>NC_134117.1:58309558-58613529 GCF_040939455.1 Microcebus murinus | reverse complement strand
TGTTCAGTTCAGGAGCAAGATGGCCCTGTACTCAGAGTTGTGTTGAAATAGAAAACCAGATTACTACTTCAAATGTTGATATGAAGCCTTTTTGAGGTTTCTAGAAGAAATGATGCGAATTTTATTAAGTTACCATTACCCTTGTCAGGGAAATTAGAGCATTTTTCTAATCAGTATCTTCGGCAATTACAAACAACAAGGAAATAACTCATACTGTTACACGAAACAGCTTATGAATTTTTACATACGTGTGAGAGGAATCACTTGAAATCCAAAGCTGCCAAGAGAAATAATTAGGAGCCATGGAACAGATCTCGGTAATGTGACAGCAGCTTCTAAAACATCCCACAGGACGGAGAAGCGCAAGCTGGCTTGACCTATATCTTTAATAATACAGATCATTGCCCTTGGATTGAGGCTAAAGGGTAGGACCAAGTGCTTGCTTCATCATGTTTTAGGAAACATTGCCAAAGTTTATTTATGAATTCACCACACAATGGCCTCTTGCCTTGATTATGAACCAACAGAGCTTTCTAAGTTGCAACTCAGCATGCAAAATTAAAAACAAAAACAACAACACAAAAAACCAAACCCACCGTGGAGCATAATTTCTTATATTCTGTCATGCTTGGCAAAAAAGTATTATGTAAGACCCAACTAGACAAATGGTTACGTTAACAGTAGAAATAACCTTTTGTTTAATTAGAAAATAGGAGCTATATGGGACAATAAAAATGGTTACTGATGCCCTCCGTCACTGTTTAATAAATATGATCGCGTTGGAGATAATGGTAAGCATTATTTATTTCTGCAATATCCCAGCCTCGGTCATCGTTCATGTTGTCGGGAGTTACCCTGTGTGGAGATCACAGTAGTAGTTTCAGAATTTGTTTCCTTTGATCCGCAAAAAAGGAAAATAGCAGGCTGTTTACTTAAAATGTTGGTGGCCTCCCCTGGCCGGAGTAAAGCATCTGGGTATTTTAGCCCCTCTCATTGTGAGGGTGGAATCTCTCCGGCGTTGTCTGGTGCGTGCTGAGACCTGGTGGGTTGTTTTGCACCGGCTTGCTTTCTCCCAGAGTGCCCTCGGGTCCTCGCGGGACACACTTCTCAGCGATGCCATTTCGTGTTCAGTTCACATTTCCTGGCACGAGACTAAATGGAGTAGCCTTGCTCCGGGGGAAGACATTGGGCAGAGTCTCCTACCCGAGTACGTGTTCCTGGGAAGAGGAAAATCTCCCTGTTGCTCCCTCTTGAGCCCCAGCATGTGGGAGGAAGAGCAGACTGAATTTCACAGCATCAGTTTCAGTGTCTTCCCTGGGGGGGCGATGGGGAGACAAAGCTGAAGGTGTTGCCCAGATTTTCAGGTCCAGTTTCATTTTGTGTTGACTGTGAACACACTAGTTGTGAGACTGGATGTGTATTTTGGGTCATCTGGCTAGATTTATTTCACTGCACATGGCATTTCACACTTTTGGGGGGGGTTGGTTTCTGCTTGCTTTTGTATTGTATTTGCTGAAGTATATGCTCTATTTCCTGCCTTTTAGGGAAGAAAAAAAAGCGTGTGTGGTTTGTGATGTTGGATGATTTATTTTTTATTATGGAGACTTTAGGATTTTTTCACTCTTTGACTTTGGCGATGGTGAGATATTTCTCAGACCCTGAGCTAACATTAGGCTCGTCTCAGAGAGAGGAATCCACAGAAGTGAGATACGGCACACATTTCTGTAGAAGTGTTTTGTGCTATCACCTGTTTCTGCGAGTCCTAAAGAGCCCTTTCTAGAAGGCTCCCACGTACTACCTTTATAAAAATATAGACAGCGTGTCAAAAGGAAAACACAACACAACAAAACCCCTTTTCTTCACACAATTCATTTTAAGCTTCGAAATCCCTGAAAATCCCCAATCTCCTTTCGCAGTCTGGTTCCCACTCTCTAACTTTCCTCGTCTCCCCCTGAAAGAAAGAAAAAAGCGTTTCTTCCAGGGCCTGATAAGTTGTAGGCCGATGCTTAGCAACAGCAATCCTGTGCTTTAAGTAGCTGCAAGCCCCTTGCTGAACTCTTTGATGTGACTGTCAGGGCAGATTTATTTTGTTTTAGCACATTGTCTACTTGTCCAGATGTATCAGGAGATAAAAAGGAGTCATGTTTACACACTCCTCCCTTTTTTTTTTTGGAGATGTAATTAAATCCTGGTTTTGATGAGACTTGGGGAGCTCCAGATGAAGAAAACAGGAATTGGCTAGAGTAAAGGGAAAATGAAAACTCACTTGGCAGAACGGACACCTGACTGGGTCAGAAAATAAAATACAAGTACCGGTGGGCTTGGTTCTGTGAAGATGGAGGTTTTTTTCCGAGTCGTTTGTCCTGCTTCTGTGGAAATCCAACCAAGAAGGGGACAGAGGCGTCCCTGTGAGTGCTCCCTCCCTTGGCGCTTGGGAAGTTCAAGGCCTCACCGACAGCAAACCCCTCAGGTTGCAGTGGTCTCTTCACAGGCACGTTCTGGGGCCCTGAACTCTCTTCCTTGCCTCCCTCCCTCCCTCATTTACTGGGTAGTGCGTCCATGATAGATAGTTGCCAATCTAGAGCTAATAAAATTGTTGAACTCCAGTGATCTTGAATAAACAAATCTTCATTGAGCTGGAGGAGTTGAATTCCCTCAGAGCGGGATTGCCACTCTTTTTATTTTTTATTTTTTTGGTGATCAGTTTTTTGTTTTTTTTTTTCTTCTTAATGTTCACATTTAGTAACACCATTCTGAGTTCTATTAATGACCTGCAGTGAGCAGTGACAAGCAGGAATCCAGCATTTAGTACTGCTGGGGACCTGCCAGGCAGCGGCTAGCTCGCTGGCTTTAATCCGCAGCTGGGGAAGCGCTCACTCCATTTGCATCCTAAATAGGTTACACTACAGCGCCCCCTTCTGCCGGAAGAGCCGCGTGACAAGAGGGCCGCACTGCAACTCAGTTTCCTCCCCTGATGACAGCCCTGGAGACCCTTTCTCAGCTTTCTCCAACCTTCCTGGCCCTTCCCTTGGGTCCCTGGAGGAGCAGGACAGCGACGGAGGTGTGCTCACCTGCACTCTTGGGGGCTGTCATTTGGCTTACGCTTTTCATTACTCATTCATCAGGGGGAAGGGACAAACGTCATTAATTAAAGGACAGAGAAAGACGGGTTTGTACCCAAAAACAGGAAAATAAAAAAGGAACAAATGGGAAGCTGAGCCAAGTGGGTGCTACCTCAGATCACTTAGGGCCGGGCTCCCCCTTCCCGCCCCCAAATCCCAGAGGGAGGTCGCTGAGTGCGTCTTGGAACCTGCAGGCTCCTGTTTTGTGTTTTCCGTCTGTAGCCCAGCCTGGAGTACAGGAAGGAGGTTTTCCTTTGTTTGTTCTAAACAGCCTTTGAATGACTCCTTTGCAATAAGCGTACCTTATCACTTGAAGACCCCTCACAAGGCATCAACCGGGCTTGGTGGCCGTGCCTGCCACCTTTCCAGCATTTAGAAGCTCTGTTTGCAGTGGGCAGTGGGGGTCCCATCGGAAGACAATGTAGAGTGACTTAGTCTGGGAAAACGTGGACTTGCTGTAACCCACAGCCCTCGGAGGCTGAGGAATGCTCTGTGTGCAATATTTTAAATTCATTTATTTTACCATTTAACAAGTATTCATTGAGAAGATGCTGTGAGCCAACCAGGAGGACTGGGACACTGCCCTTGAGGAGCAAACTGTGTAGTAGGAGGGACATCTCTCAGGGGGAGGGGTGAGGAAGAAGGACGGGGGGTGAGCAGCTCTCAGGCGGGAGGGCACAGCACCCCCAGGGGGAGGGGACAAGGCCACGCTGGCTGTGGGTGTGGGGTGGGGGGTAGAGAACAAGGCAAGGGCCATGGCATAGCCATAGAGCCTTCTAGGCAAGGCCTGGGGCGTTTCGCTTATCCCAAGAGCAAGATGAAGCACTCCGTGTCTTTTCAACAGCCGGGAGGCCTGATCAGAATTCTGTTTTTATTTTTAATGGGATGTCACTTCGGGTAGGACATCGTGGAGCTTTGCCAGGAACTGAGCCCTCCTTCCCTAAAACAAATTCATTCAATTGACTGAAATCCACAATAATTCTCTGGTAAAGGAGGGGGTGGAGGAAGAAGGACTGATTTTAGAAAATATAGTGGAATTTGATTCATGCTGGACAAAGCAAAGGCACTGGTTCCCCAGTGAATCCTTCTAGCTCGTGGCCCTTTGCAGGCATGCAGGGGCCGTGTCTTCGTGGCGTGTCTTTCCACAGGGCCTTGGTCAACTCTGCTGTCAGCTGCTTAGGAATGTGTGGTGGCAGGGTGGACCCAGGAGCTGGAAGGGGCAGACACGGGCTTCTTTCGGAACCCAGGAACCCTGGATGTGGAAAACAGGAAATAATAGTCTTATAGAACATACGGGACCTTACTGTCTTATACTCGGTAGAAAATACAGAAAATATAGAATAGAATGGAGTCAGGAAAAATGTTGGGAAATGGTTTAATGGATGGAAAGTCATTTGGGAGATAACCCCAAAACATCTTTTCCTTTTTTTTTTTTCTTGTTTCTTTTTCATTTTCTTCCTATCCCCTCTTTCTTTTACTTCTTAATGTTGGGCATTGGGTCTGTCCTAAGCATTACATCTACCCAGAATGGGATGACCACAAGGAGTAGGCTCGTGCATACTTTGTCAATGACTGAGTCCTGCTAGACCACATCGTGTTCGAAGAGTCAAAGACTAAGTAAGGTTTCAGAGGCACTGGGTAGTTTTTCTTTAGGAAATAAAGCTTTGAGTCAATTTTGCATTTTCCTTTGGTCACAGGGAGAATAAGGCCGCTAGAATGATTAGAAATATCACATAGGACATAGACTTACTGGTTATGATACTTGGTTAGTCATTTTTTTCATGCAGCGAGCATATATTTGGGTCTGGAATCTCCAAGGAAACAGCTTTACACACATGCATATGTTTAGATGAATGAGACTTTTGATGTCAACAGTTATTGGTAGTATAAAACAAATAAGGTCCCTTTTAAGAACAGTTTTGTGAATGATTACCAGATAATTTTGAAAAAAGAAGAAAATAAAGGAAAAAAAGGTGTTTTGAGGATTATTTCTCAAATGACTTTTCATCTGTTAAACTATTTTCCACCATTTTTCTTGACTTCATTTGACTCTATCAACTGTATTTTATAACAATAAAAGCATTAGTATTGGGAAAATTAATATTTAATAATGTAGAGTGCTTATCTAGAAAAGTAAAGTCCTTATCTGGAAAGGGTCACAAACTGAGGATTAGTATTCACTTTACAAAGAAAGACTGTGCTTGGAACTTGAGTCTTTTATAGCCTTACTCTGTCCTCTGCAATCAACACATACCCGTACACACTCTTGCATGCTGCAGCCCTTTAGCATCCCAAATGTCTGTGTCCAAGCTGCATGGTTCTTCTTCAGGTTTCTGTCCTGATGTAAACACTCAGATCATGTGGGCTCTAGCCCAGCAGGGGTTTGGCAGCCTAGCAGAGCGTTTGTATGTATCCCACTTTGGTTGCCATAGTGGACCCTGTTGAGTTGCTAAGCAGAGAATCCCGCCTACTTTCTCAGGGTCTCTGGGGGAAAATAAAACTCAAGTGTAACAGACAGTTCTAAGTCTGCTAGGGTTCCAGTTTCACATCCTAGCCCATGCATGATCCTCAGGGAATCACCTAAGCCGCCCGGGACACATTGTCCTCATATACTAACATAGCAGTGAGCCTGGATTTGTGACGGTGTTCAGGGCAAGCACCCTTGGCATCTCTTTTAGAAATGGCTTAAGAAATAAAAAGAGGGCTGAATGGTGGAGTAACGGGGAAATGCCTTTGGAAAATGAGCGACGTACATTAGAATTTATTTTCCCAGGCATCTGAAGTTTATGCAGATTTTGATAAAAAAACTATTCAGAATGTTATTCCCAGAGGACTTATGCTAATCTTTCATACTGGTCACATGTTCTCTGTGGTGTTATCTGTTCCACGTGTGGACAAAATGGGAACAATGTCTCATCCCAAAGACTGAGGCTGGTAGTTGCTTGATGCATGCTAATTAGTAATTAAATAGACTATATAATTCCTTACTTATACAGGAAATACTAAACCAGGTTCAACTTTATCCTGTTGGCATGTGTTTTTGTGGAGGGGTGCGCAGTGGGTTTGGGGTGTCATCATTCCAAAGGTCTGTTGTGATGTCTCGTGGTTCCGTTTTCAGTCTGTGTATTTGGTCTCTTTGTTCCATGTTGTGCTGTGACCCCAGCAGCTGCCCTTGCCCGCCTTTCATCTTGCCCCCTTTAGGGGCTTGTTGCTCTTTGCAATCTTCCGTGAGATACCTAGGCTTGCAAAGGATAATAATTGTATGATAAAGCTGTTTGGTGCCAACTGAGAGCCTGAAAAGTGTAAAACATATGACATCTGCAAGATCTTATGGGGAAGATTTTCTGGGGGTGGAGGCCTTTTGTTGATGTTCACTCAGAATTGGGCTATTAAATAGTGGGTTCAGTTTGGCCCAAAGATGAGATGTTTTGACTGTCTTGGACGTGGTGGGGGGACCAAAAGACACACATACTAGCTTGTCTGCTTTTGAAGGGGAATTTGCTCTTTCGGCCTTTTTGGTGTCTGTCACACTGTGTTCTAGGGTTGTTTTCCCTCTCGGGAATCACCATGCCACCACCCGTAATCACCAGTGGTGTGGCAGGGCCCGCTGGGCTCTCGGCACTGGGAGTGGGCATGTGATCCAGGCTCCGTGAGCAGATGCTTCCTTCTCCCGGGCAGTGAGGTTCTTTTGGGAATGGGCACGTAATCCAAACCATGCCATGCATTCCCAAGTTGTGCTGGAACTTTCAGGTAGGAGAAACTTTTTCTGTTGTCTTTGAAGATGGGAAGGTATAGATCTAGGGCCCCTGGGAGGTCACCATGTGGAGAAACTAGCAGAGAAAGAAAGCTGAGATAGAAAGTCCTCATGAAGGTTTGGCCACCTGACCACCTACTTATAACCAAAAAGATAATCTTTTCTTGAACTGTTCTATAAGGGAGATTCTACAGTCTATCCTGGAAATGAGGCCAGTGGTCCCCATTAGAGTCATTTTGGTAAAGAATTCTTAAATGTGTATGACTTTAGTTTCATTTTCTGACAGTCTCTCTGTGCTGTAAATAGCAAACTAACCCTACATCCTCCTACCCCCTCAGAAACCCTAAAAATTTCCAAACCTGAGAACAAAAACCCAATTAACCTTCTCTTTATGCAAACACCTTCCTATGCTTGAATATCAATTGCCAATAGTCCCTTCAACCTTCACATTAAATATTTTCACTAGTATGCAACTCTTTTTTTTTTTTTTTTTGAGACAGAGTCTCGCTTTGTTGTCCAGGCTAGAGTGAGTGCCGTGGCGTCAGCCTAGCTCACAGCAACCTCAAACTCCTGGGCTCGAGTGATCCTTCTGCCTCAGCCTCCCGAGTAGCTGGGACTACAGGCATGCGCCACCACGCCCGGCTAATTTTTTATATATATATATCAGTTGGCCAATTGATTTCTTTCTATTTATAGTAGAGACGGGGTCTCGCTCTTGCTCAGGCTGGTTTTGAACTCCTGACCTTGAGCAATCCGCCCGCCTCGGCCTCCCAAGAGCTAGGATTACAGGCGTGAGCCACAGCGCCCGGCCCTGCAACTCTTTAATGATCTACCTGCAGATATGTATGGCAAGTGTCAACCTCGTTGAGCCACAAGAATTTGTTATGCAGCGATCTCACATGTATATTTTGAAGGTTTTTCTGCCAGTCAGACTTGGCATCTGGTCTTGAAAGGCTAAGACTGGGAGCGAGGGACCTGGCGCCTGCGTCACTGGGTGGCTGATCACTGGCCCCAGGGAAGGCCCTGCCGGTTTCACCTCCCAAGACCAGACCACTTCCATAGAGATGGATATCTATCGTTCCTAAGGGACTGGAGAAGATTCCAGTAGAATTGGCCAAGGTCAACATGTGCCTTTCTCTGTGAAGTCACCTCTGCACCACATCAGAGACCAGTGGAGCTGCTGCTGCGTCACCTCCCTTTCTGGGCCTGGATGTCATCTCCTTCTTCCCTGCCCGGGGATTGAACCAGCCACACCAAGCACCCGTGTCGCCCACGTTCTCTGCTCCTCACAGCCTTTCCCACAGCCACGTCCGAATCTGCGAGTGACTGCTCCAATTAAGACATAGGATGAGAAGAAATATAATTTCTAAGTCACTTGGCCTGGTGACGTAGATATTGGGCATCGGGGAAGAAAGTGTGCAGCTTCTCTGCCCGTCCCAGGCACTGCAGGCAAACAAATCAATTCAGCCTTCAGAGGGGCATCCATCGCCTTGTGATTATGTTTGTGTAAAGTCTTGGGGTCTTTGATCAAAGAATGGCATTTCAGGCCAGGCCCTAATCCTCACTGCCTTAAGATGTTTAAATGGGTTAAAAAAAAAAAAAAAAGTTGATAACAGCTGGGATTTAAATTTGCCTTCGCCCAGCTTTTGTTTTGAAAGGGCTTCTATTATCCGTGGCTTCCCTTTTTGAGGCAAAGATGGATCGTTGGGTAAACCAAAAAGGGAAAGAGGATATGGGAGGAAATGGGCGGGGACTCTGAATTAATCTTCTGAGGAAGAATGTTTGATCAGCGGGGAGGAGGGGGCGCGAAGCTCTGATGCTGACAGCGGGCACCTTTCTGACCAGGGTGTGATTGGCACCTTTGAAGCTTCAGTCGGGAGCCAGTGTCCAGTGGGTCAGAGCTTCCTCTGTCTGTGGGTGGTGGTGTTAATAATGTGGCAACTGGAAGGGTTAATTGCGGACAAGCAGCAGGATTACGAGGAGGAGGGCTCCTCGGCTCTAAAAGGAATAGTTCGAGAAAAGCCTCTGATCTGTCAGCCTTAGAGGAAATTAGTGGGAGCAGACTCGAGCAGGCTTACAAAAAAAAAAAAGGCATTTAGGATATTAAAGTGAAATGTGAAGAGGATATTAAAATAGGGCAAAAGGGCAAGGAGTGCTGGTCTCGAGAGGCGATGTCCTCCCTCTTTCTGCTAGCAATTTCCAGCGTTTGTCCAGATTTCGCAGACACCCTTTCATGGGCCAACAGAGTGATTTTACTTGCCCTGCAACAAGTGAGAGAAGGGCTAGACTGGATTCCTGGTGGCACCCAAGTTCCTAAGCAAAACTTGTTTACTCCCTACCACCTGGTAGTTTCAGGATCTCCCGAAGCTAAGGCTCCCCGTATAATTTTCAAACAAGTCAGAGCATTACTGACACCCTATCTGCATTAGCTATCTATTGTATATTTTACTTCTTACCCTTCTGGTTCAAGTCGGGATGCTGCCAATAAATCCTGTGTTACCATTAAAGAGGCCATTCATCACGCTTCCTAATGCGATTAATCAAGATACACCACAGTACCCTTAAAATGAGATCATTTTGATAAATCATGTATGACATGAAAAGACTTTATTCCTTTTAAGTGCAATTTAGACTGTAATTTTTTTCCTCATTTATGATTCATGGGAGAAACATGGATAAAATTCCCTTGCACAGTTATACCTTATCTACAGCAATAACTCAAAACTGCTTTTAGATGAAAATTCAGGGTCTTATTCACCAAAGCTGAATGCCAGCTCATTATTTTCTGGCGTTCAGTAGTCCAAAAATAATGTCTGCACATTAAGCGGCATTCTCAAAAAGTTGGAATTGGCCAGGCACCAGGCACATCAATTACACTCCATCATCCTTAATAAGGAAGAAATATCAGATGTCCTCTTGGAGTTTTTTTTTTTTTTTTTTGAATCAGCAATGCTCAGCCTTCCCCTTCCCAATTTAGAATGATCGGGAAACAAAAATGGTAGTAACAAAAAAGTATGGGGATTTCAGCTGCTTTGCATGGCTCTTTTCTCCTGTTGCATAAGTCTCAAAAGAGGTATTTTTTTCCCTCCCATATGGTTTGTGCTTGCTTTTCCGTTCCCTTTTTCTCATTTTCACAAATGAAACTACCGTTTTGTTAGGTCTGAGTTTTGTTTCCAGGCTGCCGTATCTGTGGCGCGGGCTTTCCCCTCACAGCTGTCACAATAATTTGGGAAATGACATTCATAACCTCCAATAGAAAAATAATGTAAAAATGTGCCTTCTGGTGAGATCCATCAAGTTTAAGGTCACATTTTTGGTTAAAAGGGAGACACTGATGCTATTCATTAAACTGAAAAATGGCTTATTTGCCACTAATATTGAAATAAACTCTGGATGAATGTTAAGTCATGCTGGCATACACTTAAATAGCAAGCAAAAGGAAAAACACAGATATATTTAATTTGGACGTGTAAAGTCCAAAGAGTTTTAGGTCTTTCTTTGGACAGAGAATCAGGCAGATTGGCTGAAACAAATGTGAACAATTAGAAGTTCATTTGCCTCTTTCAAAGAATGAGAACTTTTGTAGAAAGATACAGTGTCTAAGAATTATAGACCCGCTTGCATTTTTTTTCAACTGCTGCTACCTATTAGTAAAGACTTGATCAACATATAATTTGTTTCCATGCTCTTAAGGATTCATTTTGGGAAGTGTATCAAAACCTAGTATTTGACTTTGGTTTAAGTGGCCCAAGAATATATACATCCTACCATGTCCCCATGACATAACAAATGCAACACAACCCAAGTTTATTTGGGTTATCATGTTTATGCTGATGTTCTCTGTTCCTTAATCAGGTAGAAACTAACATCAAAGGCTCCTTGTATATTATTCACATTTAAATGAAACTTCCCATGCTTTTTATTCTACTATAAAGGGTAAACTCAGAATATAAGGCCATTAAGGCTGCACTTGCCTTGTTTAGGTTTCCATTTCACAGTTATGACTTTCTATTTTTGCTAAAAAAGATCTGTAATTTTGAAAAATATGCATGTATCTCATTAAAAAAAAAGTTTCTTAGCGGTAGCAATACTCAGCAAATCTCCAAAGAATGTAAGTTTAGAACATAAATATTTTAAGGCCCCATAAAATTGGCAGTGAATATTTTCCCCCTTTAATACCATGTTCATTTCATTCCAATTTACTACCACGATTATATTTTCCAAAGCGGCTTTCAATACAATACACAATTATTTCATATGGGGTTGGGTAGGTCGCCTCATTAAACCTGCAAAGATCAAGCCTCTTGTGATCCCGACAAATCCTCTTGAATTTATTCCTAATTAAAATAGCCCTCCTAAATTGTCTCAAGTTTATTAATACAAATAACAAGCTAAGCAAAATAGCCACAGTTGGAAACTTAGCTGGGCAAGATGACCAGGACCCCAAACCTCAAGCAGAGCTAACTGCGGTGCGTATACAGTGGTGTCCTGCCACCTGTTGGCTCTGCTCACTCATAACAGGGCATCTCAGTGGTGCAGTAACCCTCTCTGACCCCTGTCCCAGTTCATCGCCCCCAAGAGAAAAGAAGGGACCTCTGAGAATTCCAGGCCTCCTGGTTTCCCCCATCATTCATTTCCTTGGCCACATGTTTCTTCTGCTAATGCTAAAAATTTATGGCTGAGCACATTAAGGGCAGTGCAAGTCCTTCCCTTCTTCTGGATTATTTCAGAGTTTCCTGTCATAAGGAAATCCAAGAAGACGTGTCCTCAGCGGATTGCATGTGACAGTGTCTGCTTATATCTCAGGAATCTGAGGCGTGATGGATACACTGTCAGTTTTGAAGGATAATGTTTTCTCCATATTTCCATTATGAACCGCGCTGTCATCTCCTAATAAATTTCTTGCGTTGGTATCAATTTATTTTTGCAAGCAGAGGGGCTGATGTATTTGGGAAAGGCACTGACAGCAGATCTGGCCCAGCTTGACAGGGCTGGCTTCACCCCATTTTGGAAAACTACTCTGGTTCCAAGGACAGAACTTGACCTGGAGCCCTCGAGAATAAAAAAAGCTCTGTGAGAGGAAGAGAGACACATGAAGCAAGTTCCTCCTTTAAAGCCAAAGTAAATCAAGCCTCTAGGACTACCATGACATAATATTATTTCTAAGACAGTCCTGCAAACCCAGATGAGAAATGCCATATGTGGCTACTTACTAGAGGTTGTTAGACCATCACAGTAAATGCAGGGAACCTATCGATGAATTCAGGTTATAACGAGGCTAGAATCTCACTACTTCTGCTCGCAGAAGGATATCAGTAGTACTTTCCTGCTTGACAAGTGAGGAGCAAAGTTTATTTATGTAATGAATAGTTAATTACAAAGTATAGGCGTGTCTCTGTCACGGCTACTGTGAGGGGCAGGAAAAGCCATTCAACATTAGCCCTACCTCTCAAGAAACTTACAGTCTAGTTGAAGAGAAGAGATGGTAAAAAAAAAATTAAAGTGAAGTAAAAATAAATCACAGCTATTTTTTGCAATGAGCAATAGCTAAGATGGTTGTCTCTTACCTCATTTAATCTTTACCTTTATTGGGGAGACAGCAGTATAGCAGTGGCCACTAGAGGCAAACTGCCTGGATTTGTGCCACAGCTCAGCCATGCAGCAGAAACCCAAGAACCTAAGCGAGAGAGCTTGATCAAGCTACCTAGTTTCGCTGGTCCTTTTTGTCTTCATCTGCAAACCGGAACTAGGAGTTGTAACTCCTTTATGAAACTGTTGTGAAGATTTGAATAAGTTAATACATGGCAAATGTTTAACAGTAGACCCAGATACAAACTAAGCACTAATAAGTGTTATCTGTTTTTAACTATCATGATCATGGCTACTATTACCATTACCAGTTTACAGTCAAGGAAAGTATAATTTAAAGAGTTTTAGTAAATTGCCCAGGCTTACACAACCAGACAGAGCCTGGTTCTAAATCTTGCTCAATAAGGCATCAAAGAGGAGAAAAGAGAGAAGTAGGTAATTGTGAATAAGTACAAATTGTGAATAAGTCAGAACAGAATCCTCGAAGCTTAATTAGTTTTTTTTTTTTTTTTTTTTTTTTTTTTTTTTAGACATGATTTTGCTCTCTCACTCAGGCTAGAGCATAGTGGTGCAACCATAGCTCACTGCAGCCTCATACTCCGGGGCTCAAGCAACCCTCCTACCTCAGCCTCCTCAGTAGCTGGGATTGCAGGTGTGTACCACCAGACCTACGTAATTTTTCTCATTTTTTAAATAGTGATGGAGTCTACCTACATTGCCCAGGATGGTCTTGAACTCCTGGCCTCAAGCGATCCTCCCACATTGGCCTTCCAAACCTCTGGGATTATAGGCATGAGCCATTGTGCCCAGCCAAATTAGTCTTTTTCTTACTGTTCTTTCCATTCATAAACCACAAAAAAGACCTTTTCTCCATAGCTCCAAACATATTTTAGATGCTGTTTGATGAGGGTTAAATGTAGTGGTGTACTGATAAATGTTTAACAACCAAGTCTCCAGGAAAAAAAAAATGTGTTTCTGTGTATGGGACATACACATGCATGCATGTATATGTATGTGTATATATATAAACTTATTGAACTTATATGAAGGATGTGTAAAACACAATTTACAAATGAAAATTAAATATACAGTACTCTTTATTATAAATTCCATGCAACCACTTGATTCTCACAGATACTTTCAAGGATTTTGGCCAGACCATGATATCTTGTATTTGTGTTTACAGTTGAGTAACAAGTGCAGTTCTAATAGGAGTGCGGGTTGATATTTTCCTTTACCTTAATGTGTATGTCAGAACTTCGCTGATTTGTCAATTACATAAGCAACTACTTCGCCAACTTGGATAATAGTTTTTGAATATTGGAAGAACATTTCCTTAAGTTTTTGTAATCACAATATAATAGCTACAGACACAGCATCCTTTTAAGTTTTTCCTGCATCATTAATATTTCCACCATCCCTTTAAGTTGATAAAATCAACAGACCAACAAATCAAGCTCTAATTTGTAGCATTTGCCAATTTCTGCTGCAAATACTCCCACTGTGGCCTGTGTCAGGCTACCAAAGTGACGTCCCTGAATAGTTGGAAAGAGATAGCATATCATAGAGTATTTCTACCATACAGATTCAATAGATGTAAGTAATTTTACTAAATAATAATAAAATTTTGTAAAATAATTAGGAAATGATGAGTTTTGATATATATTACCTTGGCTTTTAAGGTAATTTATTTCATTGTAAGTATAATTTTAAATAGTATCTATGTTTAACAACGGACTTACAAAATTCCTGAAAACTTAACCTGTACTAGCTCACAAGAACGAATGATTAACTCTAGCACACCACTGGTTATATGAACCATCAAAGGCCAAAGAGATCTGAAGCACTCATATGTCTACATTGCACAGCTAATTATTTTATTTATTGTTAAATGAGCTGACAGTTTTATTTATTAATATATAGCAGACCATAAAACATGTTGCATATTAACATGAATTGAATCATATCTCCCTAGAAATATATTACCTGCCTTCATATGTATGCTAAATAAACCTAGATTGTCTTTGCCAGGCATCTTTGAATATCAAGTTCATTGTACAGTGATTGGGAATCTGGCTATTGAATTGTCCTGTACTGTTTGAAATTCTCAATTTTCCACATACTAGCTGGGCATTCTTGGACAAGTCATATAATTACTCTCTAAATCTCAGTTGCCTTATCTATAAAATGTAATAATAGCATTTGCATCCTAAGGTTGTTGAGAGGGTTAAATGAAACAATGTGTGTAAAATGCCTGCATATATTAGTGTGTAAGAAATTTAATATACACACACACATTACTTGGAGATTATAGTTTATTACATTCTGATTACATTCAAAGTTTAAACATATGACACAAACTATATCCTCAACAAGAATTAATTACCAGCAAAATATTAACTTGTGCTCTGTCATAGATCTTTAGATATAATTATCGATTTATAGATAGGAGGATCCGTGCCATTCATGAATTTCTTCTCACTTGATAATCCTTTTGCAATGCTTTGGGAAGGTGCTTTGTGAAGTGCCAATAGGCATTCACTGTCAATTTAAAACTTGGCCCTTAACATCTTGAAGTCTACAGTTCCTTAAAAGGGACAAGTGCCCAATTGGTAATGATGTAAGGAAGAATAGAGTAATGGTCAGGAGAGGAGTATCATTAAAAACTTGAGGGTACCATTGCAAAGAGGGGTGTGTAGCTGGGGAAACAATTTGGGTTTTCAGGATCAGGTTTACTTGGTTTCTAATCACACTCTGGGCTTTAGAACTATATAGCCTTGGATATGTTACTAATCTTCTCTAGGTCTCAGTTTTCTCATTTTTTAAATGACAGGAATAATATGACAAATATCATACACTGGAAAACCATTAGCACTTAATATACATTCCAGAAATACTAGCTCCTGTCTCACTCTCTCCTACATTCTTTGCTATCTCCTCATTTTTCCTCCTCAGCTCCTATTTTTCTTCCCTCCTCTTCTTCCACACCTCCTCATCCTTTGGTGGGAGAGTTTGGAAAGACACTTGATGGAATAAGTGTTATTCCAAAGCATCCCTTGTATGTAAGTAGATTTTTAATTTTAAATATTTTAAATTATAAGAAGTAATGACATACCAAATGAAGTTAAAAAATCAAGCCACCCCTAATCTTTTGATCTTTGCTTATTAATGTCTACCTGTTGTAAATTTTATATGGTCAAAATCACAGCACAGGAACTGTTTTAATATTTACTGTGCTCACTTAATATTATGTAATTAAAATCCTTGCATATTTCTCCCTTTATGCTCATGGTTTTATTTGGTTACCATAAGCAATTATGATAATGTTTATAATGTCGAATAGTTAGATTGTTTTATTTTTTTCTCCTGTTATATAAGTGCCTGCTAAAAGTATTTTGGAAGCCACTGCTCTAGATGGTTTGTAAGGTCTTTTGTAACACATCTGATTAGTTATATAATAGCCCACACAATGCCCAAGCCACAGCACTTTCTTCTTTTTTTTTTATTTTCCTGGTTTCTTCCTTCCAGCCCTCCTTTTCTCCCTCCTTCCTTCCTTTTCATCAATTTTTATGAACTACCACTCTGGGCCAGATGCCATTTTAGGCACTGGCAGAACTAGGCCCCCTGTAGATCAGACACAAACAAATGGAAAGTGCCAGGCTGTGGCCTTCAGAAAGTTTTCTTATTGCAGAGAGGCCTTTGACACAACCCTTCCCTGCCAACCTGCCTCTTCTCTGACCAACTGCTCACCTAAGTTACCCTTCACTTCCTCATTCTGCTTCTGCCCAGACTCTCACCTCTGCTCTACTGGGATCTTCCTTGGTCTCTAGGTTATGGACCTACACTCATCCCTACCTTACCTGCATCTCCCCCCCACACACACCTTTTTTTTTTTTTTTTTAACTCCCAATTCCTTGGCTTCTGGCTCCGAACAAGCTATGGCTCTTCCTGCTCCCAAACCTGGTTATCATTCTCAACTTAATCCATCTGTCATTGCACTTTCTATCTTGCTTTACACTAAAAAGCATGGTACCTTTGCCTGTGAGCAGGGCAGGAAGCCTCAGCCTTCAAGCTGGTTCTTTAGTTTCTCTGACTTAATCCTTCAGAGGATGGCAAGCCTGTTTCTTCTGATTCTGGCAACTTGTCCCATACTTTTATGTTGAATTATAATCGTGGTGTATGGTTTTATCTTTGACTTTAAAATGTGTTATTCATTCAATTTGACTTCACCCTATATTTCTGGCAGTATGTTGGATACAAGGGTTAATAGTGTAGTTAATTTCAGAAACTTAATATAGTTAATCTCAAAAACTCTGTTACTATGCATGAGAAACAAGTAAGGACATAATTACTGTTACAAATGTTTAAATGTCCTAATAGAGGTAAGGGACCACGTTCTGTGATAATACAGAGTGTGGGAGTATAAGGGTCATGCTATGAGTTGGTGACCCTTCATAACCAGTACTAATCGTGGTATTTTTTTTTTTTTAATTAGCTGGAAATGCAACCAAATTCCTCATTGTATTTTTCTTGGTATTCTCAGCACGGGGCCTGGCATATAGTAGGTGGTTATTAAATTCATGATAACTAAATGAGTGATGCTTTTTTGTTATGAGAGAAAATAAATGTTTTTAGAAGAGTCAGCTTCATACTATGGTTTCAGGGAATGAATTGTGATGAAAAGTGAAGATTGCTTTTACTTGAAAGAGGCTGACAAATTTCCCAGACCCGGGATCACTTTATGCGGCGTATGATTTAAGGGTGAGTGAGCATGCCAAAGCGCTCCACTTGAGCTGAGTGATGGGGAATGAGTTGTAGAGCTGTGGTCTTAGATGGTATTTTGTGAAAAATAGTGGGAGATTTATGGCTATTAAACAACTTTGTAGCTGCCCCCTTCTTGTTTCTAAGTCTGCCAAATCTCTCCTCGTGTGGTCTGTATCATGTTCCTCCACTGCATCCATGATGTTCAGAAATAGCCACTGGACTGCAGTTTTTCACTGAACGCACCCTTTGGAAAGGGGCTTGGATTTTACACATTTATCTGAACACATTCATTTTCGTGTAGTCTCCGAGTGAAGTTCTCACGTTGTAAGTCTCTTGTAGAGTGTGCTGTCCTTTTGTTGAATCTTTTCCAACAAGGTTGCCAAAGTTCTACCTTCTTTCCTGCATTATGGAAATTGCAGAGTATAGTATATTAGTGACTATTACCTTTATTGATGTGAGTTTAAAAAAAATATTAGCAGCTCTCCAATTGTGAGCAGGAGAGGAATCAAGAAACCTTCAGTGTGTACTTTGATATATCTTCGGCTGAAGGACTTCCAAGGCTGGAATGAGTATTTCAGTCCTTGTATTTACCAAGATCAGCTTTTTTCCATTCTATAGGTCATGCTCAATAGCTTTAGAAGAAACCGAAATGGGATATTTCATCCCAAAAAGCCAATCAGAGATGGCATTAATCCATGTTATCCAAGTACTAGAGAATTGTTAGAAGAAATTTTCTCTGCTTATAGGTTTATATCAATATAAGACTGCATGGATTAGAGAAGAAACAGGAGTTTTTGTTGTTTTCAATTTTCATGCTTAATCTTGAGAAATTTCAAAAATGTAGAAAAGTAAAAAAAACAAAATGAATATGAAGTTACCATCCAGAGCCTGTAGTTTCTAAGATTTCGACATATTTGTTTCAAGTAATCTTTAAATGAAAAAATGAGCCATTGTATATAAAGTTGAAGCCCCCCTTCCTCACATCCTATTTGTCCCCATCCTATCACCCTGCCCCTTGGCAAAGGTAACCATTTTTATGAATTTAATGTATATTTTAAAATATTTTTTAGATATTTTCCTACACACATAGGATCAAATAAGTACATATTTGCATAAATAATATTATACTACATTTATCATTTTGCAACTTTCATTTTCACTCCATATTAAATTTTCAGACCTATTCAAATTGAGATATATAAATCAAGTTTATTGCTCTTAAATGCTAAATATTCTGTCATATGAATATACAACATTTTATTTATCCATTTTCTTCAATGACAGACATTTGAGTTATTTCTAATTTCTTCTGTTATAAATAATGCTGCAATAAACATTGTTTTATGTCTCAACTTGCAGACCTGTGTGAAATTTTCCATAGTGTATATCTTTTAAATGAAATTGCTGTACCAATTTTCAATTTTATTAGATATTGCTAAATTACTCTTGGAAGCTGTTTAACCAATGTACGTTCCCACTAGCAAGGGCTGAGAGAATAACAGTTTCATTTCCCTTCATTCTCTCTGGTACTTGTTATCCTGGGACTTAAAAGTTTGCCAATATGATGCGTGCAAAAATCATATCTTGTTTTAATTTTCATCGCCCTTAATACTGATAAATATGAGCAACTTGTCTTATGCTATGGGGCATTTAGGTTTTCTCTTCTTTGAATTTCCTGACATTTTTTTTGTCTATTTTTTCTATGATATTTTGTATTGATTTGAGGACATTCTTTATGTATTTAGGACACTAATGTTTTGTTGTAGATGTTGCAAATATTTTCTAACAGGATAATTTAAAAAGCAAAATGTGAAAATATAATTGAAGCAGTTAGAAAATTGGGTGAGGATTCAAAGGTTTGAGAGTCTTTATAGTTCTGAAGATTCAGATTTACCCAAATTTCCTTATTCTCGTTTTAGGTATCTCTTCTCAATCCGGGTAAAAGAAACCATTATTTAAACTTTTATACTTATGTTTCTATTATCTTGTACTCAGTAAACTGAATTGCTTCAGTTTCAGGATGAGTTCTTTATTCTTTAGCAGATTTTAAATATATTTTCTTGTTCACTTCTTTAATATGATAATTTTGCTTTTCTGAATCATGCTTCTAATCATAAGATTTAGAGAACAAGTGTGAACATCCCTATTGGAAATATCACATAGGCTTCATTTTGATAAATGCCAAGGCAAAGAGCTGGTAGTTGGAGTCCTGATTTGTAGTAGTTTTTCTAAACATGTGACCAGGGATGTCCCACCAAAAAGCATGGTTTATGAAATTGTTCTTTTCCTGGATTCTTTTCCATGACTTGAGTTTATCAATGGGCACTGATCAGAAAAATAATTTAGTGCTGGGCATAGAATGATGACTACAAAACAACCGAAGCTATAACATTTTTGCTCTGTCTATAACTGAAAACAAAACCAAATAGCTTTTTTACTCTTGGTTAGAACTCTAATGTTTTGCACAGTCAGAGGTATTTGCTAAAAGGTAGCATTTGTTCTCGTAATTTTAGAAAAGCTGTCATCAAATTGTCAACAGCCCAAATCGAGATTAAAAGTTCTAAGAAATATCGTAATACAGCCACCTAAAGCTCATATTGTATTTTAGGGGTTTTTTTTTAGCAATGAAGTGGAGCAGAAACATTGATGGAGAGAAAGGCGATGGCTTCTCAGGAAGGAAGTATGGTAGACCTGTGGAAGGACAGTCCCCATTCCCCTGCCCAATATGTCCTGCCTCAAGCATCAAATAGATGCTATATGTAGGATGCTGTCATTGTGTTTCTTATGTAGAGATTATAGGAGACCTTGAATACCAAATTGACAGACAGGTGACTATAGTATTTTATTTCTAATCTAGTTTCTGACTCTTTCAGATTCTTGCAATGTCCTAAATGTTTAATGGCATAGTATCTATCAAAAGTCTTATCTACTTTTTAAAATGTTCTTCTTGGTGACTGGGCTTTTGCCTTTTTGGACCCAGTAGCTTTGGATCAAGCTTTAAACACTCTATATTTGCCTTGGAGCTGGAGTGAAGAAATGCTACCTGAAATCTGTTTCTACCTAGGGACAGAGCTTCTGAATTTTACTCCATTCAGAACTCTTTCTATAAGTCTTCACTGAAAGCCGCTTAGTCAAACATCTCAAATGTCAGAAACGAAGTTTAAAGGGTTTTTCTAGCAAGGAGGTCTAATCTCCTACTTAGTTTTGATTCCTATAATATAGGTAATCTCTTTGGAGAAAAGGCCTGCTTCTAGGAGGGCAAATATATCCCATAGAATGTATTTCCTCTTCCGGAAAGAAAAATGTAGCATTAATAAAATTTACTTTTTCATGAGGCTTGGAAAGGTTGTAAGCTTAGGATTTTGATCCTAGCAGATGTTCTTTTTTGGATATTAAAAAAAAAAATCGCATTTGATTTAGAAATCTCAGGAGTTGCAGTGGCAATGCTTATTGTTACAAGCAACCACAATCTGAATCTGACATACTGGTCATCAGTTCTCAGTGACAGCTGACCCCACAGGTACTTTCTTCCTGCTTTAGTTCACAAGGATGTAGTTGTAGAGTTCTGGGGGTAGGGGGTGGACAGTGGTAGGAGAGAGAGAGTGAGTTAGTAGCCTGGGCCATCCCAGACACAGTTCCATGTTAAAGAGCTATTTGTGTATGGTGAAAAAGCAACATCCTAGATACATTTTATGTCATTTTCTTTTAGGCCTTGGAATGACAAAGTTTGTGGATAACCACTATAACCCAAATCCAAATTTCAGATAGATTTCTCAGTGCTATTGTTAAACTTAGGCAGAACCCCCATTGCACATCTGAGATGGCTTATGTCCTTACCTATGGTGACCTTCCGCTATCAAGTCTTAGGTCCTTGCCTTCTGCCTACTCCCATGCCTCTGGGCCCACCAAAACCAGCCCTGGTTTTCCCCATCCACCCTGGGGCCAAAGCTTAGCCCCTTCGCTGGTTTCCATAGAAATCTGTTCACAGGCCCAGCCTTTACTTTGTGGGAAGTACTAGGAGAAGGCCTGGGACAGAAGTCTAAGTCCATCCCTCTTCCTCCCTTCGGCCTCTCTTGTTTTCTTCCTACCTCTCCTTCCAGGTCAGCACGATGAGCAAACTGTCTCCTTGTCTCAGAGCTATTCCACCTGTACTGAGGCCCCTCACAGCTTTGGATCCTACCCTACCCCAACCAGAATATTATCTCAACAAAAACAAATCTTGCTTCCTAAGAAGAATCTTGGTGAATCACATTTTCTCCAAATTCAGATCCCATGGAGACATGTTTGGTAAATGGAGGTGCTTAATTATTGGTCTTGCTTCATGCTGATGTTTGCTTCTATTACACAGGTTTCCCGTGAGGATGATGCTGTCTCACCGGAGCACCACTACACGCCCCTGCCTTCTGCTTCCAGGGAACTGACCAGTCACCGAGGTTGGAACTTAGCTTTTTATTGCTCTCAGTGGTCACAGGGACACTTGGCTGCACAGAGCTGGGGGCTCAACACTGCTTGCTGCATTGGCATTTTAGAAAGAACATAGTGCTTTTTAAGTCCTTGATGAGAAAACCATACCTGTCAAACGTAGCAATTTTAACCCATATTAAACAGAATTTAGTGGCAGTCTACTGGGGAGGCAAATAAATATAATTTTGTGATTTTTTTTCTTTAAACAAAGAGATTATAGTACTTAAAAATTACTAAGGAGATTGTTACCTCTAGCAATAGTGATGGAGAGAAATGGGGAAACTCACTAGTATTTGTAAAAGTATGATTGTTTGGGAATATAACAGTTGACATCTATAATTTCAAAATGAATGAACTCTACATTATAGCTAAAAGGAATTCCAATTTGCCTGGTGATGTTGGAGGAGAAAAATCTATGTGCAGTTTTCAGAGAATTCACTGATTCTCAAAACATTAATTTGGTTTACTCAATTTTTCCAAAGCCTTGAATTCCTATAGCCATCTTTAGAGTCTTTGGTTTCAAAAGCAGGCATAATGGAGACATAGAATATCATTGGAAAATCCCCTATCCCTAAGCTGGCCTCTTGGGCCTTAGTTGGAATTGGTAAGGTCAAGAAGAGGCCATGCCATGCAACTTGTGTACTCCATTTTATCCTGGTTATGAGTACAGCTGTGTTTCTTAATTTGAATCTATCATCCAGGGTTAAGTATGCGTAGATTGAGGGTGTCACACGCTTCAAACATTGTTTGCCCAAGTAGGAATTCCCCTTGTATGTGTGGGGGACACTGAATAAGGACTATTCCATCCTCGACATCCCAGCAACATTGCAGGATGGGCGAGTAGTGGGAAGGGCCGTGGAGATGCCCAGAAAGTGGTGGAGTATAACCTCCGAGACAGCCTATGGGCTCTGGGCAAATGGAATGCTGTATTCTGCAGGAATTGATCAAGAGAGTAGTGCTGGATTCCAAGCGCCTATGACTTTGGACCCGTGTCACCCATGTGACATCCGGGCATAGTAGAACTTTTCTATATTTAACTATAATTTAGATTTAATTAGGGTCTAATCATGAGTCCCTTTATTAAGTATTTATTTGATGGAAATATATTTTGCTCAAAGTCAGATGGAATAAATATATGCTAATCTGCTACATTTTGAGCATGAACAGATTTCTTTCACTTAATGTTCTTACGAAGGTCTCAAGCGTATCCCTGCAGAGACTATTTTTGGGGAATTCCCCTACGCAAATAATAACACATCGAGAAGGAGTGACAAATTAACTCTTAAATTATGATGATATCCTCATGTGTTTATTTATTGGTTTCTTGTATTTGAATGAAGGTAATTTCACTTTATAGCTTATCAGATAACTTGCATGGGAACTGAAGTCTCAGAGATCTCAAGGCCACTTGTAAAATCTATCTGGCCATGAAATTGAGATTTCACAATGGGAGGATGTGATCAGATAAATGATAATCATCAGGAATAGGGCAAATATCGTCTATCATTTTAACAGTAACAAGAAACTGAGCTTTAAAGAAATGGAATATAAGATAGTAAGTTTTGAAAGTATTTTGAATAACACTTGGAATGTGGAAAAATGTCTGAAGTAGTTAGAGTTCATGTAAGTGCCCATGGATGACATCAGAGCCTAACATCCACGGGAAAAATGGGAAAATGTTATTTAACCACTTTGGTACTGTGCACACCGGCCGCGAAACCTTGCCCACAGCTGGCACTCATAGTCCGCACGGTAGTTGGTGCTGTGCATTCACGGCGAATCCGTTTTGCTCTTGTGTGATGAGGAAAGCTTTAAAGCACGGAAAGCTTGTTTTACTTTACAGGCAGCTTTACTTATAACGTAAATCAGAATAGGTAACATATACATATATGTTTTCATTATGTTATTTTTAAATGTTCACAATTTTATTTTGATAAATGAAAAATTAGAAAAGTCATATCACGGCTGTCGGCTAAAGTCGCTGTGCGTGTTCATCTGTGGCTATGGACTAGAGTTGATGCTTGTACCAAAGTGGTTAAAGGGAGCCAACAACCGACATCTCAATTTTATCAAGAAATATCCCTACACATTTAACACTGGTTTCCTGATCAGTGCTGAGGACTTGGACATTGAAAAAAGCAAGTGTGCATCATAAAATGACGTTCTTTGGGCCTGTGGTCATGAGGAGACCAGTAAAGAGTGGACCCAAGAAGTTCATTAAAGCTGGATTATTGGCCGGGCGCGGTGGCTCACGCCTGTAATCCTAGCTCTTGGGAGGCCGAGGCGGGCGGATTGCTCAAGGTCAGGAGTTCAAAACCAGCCTGAGCAAGAGCGAGACCCCGTCTCTACTATAAATAGAAAGAAATCAATTGGCCAACTGATATATATATATATATATAAAAAATTAGCCGGGCATGGTGGCGCATGCCTGTAGTCCCAGCTACTCAGGAGGCTGAGGCAGAAGGATCACTCGAGCCCAGGAGTTTGAGGTTGCTGTGAGCTAGGCTGACGCCACGGCACTCACTCTAGCCTGGACAACAAAGCGAGACTCTGTCTCAAAAAAAAAGGAAAAAAAAGCTGGATTATTGTTGGGCTGATCTGTGTGAGGAAAAGGTCTGTTTCAGCTTGGTATGAACCAACTTGGCTTGAACAAGCTTGGCTTTCCCCACCAGCAAATGGGGAAAGCTGTTGGCACCCAAAATGAAACCACTTAATGCCATCCTGGTTTTTTTTTTTTTTATATTTACATTAAGGAAGTTATTCCAAATTTCTGATCAAAAGTTCACCAAACTATTTGAGTGTAATTTTTTCATACCTTTATAGAAACAGCTTGCAAACATTTATGCAGAAGAGGCATAGTGTGAAGACAAATTACACCAATTCTTTCCCAAGTGACATCCTCCATGACGTCCGAAATTTGGTCTGTAAAGCCCTAACTGAAAGTTCTATTTGCAAATAACTTTTGAATCATCCAGTTCCCAATCTCTTTTCCTTCCGCACCAACAACTGCAAAAACTGAAGGGCAGTAGTTCACGTGCAAATTGCTACTTTTTTATACATGGCTTCATTTCCCCTTTACTTGTCCTTTGATGCAGCTTCCAATGTCGAGTGTGATAGGCCCGAGATTCACATCCTAAGAACTGTAGATTCAAATGCAAAGGAAGTCTGGGCCCAGTTCCATATGTAACTTACAGATAATGCTTACATCGTAGAGATAGTAATGTGTAGTGCCTCTGCTTCCTGCATGAAACTTAAACTGATCTGAGCTATGATTTCCCTCTTCTATAGGTACTTAGAATATTTGTTTCTACCTCCTTAGTGCAATTGTTCACATTCTGCTTTTGTGTAATAGAGCTCAGGTTATGTACGACTTAATATCCTCATAAATGAAAACTCCCTGAGAGGCAGTAGTAAGTCTAACTCTTCTCTTTCACACCACTGACTCCTACTCATTCTTAAGGTATTGGCTTAAATATCACAGCTCTAAGAGAAACTCCTCTGGTTCCCTCTACACATTCATATTAGGGCATGTGCCTATTCGGGGACCGTCTTCCTAGGTAAGTTGCATTAGAAGGAGGGAGGAGATGTCATCACCATGTGTTTGCAGTGCCTGGCACAGGGTGTCTCCTACTTAATCAGAGCTCAATATATATTTGCTCAGTAAAGAACAAGTGATAGAAACCCAGTGGAAGGGCAAATGTCTTAGTTACCTATGTGAGGTGACTTGATTGCATGTTAGAAAGGAGACCCAGCTTCCCCTGGGGCTGAGCACACTAAGGGAAGGGCCAGCCATGTGGACCTCAGGTCTCAGCTCTGTTGCTTTCAGAAACCCAAATATCATGGATGGAAGTTATAGCTACAGATCCTTTACTAGAGATCATTTAGCCATGAAGCTCAACTTCTAAGTAGATGATTATTTTAATGTTAGAGTTTTCAAACATTGGTGTTCTGATGGTAGGGAAGGGAATGATGTATTGGTGATGGAATATTCATCAATGGAATAATGACGGAATTATTTTACTATAACAAAAACTCTCAAAGAAGGGTCTGAAAGGGCTGGACTCGCAGTAATATATAGATTGTAGTACACACATGGATTTGGAATGGTCCATTGGAATTCTCTCTGAGAGCATTGACCGAGATTTTGGGAAGATCTTTGGATTATAGGGGACAGAGGGCTGTGTCAGTGATCTCACCTGTTACCTAGTGGCAATCTACATGCCGTGTCCTCACTGAGTGTCCATGTTACGAAGAACATTGGACCATTTGTTGGAGAAATGTCTGTTTAAAAATACAATGTGTATAAAACATGCCCCAGCATGCCAGGTATTGCCACTGTTTATCTGGCAGCTGTTAGAAGTAGAATTCGCATTTCTATAGACCATGTGTCTTTTTTGGAAAACGTTTCTAATTAGAATGTAGACCATACTATTCTCAAGACAATCCTATAAAGCGAGGAGGGCAAATATTATTCCATTGAACAGAGGAAGACGCCAAGAATTGCTGGGGGTGATCAAGCCACTTAGTGACAGAGGCAAGGGGAAAGAAACCAAGGCTCCATGCCATTGAGTCCCAGGTCACCCCTGACATTTGTCCTTCACGCAGGACGTAGGAAGCCAGTGCGGGCAGGGCTAGCTGTAGCATTGCGCTGGAGGGGAGAGGAGAAAAAGGAGGGAGAGAGGCACGGCCTGGAAATGTCCACTGCTGGGGTGAATTTCCAGAGCCTGTGTTAAAGCTGCCAGGAGCCCCAGCATCCTCATGCTCACCTGCTTCTGTTCAGAGATTTGCCTGCGTTACTCCTCTCCCCGCCACTCTGCTTTTGAATTACAGAGCAATAAAATCAGGAGCAGAGAAATGTGAAAAACAAAAGAAGAAAATGCTCCATATCAATCTGGATTCCAACAGAGAAAACAGAAGACACACTGTGTATTTAAATTATGAAGGGTTTTAACATAAGGAATTAAGAGGTTGTGCCTCTACACAGGGCCTCAGCCTCAGCATCGAGCTCGTGATTCTCAAGGGCTTTCTGGAAAATTTCTGTGGATCTCAGGAGCATCTAGGAGTCTCCCACTGACTTGCTCATGTGCAGCACCTGCCAGGATTCTCGAGTTCACCTGGAAACTGCTCCAAGTACTGCAGCTGTCCACACATTGCCCTGCCCCTGAATTCATCCTCCAGGGCCTCTCTTGGGCTGACTCTAACCAAGATTGATTCACTGAAGGCAATTCTGGGAAATGTAGTTCTCTGAGCTGGCTGCAGAGAAGACCACAGGAGAAGATGGTGGTAATGTTAAAACAGGTAATCCGGCCCATCTACCATAATCCTACTTTGCCAGCACCTATCACGTGGAGGATCCCATTCCAATTTGTCTGCATATATATTTTGCAAAATAATTGCAGGCCCAGTGAACATCCCTGAATTATTTATTTCCTGATGCTTATGCATTCTTGAAGACATGCCATTGTTAGCTTACCATATTAAGCATTGGACTTGAAATGTATAAAAGAAAGAAAGCAAAAAACAGAGGAAAAATATGCTATGAAAACTTGCTGGGGATGATAACCCTCCTTTGACCATTGTCGGTAATCTTGCCATTATTTTTATTGACACAGTTGTTAGATGCTCATCTTCCTCTCCAACCAGAGGCTTGGTCTGTTTGTGTTCGAAATTGATTGCTGCAACTGTCACAGAGTAATTTATATGGCAACTTATCATAATTAGTTATCGTTTGCAGTTTCCTTAATGTGAGTTGCATTTTATGCTTAGCAATTGATTTTTCTGTATATCTCCACGAAGCAGCTCGATGTGTGCCATCCAAAAAAGAAGAAAAAGACAGAAAGAAAAACTGTGGGTGTTTTTTTTTTTTTTTTATTTTTTAAGACATTTTTACCCTGAGATATCATAAAATATATTTTCACAGCAGCCATAAATACAGAGTGTTTTGCTTCAACTCATTAAATCAGCCAAAGTGAAATGAATAAAAGGAAAATTAAATGGATGCCTGGGAAGAGGTAGCAGTGTAGACAAAGATATTTGGGATGGGGAGATGTTGGCCAGAAAAACTTCATGCCATCAAGTGGAAGGCTTTCAGGAAGGCTTGAAAGGAAGCTGCATAATGCCTAAACTGTTCATCACAATTTGTTTTGGGCTCAAAGGATTTGGAGGCAGAGGGGCAGAAAAATATACTTTTCATCACCCATCGTAAGGGTCAAGGCTGATACCTCTATAACAAAAGATAGGTTAACAAGAGAAAAATGTAGCAGATTTATATTAATCAAAGTTTTACATGATTTACATGGGAGCCTTCAGAAATGAAGACCCTAAGACTCTGAAAAACTGTCTATTAGGTTTGATGAAGAATGGATACAAATGTCGAAGTGTGATTAGACAAAGGGTAGATCTAATGGTAATAGATTGAGTGGGAAGCCCAGCAAGGCCTGTCGCCTCAGATTCCTATTTGTCTCTCACTGTAGCATTCCTTCCTCCTAGGTATGGGACAGGTCCATTTTGGAATGAGGGTCTTCAAGGAAGAAGAGAGAGAATGACATTTTTAGGTTTTATGGCTTGCTTAGGGGGAGAAGGGTTCTAGTTTCTGTCATCCCCTTGGGGAAGAGAAATTCTGATTTCTATGACTCATTTCAGGGGAGAAAGAGGGATAGAGACAGTGGGGCTAGAAAAGGCCACAGAGACCTTCCTTCTGAGGCCTCCCAGGGTATTTCAGTTCAAAGCAATCAGCATGCTAAGGTGCCGTAACTTGGGGAGTTGTGTTCTGAGCCCTGAAAGAAGCAACCTGTCTCTTTTAGCCAATTTTTATTTTTTATTTATATTTCTACCATCTTGCCATGTCAACACAGGAAATGTGAAAGCTAAGTAGGTTTGATCATTATAAACAGCATCTACACAGAGTAATAGCAAAGACTCGGGAAAATGGATGCGTTTATTTAGGCTAGCATAATAGCTCAGCATCAAAGAGGCTCTTTGCCTACTGCCCATTGGTTCTCATTGACCATCTAAAAAGATGGAATAAACAATCTGACAGTTCTGGTGGCTTTGCCAGGTAAGTCTTACCTGGGATCAGACTCTATGATTAAGGCAGCCTGCTTATAGATTACCTTTTGTCTTCTGGAATGTTTTGATTAGTCTTTTGAGGGAGCTAAGCATCAGATGATTTCTCAAAAAATTGTCACTGATTCATTGAAGGTTCATAGAAGCATGACAGATTCAACTTTCCCCCATGGAAAGTGTATTGAAAAGTGGTTTTAAAAAAAAAAAAAAGGGAGAAAGAAAAAAAGAAATACAACTTCCTGGTGGCAAGGACATGTTTGTTCTGGGGGTCCTGTCAGATCAGAGAATAGCCATGGTACCCCTCTTTTAGAGTCCTTGCCACCAAGCCCTGGCTGTGTGGGGGGAAGAGTGTGTTGGTTCCTTTTGCAGAACTATTATTAGCCTTTTCTAATTATGTAAAATGATTTCCTCTGATGACATTTTCAACAGAACCCATTAGTTTAGTTTTCTTTCCTTCATAATGCTTTTATGGGCTCATAATCTTGGTGGAATTCTCAGATGCTGAGAGATGCTAAAGTTTCCTTTATTTTAATCGAGGTGACTAGTGATTTGACAGTAGTGGTTGACAGGTTCATTTTATCTGCGTGGCAGTGGGAGTCTATTTTCAGTGTGTGCACCCTGTTCCAAAGTAAAAGGACTTTACTAAGTGCTGAATAAATTGTACTTTCTTTTGATTCTAGACCTTGCTGAAATGGTTTAAAAACTCTGGTCTGGGTCATCAAATTCATCTCCCTGCTACTTTGCAGGGTCAATAGCTTCACTCTGTGCTGAGCCGGGCTGGGTGGATTGGAATGGAGGGTAGTGTAGATTAAAACTTCCGCATATATATAGATAAATGCGCGTGTGTGCACTTGCTGTCTGGGAGGGTGGCAGTGATGGAAGAGCAAGCCAAGTGGAATCTGAAGATGGATGAATCTGTTAGACTATTACCAAGACTGGCGTGGAGTTTAGCCAGCGACTCCAAGCAACCTCCTTTAAGCATTTGAAATCCATAGGGGTCCATTTCCTAGGATGATTTTTCATTTGCCATCTCCGGGATGGCTTTATTTCTGCTCTTGGGGCAGAATTGTGGTGTACTCATAGACACAGAAGGGCTACGAGTCTGTGTCTCCTGTCCCAGCAGCAAAGCAAGAAGGGAAAAATGGATCCTATTTCTTCCTTGCCCTCCACACCATAACAAACCGTGTGTCTGTAAAATGACAGGTCAGAAAGACAGCCCTTCCCCCAACAGACAGTCCGTGTAAAAAACGGTGAAGACATGCTCCCTCTATCTTAAAAAATGGAAACCTAGAATTTACAGGGTGGAAGATTCTAAATGTGTTAATGTTTTCAGAATCACGGGCTGTTTCTTGCCCTTTTCATTACCAGGGAAGAACTGGGCATGGTCAAAAATGGCAAGGATTGCTATGAGCACAGTCGTTCAAGGATCCCTCCAGCATGTCTTTATTTAGTACCCAGTGTATACAAAATACATGTTGGGATCTGCAGAGAATTCAGAAATAAAGAATTATCATTTCTATCTTCCAGTAATTTGCAGTTTCATTGAGGAGATCCCCAAAACAAAGTAATGCCAAGCAAACAAGATATGTATTATATGTATTATATAATAAAGAGTTGCATTACATGGTTAAAGGTGCTATAAATATTTAGAAAAGATGGGAATCAGTGAAAGCTAGAATCTTCAGGCATAGCTGTTTGGAGGATGTCGGCTTTGAGCTTTGAAGAACATGTAGGGTGTGGGTAAGTGGAGTGCAAAAGAGGGGCTTCCCCTAATAGGGAAATGGGTAAAGAAGCAGCATGGAGGTAAGAATAAATAGAACTGATTAGAGAAAGGGATCCTATTCAGAAAAAGTAAAAACAAAGTTTCCTTATGTAGAATGGGTCCAGGTCATGGCAGGTCTTGGACAGGCCGAAGGGTGTGTCTTTGATTTAAAACTGTGCTATGAGATTATGAATCTGCAAGCAGTATGCAGGGGGAGCTGGGAAGAGGAGAGCTTGGACTCCAAGAGGCCACAGTGGGATGGGACTGGAGGGAGTTTGTTCCAGTTTTAGAAGGGGGAGATTTTCAGATTCCGGGCTCTGTGTCTGTGATGCCTCCAAAGAGCAGGCTTCTAGCAAAGGTAATTTAGGAAACAACGTGGTAACAGATGGGGAAGACAGCTGGGGCCAGGATAGACGCTGCCAGTGGAGCGGGAGCACAGGCCACGTAAAGAGAACCTGAAGGCCACCATGGAATTGTCGTTTGAAGTTGCCGATGGTTTTGGGCACTAGGGTTCAGGCATCAGAGAAGAGGGACAAGTCAGTGTTTTTCCTCCCTACATTATTCAGTCTATTTCCGGTGTTGGCTTTAGAAACCTAAACGTGGAGCCCAGGATAATGTTGAAATCATCCCACATGCCAGGACGAAGGCCTGGCGTGGCTGGCCAGGGGCACAGATACGGGAAGGAATATGAGAAACATTCCGTGGCAGACACAATAGACTGAGTGACTGATTGTATTTTGGGATAGAGACAGAGGCACAGAAAGCTGCGAGGAAGCCAGCGTGGTGGGTGGGAAGCTGCGCTGTCTGCCTGCTCCCCCATCTGGGTTCTTCCCGTGGCAGATTCTCCCCATCGCTCAGCTGAAACCATAATCCGGCCTGTTACATGGAAGACTGGTGGGGTTAATGTAGTGGAGCTCGTGGCAACAGGAACAAACATGCAAAAAGCAGGCAAAGCAGCCACAGAAATTTGTTCTCATTCTCATCTTTGGCTTAAAGATGAGCTACATTCTTTTAAAAACAAATGTAAGTGCCCAGTGTGTTTTCTTCCTGAATCTTGGGCTTCTGGAAGTGAGCGATGGGAGGGCAATGCTTTTGGTCTAAATGGTTCTGCCGAGATCTCTGCCTAGTGTTAACTGCCCGGCCCAGGTTCTTCCAACTCCTTTTGTTTCCCTGTGTCCTGCAGCAGACTTTACCCCTGCCCCAGGTTTCTCCTCGTGTCGTGGTTTTTACAACCTTTTTTGGAACAAATAAACAAACATCTGGAATCATGTGGTACATTTAATTAAAAAGTTTGCATTTGGCCAGAAATGGTCAAATCATGAAAAATGGCCTGTCGGTGAGCTCAAGAAGGCCAAGCGATGACGTTGTCGGCTGCAAATGGGTTGAAATTGAGCGAGGTGAACACCTGCTCGGCACAGCCTTCTGTCCTCTGGCTTCCTCCTTCCAGCCATTAATATTTACTGCGGCTCCTTTATCCATTCTAATGAAATTTTTGGGTTGGGGCTGGTCTGGGGAGACGGTTGTTACTTTTCCAATAACCTTGGATTTGTTGGGATGTGTGTACTTTATAAAGGGTGTGGTATTGGGCTTTTTTGGCCTTTTCATTTCCCTTGTTCAGAATTCCATATGCTCCAGGTCACTGCGGGGGCCTCTCTCTGTTTCTTCAATCAGTCAGTCAATAGTGGTTTTCACGAGAGCTCCTAAGGTGTGGGACCCTGCACCAGGGCGTGTAGAAGATACAAGAGAAAGTGTGGACTCTGCCTTCAGGAATCCTACAGTCTAACTGGAGACAAAGTCCTACATGCATGTAGAAAGCAGAGGCCAAGCTAGATGTACGTGTGCAGAGAAGGTAGAGATCAGTGAAGATAGAAAGATTTGGAGGTGGTCTTGGATGAAGGTGAGAACTGAGTTGAAAGGAACTTTCTCTGGGTGGTTTCCAAGTGTGAAAGAGAATTTGAGGAAAGACCAAAAGTAGAAGTTTGTGTCTAACTTCTCGTCATAATCTAGGTGACAGTAGGGGGCAGACAACCTTAAAGCAGGAGTTGGATAGCATTAGTCTTCATTACTGATTAGCTTCTCCTCTGCAAGGCATGTCTAGGGGGAGTAAAATATAAGTTTTGTTTGCACATTAAGAGAAGAATGTTGAGACAATCTGGCTTTGCAGAGTGTCTTGCTCTGATATGTCTCCTACATGGAGATTTATACCCAGGATGAGGTTATTCTTAGGATAAAATAACAAGTTTATCTTGTTGCAAAGAATGCAAGGGAAATGGCCAGGGGCCGAAAATACAGCCAGTGCCATTTAGGTTAGATCCAAGGAAAGGGTGAGTATTGTTGAACTCAGGTGTAGATTGGCAAGGGAGCTTGGGAAATGACCATTCCCCAAGGCCTTTTACTGAAAGATATGCTCATCTCTCTCTGAGGGAGCCTGAAGGAAGTGAAATGAAACTTACACAACTTTCAAATCCTGACTGGTTTTGATCTGGGGTTCTTTATGTCAATGCCAGTTCAGCTTTTGCATAAAATGAAATCCCTTTGACCCCTGCGGACTTCTGCAAGCACAGATAGCTGGAAGATCTCACTGGAACAACGTTCCAGTGTTGCCAGAGGAGTTCTCAGTCCTTAGCTCTTTATTATTCTTGTGCATCTGTTTCCTTAAATACTCTCTGCAGAAGCATTAGCATGAAAATAAAAGAGTGTACAGCAACTTGGAATTTTCCATTTGGAGCTTCCTTAGTCTGTGGGGTCAAAGTTTTGTCCTCAGGGACACTAATGCAAAACTCTGTGTGCTGTTCCAGGGCAAATGTTTCTCAACTAAATGACAAGAGGGGGTGGGGAGCCAGGAAAATAATGCAATGCTAATTCCCAAACACAGACTGCCCAGAGGTCCCAATTTAAATTGCCACTCCCCCAACTCTCTTCCCACCCTCCACCAAAGGAAAAAAAAAAATCCTCTGTTGTTAGGACAGACATCTGTGTGAGAGCAATAAAACAGTCTTCTCCCTTGTGAATTAGCTCTTTATTCCTGTATTTGTCTTGCTATACCTCATCAGTTTCTCCTAAATCAAGGAGAGTCAAAGGGGATAAGATACAGTCCCTTTTTTGTTTTTGATTAAGGAAGCCATACAACTAACTATCCTCCTCCACAAATTTTCTTCTCTCAAGAGAGAGCTTTCTTTTTAATGTCTGATTTCTCCCCCCCCCCTTTTTTTTTCATCTGTTTCCTTGGAATCCCTCTGGAACTTTTACTTCATATAATGTTCAAATCAAATATTCAAGGTCCCCTGGAGAGCAGGGTTAGGTGGGTCGGTGCATGCTGACATATCTGGGTGATTTCAAAGCACATGGGGAACTAAGATTGCATAAGGAACATATTCCACAGACTCCATTTCTTCTTCCAAATCCCTAGGAATTTATTAATTCATTGGGGGAATATCTACTGAGCCTCTGTACTAGGTGTCAAGCCCCATTTAAAACATTAGGGATAGAGCCATGCATAACGCAGACAACATTTCTGCCTTCAAAGAGCTTGTGTTCTAATGACAGAGAGGATCACTAAGGTAAAAATAAAAGCACCATATAGCATGTTAGAGGTAAGTACTCAGATGAAAACAAAAGCAGCCAAAGGACATGAGGGAGGTGTGTCAGTGATTTGAGATCTGATAGCCAGAGAAGGACCACTGAAAAGCTGACCCTGGAGTAATGACCTGAAAGAGGTGAGAAGTGGAGACTTGAGAGTATCTATAGAAAAGTGATCCAAAGTTTGGGGGATGGACTAGCTTGAAGCTCTTACTCAAGGGGGGCGGGGGAGGGGGGCATGGGCAATATATGTAACCTAAACACTTGCACCTCCATAATACACTAATAAATAAATAAATAAATAAATAATAAATAAATAAAAAGAAAAGTGATCCAAACAGAGGAAGGAGCCAAGTGCAAGGAGGCCTGGAGTTAGGAGCATTCCTGGCATAAATGAAATACAATAAAGAAGCCTTCGTGGCTGGGGAAGGCAATTCAGGGGGAGAGTTGAAGATGAAGCCAGAACAATGTCAAGGGCCAGGATTTGTAGGCCATTGCTAAATATTAAACTTAGGCATGTTCAAATTTTAAAGAGTTTATTGAAGCAGATAGCGATGCATTAATTGGGCAGCCCTAGACTACAAGTGGTTCAGGTATCCACTGAGAAGTTGTAATGGGAAGTTTTTTTTTATAAGGCATTTGCAGAAGAAAGACAAATTATTTTATTGGTTAAAGTAGAAAGTCCCTAGTTAGAGGTTAATTGGCATTTTTTGATTGATTAAGCTTAAGTTTCATTTTACTGTTTACATTGACTTGGATTTTGTTTGTTAAAGTACGAACCCAAGGTTCTGGAGCTGTCTCAGCCTAATAGTCTTTCAATGGATTATTTTAACACCACTTTGACTAAAACAGGAAGCTACTTCAAGGCATTAGCAGAAGTGATGGCTATGATATGACCCTTCTTCCTGTAGAAAAAAAAAAAACAGCAGTAACCCCCAAACTGATAAGTAACTGGAAAAGAAAGAAGAGGTACTATTGTTGATCAGAAAATATGTAGATTTTCTGCAAGATGGATAGAAGGATAGGATTCAAGAGGTTAATCACAGTCTAAAATACATGCAACAGAGTTTTAAAATGCAGATGCACAACCAGGTGGAACGACATGCACCTATAGTCCAAGCTATTTGGGAGGCTGAGGCAGGAGGATCACTTAAGCCCAGGAGTTTGAGGCTGTAGTGTGCTATGATTAAGCCTGTCAATAGCCACTGTACTTAGCCTGAGCAACATAGTCAGACCCCATTTCATAGACAGACAGACAGACAGATAGATAGAACCAGCTTCAGGAGTTTTCAAAGCTTAGGGAAAGCCACTGGGGGCCTCATAGCAGGCAATGATTTAAGCTTCCTCATTGGGTACAACCACATGTGTCAACCCATCTGCACACCTGTCTCCATCTTTAGTTCAGGCTTCAAGCAACAGAGTTATCCCTAAGCCAGAGCAGTAATTATGGGTGATTAGATCAGTGCAATAAGATGGCAAGAGTCGGTATAAATGTAAAAGTTGGAATAAATGGGAATGGGCTAAATTAAAAGATAGAACATTCCAAGATTTAGTGAAAAAGGAAATGTGAAGCAAAATACCTTTTAAAAATACGTATAATAAAATGACATAGGAAGCTCAAAAATATAGGGCTTGGGGGAAAATACTATATACATGCTAAAAGCAAAACTTAGGAATAGCAGTATTAATATCACACTAAAGAAGACTCCAGATGATTTACTGAAATGACAAAGAGGGATATTAAATTTAACTAAGAAGATATAATAGAAAGCTATAATAATCATGAGTCTTAATGCATCCAGCAACATGGCTTTGAAATTTATAAAACAGGAACTTCTAGAAATACTAGGAAAAATAATGACAAAAATCACAATCATAAATGAAGACTCGAGCATATCTCCTATAGAAAATGACTCCTCAGTGAACAGAAATTTCACAATATATACATTTTGTTAAATAGAAAACAGAATGACATTATTTTTTTAAAAAAAAGGCACAAAAGCTATCCACAGACTGTGTCATAAAGAAAAGTATACCATGTCTAGTTCAAATTAACTGATCATAACTAAGTAACTAAATGAAATTAGGTTCAAAAAGGAATACCTCCTTCCCCTGTCTTCCAACAAAAAGAGGGAAGAGAAAGCAATACAGAATTAGAAATAAATGAAACTTTGGGTTTATGAGGAAATAACATCCATCATTCTTTAAAAGTAAAAGGAAATGACAACACTGTAGTATATTAAAAACCGTGGGATTTAGCCAAAAATGTAATTAAAAGGCTTTTCCCCCTAAAAACATAAACTATGAAAAAGGGATAGAAAATAAAAATAAACGAACTATCTTCATATATCCTAATTAAAAAGCAACAAACAAACCCAGGGATGTATGAAAGGACTTAATAAAATAGAAACAATGTGCAGCATATTTTACATTAATACCAACAGATACTTAAAAAAATACAAACCTAGAAATCTAAGTAAGAAGAAATAGAGATGGACATGTAACATTAGGAATAAGGAAATTTTTATAAAAGCACTAGAGCTTTGTGTCAATAAATTAGAAAATCTAAGTAAAACAGGCAATTTTAAGGCAATTATAGTGACCTCTATTATCTCAAGAAGAAATATGTCTTATTAGAGAAAAATAAGACCATAAAATAAACTGAAAAAATAGCCATATCTCTCAAAGATGTGAAATATCCTATATTTTATTATTTATTCCAGAAAGTAAAAAAGATGGGAGATTACTCATTTTGTGTTACTAGGATTCCATGACCAACTTAAACAAGGCAAGAAAATACATGAAAATGAAACTGTAGGTCATTCTTTTTTTCAAATGTGAATAAAAGAATCCTCTGAGAAATTAATAAGATTTACTAATGTATTAAAGAAAATAGTACCTCATGACCAAGTAAGATTTCTGTTAATATTGATAGGATAGTCTACTATTAGAATTTATCAATACAGCTGTCATATTGGTATATTAAAAAGAAAAAGATTATATATGATGATAATGTTATATATGATGCAAATATATGATGCAATATATATGATGCAAAGAGAGGGGGAGAGAGAGGAAGACACTTAAGAAATTTAGTAACCATTTCTGGTAAAAATCTCTTGGCCATCAAGGAATAGATGGAAATTTCCCTAACTTGGTAAAAGCGTATCCACCAAACTATATACAGTAACCTGCATACCAAAGGAAGATAGACTACAGAGATTCCCATCAAATCTCAGCACAAGCAGGGGAGGGCTATTCTACATTCCCCTGGTGGTGCTAGCCAAAGCAAGAAGATATGCAAAAACAATAACAACATAGTAATAAAGATTAGAGTAAACACAACATTATTTACTATCAATATTATGATTTAGATCAGAGGTCAGCAAACTTTTTCTCTAAAGGCCTAGATCATAAATATTTTAGGTTTTGTGGGCCAGAAGATATCTGTCACAACTACTTAGTTCTGTCTGCTCTTATAACATGACAGAACTAAGACCCATCACATTTGTAATAGAAAAAAATGTAAATGTGTTTAATTCACTTGTTCAAAAGATTTTCAGATTGACTCATAAGGCAAAACCCAATTCTCTGTGCTATATAAAAGCAACAGATATAAATTGACTCAGAAAAGTTGAAATAATAGTGTGGATGAATATGAACAAAAAGAAAGCAGGGATTATAGTCTATACAGTATATTATTATCATAAGGTAGAATTCAAGCAGAAGAATAGTAACTAAGATAAAGAAGGGTACTTTGTAATGCTGAAGGGTGAAATTCCTACTAGATGTAACAGTCACAAATATCTATGTACCAAAGTAAAGTGCCAGTATTCATGATGGAGAAACCACAGGCTATGAAAGGAGAAACAGATAAACATATTAGTCATAGGAGACTCTACTTCATCTGTCTCGTTTACTGAAAGATCAAATGGGGAAAAAAATAAGGATATAAAAATCTAAATAGCAAAATTATTAAGGTGGGTTTGATTAATGTGTATTATTATTATTGTTGTTTCATCATATTTATGGGGGTACAAACGTTAAGGTTAGGTACATTGCCCTTGCTTTCCCTCCTCCCTTGAGTCAGATCTTCAAGCGTGTCCATCCCCCAGATGGACTCACTATGTATGTAAATACCCATGCCCTCCTCCCCCCCCTCCCTGCCCAACACCAGATAATTTTTTTTTTTTTTTTTAACATTTTAGCCACATTCTGTTTATCACAGTAGTCACAAAAGTCCTGCCCAGGTCTAAGGGAAGGGAAAATAGACTCTGCCTTATGATGCCAAGTGGCACGGTGTAGAAGAGCATGAGTGACCAGAAATACTGTTTTGACCATTTTTGGCAAATATAATCTTCCCAAATAATATACTAGGTCACAAACAAAATTTCAGTAAGTAGAGGTAGTAAAAAAACCCTCTCAAATCACAATGTAGTAAACCCCAGAAATAACAAAATCAGATTGCAAGAAGTTCTTCCACCCAGAAAGTTTCTGATACTCTTAAATCTCAAGTCAAGGATAAGATACAAGCCCAAACTGTGGAATAGCTAAAGAAGTATAATGATAAAACTATAACCCATTAGAACCTACAGATAGATCTAAGGTAATTATCAGAGGGAAACATGCAGCTTTAAGTACATATATTATTTTAATAAAATAAGCAAAAGAATATAATAGATATATTAATATCTGACTAACAAAAAAAAATTAGCTACATAAACCAAAGGAAAGTGGAAGAAAGGAATTTTTAAAGCTAAAAACTAAATCACTAACTGTCCTAATCAAAGGAAAAAAAGAGCAAATATACACACTAAAAAAAAAAAAGAAAAAAGAAAAGCCCCAGAAACAAGAAAAAATGTAAAGAATCCTAAGTACCAACTTTGTTCAATCCTATATGAATGTCTGAAAATCTAGATTAAGTGGATAATTTTCTAGTAAAATATAATTTCCCCAGACTGACTCCAGATGAGATAGAAAATTAAAACAGATTAATTTCTACAGGCAAAATAAAGTTCTTGAAGACCCCCACGAAAGTACCAAGTCAAGGTGGTTTTTCAGGGAAATTTTACCAACATTAGAAGAGTAGATGATTCAACAGCATTCTGCTAAATGTTTGCCAGGTTGGTGGGGAAAGACAGCCCTGATCTGTAATGTTTGCCAGTTTCTGTACTGGCATGCTCTCATCATGACTGATTGCAAGCTACCTTTGTGACATTACTTAATGTGGAATTGGGAGGAAATGTACACATTGGCTCTTGCATATCATGGAGATGATCTGAATGTTATTTAAACTGTTCCAGAGCATAGATATGGAAGTACTTCCAAATTCCTTTTAGTACATAAAACCTTTATAGAAAAACTAATAAGAATTAAAAAGTAAATAACTATGTACTCATCTCAATTATAAATATGGGTACAAAAAATTCTAAATAGAGGAATTATAAAGAGTCCAGCAGCATGAATAGTAGAGTAAAATATCATCAACAAGTAAGATGTGTTCCAAATATAAAATGAAATTGCAATATTAAGATATCCATTTATTTAATCTTTTTAATAGATCTATGGATGAAAACTGTGATTCCATGGATGTCAAAAAGACTTTGACCAAAAATTCAAAAACCATTCTTGATAAATAGCATGCCAAAGTAGATGTATATTAATATTTCCTCAATATGATAAAATGCATCTATCTCAGACTAAACTCCAACATCGAACTTAAAGGTATTCCTATGAAAGTAAGGATAAGACAATATTATTTAGGTGTTTTACTAGAAATACTAACCAATGCAATTAGACAGGAGAACAAAATTATAGGCATGAAAATGGAAAGTATATGGTAAAACTACTACATTTACAGATGATTTGATTTGACACTTTGGAGTTCAAGAGAACCAGCTGTAAAACTAACAAAATAATCAATGAGGAAGTAAGTTATAAAGTTAATATGTAAAAATAACTAGCCTTTTTATGTTAAAACAAAAGCTCTTTAGAAAGGGCTTTTGACTGAAAGACCCCACTTATAAAATCAACATAAGACAATAAATTATAAATACTATAATCACGTAGTAACAAAAATATACAGTATCTTAAAAAAACTTTAAAACCCTCTAGAAGGTCACACAAAAGAATATCTGATATGAAGAGACATACCATATTTTATAGGAAAACTCAAGGTCATAAATATGTTAATTACCTCTTTTTAATTTGTAAATTCATTATGAAATCATGACAATTGAAAACTTTTTTAAACTAGTAAAACTGATTCTAAAATTCACATGAAAATAAGTGAAAATAATAACTGGGTTCATTCTGGAAAATATTGATAATGAGAGGAAATTAGCCTTACTGAATGCCAAATGTATTATAAAGCTTTAGTAATTAAAGCAACGTGGTACAGACACAGGAGTTGCTAGACTAATGTAAGAAAATTTGAGATCCAGAACTAGATTCAAGTACATATGGGAATTTAGTATGTGATAAAATGGTATCTTAAACTGCTAGGGAAAAATGGACTATTTAATATATGATCTTAGAGTAAATCTACAGGTATTTGGAAAAACATTGGATTCATACCCCATACCTTATAGCAGGATAGATTGCAAATGGATTCAAATTTTAAATGGAAAATTAAAGAAATCATAAAAGTGCTAAAAGAAAATATAAGAGAATTCAGAAATCCTGATTAAAAAACAAAAATTGACAAATATGACTTTATTGTAAATACTCTTGACTTAATTAAAAATCAAAAAGCTTGTACACAGAAAAGTAAAACCTTTTAAGCAGAGTAAAAGATGGAGAGTGAACTTAAAAAGTATTTGGAGGCTGAGCATGGTGGTTCACACCTGTAATCCCAGCACTTTGAGAGGCTAAAGTGGGAGGATTGCTTTAAGCAAGAAGTGCAAGACCAGCCTGGGCAACACAGTGAGACCCTGTCTCTACAAAAAAGAAAAAAGAAAAAATTGAGCAGGTTGTGGTGGCATGTACCTGAAGTCATAGTTACTTGGTAGGCTGAGGCAGAAGGATCAGTTGAGTCCAGAAGTTCAAGGTCGCAGTGATCTATGTTCAGGCCACTGCACTCTAGCCTGGGCAACACAGCAAAACACTGTCTCTTATAAAAAGCATTTGGAAATTTTATCATAGTCAATGATACATTGTATATATTTCTAATTTATATGAAAAAGTTCCTAGAATTCTTTAATAAAGTGATTAACAACCCAGTATAAAAATAGACCAGAAATTATTTCCCAGTAATAGAAATACTGGCATATGTGTAAAATATATCATTACAATAGTATTTATTGTAGAGTAGATGTACTAGGTAAGCACTGAAAACAGCCAAATATCTACTAATAATTGAGAAATGATTAAATAAATTATGAGATGCCCAAACCCTGGAATATAGTGTCTTTATCAAAAGAATGATGAAGTGCTCTACATACCTGAGAGTCTATATTGTTGTATATAATGTTGAGGGAATAAAACAAGGTGTGTAACAGTATATATACTATATCACTATTCATAAAAGGTAGAATAAGAATCTATGTTTATGAAAAAAATTACAAGGGATGCATGATAGTAACTATGGATGGAAGAACTAGGCATGGGAAAAGATTAGGGTGGGAGAAAGACTGTTAAGTATACACTTGCATCTATTTTAAAATTTTGGACCATGTTCAAAAATAAATTGAATTTAAAAGACCAAAGTAAAATTTATATGACCAATAACATAATAACACATGTCAAGAGGGAAGTATGCTGAATCATATTTATTATAGTATTTTTCTAGTAGTAAAACAAATACTATTTGTCCATTAGGAAAGAAGTTATTAAAGTATGGTACATTTGTAATATTCAATACTCTGCAGCGGTTAAAAAAATGTTAAGGTAAATAGGATACTAACACAGAAAGATCTTCAAGACTTAGTTTTGATCACAAAATGATGAATACACAAGGTTTGCGCACTGACTGAGTATATGTATTAATATTTAAGAATACAGTATTACACAACACATTTATGTATTTAAAAGCACAGAATTACACACCTACACACCCCTGTAAATAGGCAGAAACAGTTTTGGATGAGTAGACACAAGACCTCTAATGATAGTTAATTTTGGGGGAGGACCCGGATTGGAGAGGGAAAGAGTAGAAGAGGGTGGAAAAGAACTTGAGCTTTTTCAGTATTTGAATTTTTATAAAAACATATTAATATTTTACCCATGTACTACTACTAATGAAAAATCCCAAAGAAGGTGATAGCTTTGGGTGATTTATAACTCTTTTGGAGACTTTGCAAGTTTGTTTCCCCAAGGCCAACAGATACAGAAATTGTTTCTATAAAAATATCCCTTTTCTTCTTCCAGTCGAAATATTTCAAGGTTGAGAATCCACAGTTAACTTTCTATATTCTGTCATTGTTGAGGAATGGGGCATTCACATGAATCAAATATTCTGATAAATAAAGAAATACAGATAAAAATACAGAGGCACATGCTTATATTGCATGGCTTACTGATTTACTGAGAATGGAAAGGAAGACATTGGCATTAATAATATTAATAGCTACTATTCTGAGTGAATGCTTTAGAGCCAGGTACTGTGCTAGTATCTTACATATGTTCATGATCTCATTTAATCCTGGAAACATCTTGTAAAGGTGGATAGTATCCCCATTTTATATATGAGGAAATTGAAGGTTAGAAAGATATTATGTAGCTTACCCAAGGTCCCAGCACTAATAAGTGTCCTTCATGACATTAAAAACCAGATCTCTCCAACAATGAAACCTGGGTTCTTTCGTCTGTTCCATGCCTCAAATAAAATATGCTTAGCAGTATAATAAGTACACTGAATAAATTTTAATCTGTTTCTGGATGATTCAAGAAAGCACTTCTGGCTTTTTTGGTGTTTGAGGACTCCTGTTATGAGCATCAATGACCAGAGTGCTATTGAAGCCTGGGAATTATGGTTAATTGGAGATATCTAGTTGAAAGAAAGCAGAGCTATACTGCATTGACAGGCTTTAGTCCTTTTATTGCAGATAAATGTGTGGTTTTTGCATAGCTCCTTTATTCATTGATCTGCATATTCCGAAGGCCTTTATCCCCTATATACTGATTCCAAATGTTCTGTCTTTATCAGTCCCTTTGTGTAAGCCCTTGTATCTCTATTTGTAGTTCTAAAAAGATTGTTTAGATACATGGTGCAGTTTTTCCTGACATTGGAATCTCGTAGTGAAAGGTCTTATCTCTGTAGCCTGAATTAACACGAGCAGAATTTAGGTGCACTATACCAATGGCTTCACAGACAACCCCTTTGGTTACAGATTATAAATGCCATTTAGAGAAAGCACAAGATGGCTCCTGAGTGTCTAGTAAACTTCAACAACCACCTGAGAGATACCTCTGTGTTACTGCATAAAATGGAAATAAAGAATGGCAAATAACCCATTGACTATGCACTTTCTCACCCGCTGAGAGCAAAACGCAATCCAATGCAATTTTAGTACTTACATGCCTCTGGGGAAAATAGACCCCTAAAAATCACCGAATGCAGCACTGGAAAAATTCCTTAAGTTTGTGTGCTATGCTCGGTGTTATAAAACCCAAGGAACCTTAGATGTTCTCCTTGAGTAAAATGGACTGGTAATTTTGTTTTGTTATATTATCCACCAAGCATAATGATAATGGGTCACATGCAATTTAGGAAAAAATTAAGTCTAATAAGAAAAATCTCTAATAAATACTAAAAGCGTCTTATTGGTATTGTCGTTGGCCTAACCCTTCTATTAACATTTGTTTTTTACATATTAAATGATCTGTAATATGTTGAAAATGAAGAAGACAGTAAAAATTAAAACAAGCATTCTAATAATATATGCATTGTACAAATGTTTGCCTGCCTTTTCCCTCAGGGTAGTACTAGGAAGTATGGCACATACAAGGGAGTGGTGCTAGGAAGTAGCAGGAGATTTTAGATTTTAGCTATGCTGCTCAGTAAAAATGTTCAGTGTAGGGGGTGGATCTCATCATTACCCAGGAATGCAACCAATTCAATGAAAAACAGAGATTGAAAGTCACAATGCAGCTCTGAGAAAAGTGCAGTTATCCCCTCCAATCAGGCTGTTTCTGGGCCACTGGAGGAGGGAGAGAAAACTTAGGCTCTGGGACCCCACGCTAGAGGTTTGGGGGTTCCTGTGCAGTGTCAGCTATCCATCAGGGCCAATGTGGTAGGGTGACATAGGGCTAGAAGGATGTATTCCAGAAGCTGTCATCATTAGGTGTGTGTTTCTCAAGACCTCATAAAGAATCTCTTAGGGAACATCTATAAAGTAAAAATGCTTAGGCACCTCTTTCCAAGGATTCTGATTCAATGGGCCTGTGGTGACACCATGGCATCTGTTATTTTTAATGAGCTCTTCCAGTGATTCCTCTGCACGCAGGAATATAAAGACCCCTGCATTAAATGATATTGACAAGGGGCTTCTTTCCCCTAGTTCTTTTGGCCATGAGATTTGGGAGAATAGCAACTATTTCCAAACCCTCCTGACTAATGGCAGCTACAAATGTCTTGCCATGTCAGGCCCTCCATAGTTTCCGAGAAGGACTGAGCAGCCTTCAGGAGGCTAAATTAGTATTTAAGTATCTGCTGTGTCAGGCACTGTACTGGGTGCAGAGATGGCGAAGGTCCCTGCCTCAGGGAACTTACAGTTTCGGAGGAGCTATTATATTAGATGGAAAATGAAATATATGCAACAAAGTGTTACGAGTGCTGTGAAACTCCATTTGTAGAGGAGGTTGGGGACAAATGGGATTTGGTTATTAGGTGGAGAGTTGCCTAAGTCAATGTAAGGCTTGAGCCCAGGGGTGGCAGTGGGTATAGAGAAGGGAACCACACAGGATAGTGTCCACAGATTGGTTGTAAATGGGGACTAGGAGGGAAAGGTATGAGGTGACTCCCAGGATTGTGAATACCTTTGTGGAATGTGGAGCCATTTCATGAGCAATGGCATTTGGGAGGAACAGATTTGAAGAGACATGCCGAGTGTGGAGTATCTGTGGTTATAAATGGAGATGCGTTAGTCACAGGTCAGCTAACTTTTACTGTAAATGGCCACACAGTAAGCATTTTTGCCTTGCATTCAGTTTATCCTGGCTGTGACTACTCAGTCTTGTCATTGTAGAGTGAAAGCATTCACCGGCGATATGTAAGCAAATGGGCATAACCATGCTCCTATAAAACTTTATCTAGACAAACAGATAGTGGGCCAGATTTGGCCCATAGGACCTAGTTTGCCACTCCTGCTGTGTGTTTAAGTATGGATAGCCAATAGAAATAGAAATATGGATATGTTGTCTATGTATGTACCTAGTATCAGTCTATGTAGACATGGAATCACACTCTATATAAACACTGCATTTTATGATGATTTTGAATAAAGAATTTCTTTTCAAACTCTCCAACACTCACTTAATGATTGTCTATGGAGAAACAAATTTGGAAAAGTAAATCAAAACAACAAAAGATATTCTGCACTCACTGGTTAAGCAAAATTTAAAAATCTGGTGATACCAAGTGCTGGCAAAGTTGGAGAGCAGCAGAAACGTGTAAAAGCTGCTTTGGTGGAAATGGGAATTAATACATCTGTGTCGGAAAACAATTTGTTACTTTCTAGTGAATTTGAATATATGTCAATGTTAACATCTAGAAATTCCACTCCTAGGACCCTAACCCATGAAAAGTTATCGTACATGCCCTGATCAATATGAACTCTATTCGTAGCATAGTTTATAACAGCAAAACAAAACACAGACAAAGAAACTGGAAACAACCCAAATGAGTCATCAAATAAAGTAGAACAACATTCAACATGGATAAATCTATAAAATCAGGAGAAAAAGAAACTCACTGAATGATATATCATTTTTATGTACATAAAAGCTTGAAAATGCAAAATAAAACGCCATTTTTAAAAGGTCCATGCATTTTGTGGCAAAATTATGAAGACAACAGGAGAATGAAAAACTCAAAAAGGTAAAGGCAAAGATCTGATAGGAACAATGAAAGGGATTTATTTATTTCTAAGCTAGGCAATATGTATACAGATATTTTAAGAATTATTGTCCTCAATATTTTACATATTATATTTATTCCTTTGTAATGAAACAAGCCTTGCATGATAATGAAAAATAAGATAAAACCAAAATCTCATTGCATTACCAATTTCATATTTTCAAGAAATAATTAACTCAAGGTTATTTTTTTAAGAAAGAAATGTTCATTTTGGGGACTGACTTTTTGTCTGACTTGGTTTCTTTCCATTTGTGTCACCTCTGCCTGTGACTGAGAGTCGGCTGGCTTCCAGTATTTCATCTGGGCAGGAGGCAGTGGGACTTAGGGGTATCTCAGAGGAGGCAGGAACACACCAGGAAGGGGCTGACATGCCTGGAGTAGGGTCATTTGAGTTCCCCATCTTAAGGAGAACAAGCATTGTCTTTGGCGTAGGACAGAATGTGGTCCACATCCTTCCTGTCACTCAGAAAAATAATTCCATTGCTGTCTTTATATTATCCCCAGTCATCTGGGGTTGCAGGGACACTGTGTAGTGGTTTTGTGGTGTGGGAGCTATTGCTACATAATTTTTTATTTCTCGAGTATCACTGTGTAGTGTCATGATTATAAGGCTTGGAAGAAGATAAACTCTCTGTCCATGCCGAGTATAAATGGGCACTTGAGATGAAACCACCTCGTTAATTTCCCCTTGTTGCTAGAGTAGAATCTGAATCCAAACCACAACACAACCTAGCCCCTAAATCTCTATTAAAAACCACCTTGGGTAGTCTGGTAAAGCTTTATTTAAAGTCAGCGGAGAATTATAAAGTCAAAAGTGAAAAATGGTACAACAAGAAAGAATCATAAAAAAATACTAGATCAGTTAAATGTAGTCAAAGGCAATTTAGTGTGTTCTGGCACCAGATGCAAAGAATGTGATGCGTCAGGGGTTGGCAAGAGCATGTAGGAAAAGCAGAATGAAGGATGCAGCTCCACGAGGTGACTCTGGAGCAGCTGCACATGGCAGTGGAGGATGCATTAGCTGTCTTGCCATGGTACCAGGAATTTCAGGGAAAATATTCTAATTTCCCCAGGCTGACATCTTCTGTTCTTTTTTCCTTGATGTAGTATATTTTTAAAATTAGAACTTTTTCTTTGATGGAGATAAGCTCACATAGAGGCTGCAGAACTTGGGTCAGGCCAGGAAGGTGGGTAACTTTGCCAGTACTTTGCCAATCCTGGTATTCCAGTTTTCTGGGGTTGCCACGCCGATCTGCCTTTTCCTAACCACCGCCCAAACTGTGACTGTTTCTGCCTCATCTTCGTCAATACTCAGGTGTCCATTAGCCAATATTAGCAGACTTGATGGACTCGATCAGTAAAAAATGCAGCTACCATTATTATGCACCTACCCTTTTCTGGGCACTGTGCTAATAATGCCTGCATAGGCATTATTTCGCAAATCCTCAAAAAAAAAAAATCCTAAAGATAGATCTTATTATCATGCTGATTTTACAGATGAGGACAACTAAGGCTTAGAGACTTAGAACTAGTTTGAGGTTACACATGAAGTAGCAAAAACAGGATTCTCCAGGCCTGACTCCTACGCAGGTGCTACGCAAGAAGAATTGGTTCTCTAACCTGATCAGAAGTAGAGGGTGGGTGCCATACCCCTAGAGAACAGAGGACAGGGTAGTAGAGTACTAAGAGCATAAGACTGAAACCTGCATTTGAATCCTGGTATTGCCACTTACTGGCTTTGTGACTCTGGACAAGTTACTTGACCACCCTGTGTCTCCCTTTCCATAAAATGGGGATAATAATAATACTACCTTAATAGGGTTGTTGTGAGGATTGTATAAATTGCTATAAGTAGAGTGTTTCAAAGAGTTACTGGGGAAGTGCTATCGCATACCCCCCCCCCCCTTATTTGTGGAGCATGTGTTTCAAGACCCGTGGGGAATGCCTGAAACCATGGATAGTACCATATACTATATTATGTTTTTTTCCTATACATATATACCTGTGATAAAGTTTAATTTTAAAATTAGGCATGGTGCCAGCATCACTAGTCTTGCACTTTGGGGCTATTATTAAGTAAAATAAGGGTTATTTGAACACAAGCACTGGGAGATCACAGCAGTCAATCTGACAACTGAGACAGCTGCTAAGCAGCTGAGGGGTGGGGAGTGTGTACAACATGGACATGCTGGACAAAGGCATGGGTCACGTCCCGGGCAGGATGGAGCAGGACAGCGCGAGATTTCATCAGACTACTCAGAATGGCACGTAGTTTAAAACTCATGACCTGTTTATTTCCGGAATTTTCCATTTGATATTTTAACAGTTGACTACAGGTAACTGAATCCATAGAAAGCGAAAGTACAAATAAAGGGGGACTACTGTATATGTGTTGCTGCTGCTATTATTTTCATCAACAGTATTCTTGTTGTTTTTATTAATAACGTGCATCCTGAAGGCAGGGTGCCTGCACTGAAAGAAGTGGTGTGGATGGAATTGGGGCGGGGAGGTGGAAGGGTTAGCCCTGGTGGTAGGTCAGTGGAGAGGATGTGCTTAGACGTGCCACTGACTGTGCCCTTCAAATCCTATGGTGGGGCTATAGCCACTGTTGGCAAACCAGTTTGTCCCAAATGAAGCAGTTTTTAAAGATCAGATGAGGAAACTGAATTCCTTGAGTACTTTCTCCTTGAGTACCTCCATATTCAAAATCGGGCTTTGGGACCCCCACCTTTCTCTCCTATCTACAGATTCACCTCTAGGAGAAAGTGAAAGAGGTTTGGAGACTTCCTTTGGTTCTAGCAGGTCTTATCAGAGTCTCAACTGCAGATTCAAGAGGAGTGATTGGTTTATTGTAAATGCTTTGGAGGATCTGAAAGAGATTAGAGAAACCTATTCCAGAGGATAAAGGCAGAAAGAGAGGGAACCATTAATCTCATGGACATTCAATTCCCTAAGAACTTTTTTGGGATTGCCCAGAAACAAGCCAGGCCATATGCTGTCCATTTGCAGTCCTCTGAGCTGTGAACTTTTTTTTTTTTCCTTTTCCTGACAGATCACGGCCAATGCCATTGCCTCATTTAGGACGGTTCTTAAACTTGAAAAGGCACTGAAAGGTTGAGACATGTATGCAGAATCAACACAGATGATTTGACTAAAGTAGTCCTGACAAACACCAGGGCTCTCCTGATTGTCAGAAATGGTCTGATGATGACGTGTTCGAAGCTCCCCAGACTAGCTTGCGTTTTGGTAAATATGTACAATCAGGGAAGATGCAGTTATGCTGTGGGGAGTTTTGAGACGCGAAGAGAACAAGTTAATTGTTCAGCCTCAACTGAGACCTTTCGTTCAAGCCATTAATCACAGCGCACAGTCTGGAGGCTTGGCCACGGAGCTCGATTCTTTAGGCTGCCTTCCTGCTCCAGATGAAAGCTCGTTCCAGGTGCTGGCCATTTGCGTTTTCCTCCAATTGGGCTGATTTATGGACCCGGAGATGTTTCCTGCTTTTCCCAAATTCTGTTCCATTACTTTGTAATAAAGGGGACATGTGATTTCTGGCTTTTTGCAGATCCTCAGTTTTAATATTCCTAATACCAAAGATTTTAAAAATTAGTCTGTGGTCTGCTTTCTGTGATCTGGAGGACAGAAATGCTGTTCTGTGTTTTGAGTATCAAAGCTAAGACTTTAGGGACTCTTACTTCTATACGCTTGGCCTGGAGATTGAAGTTGCAAAAGTCCCTGCAGGAACCTTTGTTCCTGCTTTCAACATCCCAATGCAAATGAGGGCTTGGGAAGGGCTAGTGACAACAGCTCACTGCAGGTGATGGAGTCATCCCTGTCCCACACCGACACACATGGCTCGGGATATGATATTAAAAGGCTTTCCACACTTGGGCCAGGTCTCCAGTGACAGTGTAAGCCAATATTGGAGACTTCAAAAGAGAATCTGAGTGTCAAAGGAGGACATTGTGCATATAGAGGCCGAACAGGGTGTGCCAAGTGTTACCTGTTTACCTGAAAGGCAAGCCAGATCCGAGTTGATAAAGGGCAACAGATCCCTTGGGAGTCTTCCCAAGTGGTAGAAATGTGTCACAGGAAAGTAATTGGAAATTGATATTTGGCATATCTTTGGGTTACTTTTTTATCCCCGATAACACCAAAGGGTTTGGCCAGGAGTCACTAGTGACTAATGCATCAAATCTTGCGATGCATTGCTGAAACACAATCTTCTTTTTGTTGAAAGTAACCAGCTGCTTTCTGATCCTTTGCCTCCTGACTAGCAGCACTTCAAGTGTAGGAGGCTCATGGCCTTAATTGAGTTGAAATGAGTGGTGAAAACAGCCAGTTCTGCCTTAAAAAAAAAAAACTGTCCATACTTTTTTATTGATACACAATAATTGTACGTATTTGTGGGGTACATGTGATATTTTGATACAATATATAATGAACAAATCAGGGTGCTTAGGGTATTCATCCTCTCAAATATTTATCGTTTCCATGTGTTGAGAACATTTGAAGTCTTCCCTTCTAGCTACTTTGAAATATAAAATAGATTATTATTAACTATAGTCAGCCTGTGTTGTTGAACACCAGAACTTATTCTTTCTATCTAAATGTATGTTTCTACCCAATAGCTAATAGCCTGCCTTTCTTCATCCTCCTGTCCCCCATCAATTCTGCCTTTTGATACTTCTTTGAAACAAAATCATCACTGGTAATGGAGTGCTGTCCTTAAAATTCAACTCATTTCAACTGGTACTTGTTCAGAGCCTGCTATGGGCTTTATATGGTGTTGTGAGCTGCGGGCCATACAAAATAAACATCAAACATGGTCTTTGCCCTTGAGGAGCTTATGGGCTCAGAGGAAGGATGATGTGTTTATGAAACACATTTTATATGGCAAGATAAGATATCATATATGTGCCAAAGTGAGTAGAACTGGGAAATAAGTATACCAGAGAGTAAGAAAAATGAGAGTAGGGTGGACTGGAGTTGTCAGGGAAGGCTTTATGGATGAGGTGGGACAAAGACACCAATATCCTAAACCCAGAACTCTCCCTTAAAGAAACTGTAAGAAGCACAGCATCAGGTTACCAAGAGATTATGGAGCCCCCTTTAAGTGAAAGTAAATTTGTTCAATATGAGAATGGATTCAGTTCAATAAATATTTGCTGAGTACATGCTGTGTGCCAACAGCTACATCTGAGGAGGTCGGGGAAGAATAATGCATATAGAGGACACGTGCGGGTAGATCTCAGATGCTAACTTCTCTTACATACGTAGTTAAAGTTACTCCTGGTCTGTTGATTCCAAAGTCTAGCATTTTTACCACATACCACTCAGTCTCTCAAAAAGATCTTCTTATCCAAGATATATTTAGGTTGAGGAGCTGACCTTAATTCTTTGTGTAGTGGAAGAATGGCATGTCCAACTTCGTAAATTGTATAGTGTACAGTGTAGTGTTGCATGCATGCTGACAGTGAAAGAAAGGGACATGGAATTAGCATTGAATGCAGGCCTAAATTATTGAGTTAGGGAATATTTGGAATAGCATAAGAAAAGACTGAACCTGGTCCAAAGTCAGGGCTGTAGGTAAAGGCCAGGTTCTCTGAAGATCGAGCTTTCCTTGGAATTTCCATTCTTCCCCTTGACAGCTGATTTGGAAACCGATTAGAAAGGGTATCCCATCATTAGAGGCGAGACAGGCTTGCACTGGGCTTTGTCATTTGAAAAATTTTAAATTGGCGTCACACAGGTAATTGGATAATTCACTAAAATCTAGAATCTATCTGTATTCCTCCTTGCAAAATGAGGAAAGCCATTATTTGTTCACTTCTTAAGATACAGGTATATACCTGGGAAGTTGCAAATTGTTTTAGAAAGAAAAGATGTCAGGATGATGGTGGTGGTGGTGGTCGTTGTCATGGACATGGTAGTCATTATTCCAAATATCCACATAATTTTTAAATAATATAACCACAGAACCCTAGAAAGAATCTGAGATATCAAACATTACAACACAGAGGTGTCAGAGTTTATTTAGCTAAGCAATACCAGAAGAGAACTAGAAAATCCCCCTTCGTAGCTAGCAATCATTTGTATACCACAATGAGACTCCTGCTTAGTAACCCCTGCATTTCTGCCACCCACGTGACTGCTTTCTGTAGCTAATTTAGGTATCAAATTCAAATGGAATTTTGAGAAAACTTTGTAATTTTTTTTTAATCTGGAGGGATTTGTGGAAAGAAAACTAGAAGAAATTTGAAATCACTCTTGATTCCTGACATTTTCCTGAGTATTCAATTACTCTCTTAGTCTAAAAGGTTCATCTTGGCCTCCACGGGTGACACATGTGGCTGCTCACTCATATGCATGCATGTGTATATCTTGATATGCATTCCGCTGCATCATCTGTAGGCATTTTACAAATAATGGCTCGTGTGTGTGTGTTTTATCATCTTATTTTTTAAATGAAAATGACAACTTGAAAATTCTTTGCAGAAATAGTTCTTTTATATAGCAGAGAAATTCCGGCATGTGTCCCAGGGTCATCTTCAGGTCACATAATTCCACAGAGGAGTTGGCATGGGGAGCATGTGGCTTTGGAATTATTGTCCTTCCATCCTGTGGCAGGTGGGCACAGTTGGTAACAAACAAGGTTAGTAGGTGGAAAACTAGTGACATATAGAGTCACATGGGAAAGGAACAAGATTAAGAGTACAAGCCACAAAATTGGCAAGGTATAGAAACAGAGAAGGGGAGGTATGAATACCCTCCACCCCTCTTCCCACCTCTTTCTCCTCTGTGACAGAGAGGGCGTGGATGGGATTAAGAGAGTATAAAAAGGAGCTTGGACTTGGGAGTTGGAACTCTTGTTTTTGAGCAAGCTGTCTTGGAAATTTTCTTCTTGAACAGAGCCAGGAGGATCAGAGTGGAGCTCAGAAGAGAGCAGTAAGACCATTCAGAACTTGATCCAGGCTCTGGGTTTAAGGGTGAGAAAATACTACAGGGTTTCCATAACCCAAGGGGTTTGAGTTAGCAGGGTGGAAATCTGACCCAGGCTTCATTCACCAAACTGTGTGTAGGTGCATCTACCCAGACTCATCCATAGCACTGTCTAGAATAGCATGGTCCCTAGATAGGAGAATTTTAAGCTTCCTTCTAGGTTGTCTAAACTTGTTCACATACCATGTTTCCCCAAGAATAAGACAGGGTCTTATATTTATTTTTCCTCAAGAAGACACCCTAGGGCTTATTTTCAGGGGATGTGTTATTTTTTTTAAGTAGGGTACAACAATCTACATTTATTCAAATGTAAAGTCATCTTCTTCTGGAACATCATCATAACTCTCCAAACCCCGAATTCCATCCTGAATTTCTTGTGACTCTATTTCCTTTAGAACCATTGGCCCCAATCTCTGATGTTGAGCAATAGAGCTCTCATGGGGCAGATGAGAAGGGCTGCTCGTCGCCTTTACCGCTCCACGACAAAACGCATGGGTTGTGCAGATATGCTGCGTAGCCACGCCCATCACTAGGTCTTATTTTTGGGATAGGGCTTATATTGCACAAATGCTTAGAAATCCTGCTAGGGCTTATTTTATTGGTAGGTCTTATTTTTGGGGAAACACGGTACCTAGTAAAGGAAGCAGATTTTCAGAGCTGAAGTTTCTCAGCAAAGCACCTCATATTGTGCTTCCTTTTAGATAGCTGAGCATGCTCAGTGAGGGAGCATGGTGGCTCACAGTGGGCCAGTTGCAGAGACCACCTTGTCCAGTGGACAGAGTAAATGTAAAAGGGAAATGACCAAAGGGGTGTCCTTGATTTCACTCCATTGGAAAGGCAGCCACATAGCCAAGGGCCGATAGACCCAACCTTCCAGCTTTTCTCACCTCGGTCTTCTTTTTTAGGAAGGCTCTGAGCAAGCCTTCCCTGTCTGGAAACTCTTTACCAACATTATTGTGCAGATCCTTATGCTAGGTACCATGGAGGAGCGAGGCCTCTGGACTAACCTTTTGACTTTGGGGAGCTTAGAGGCCATTGTGAAAACAGAAAAGACAAGCACAGTCTTAGTAACCAAAGTGCGTACAAAGCCTGTCTGACAACAGGTAGAGGGCCTTGGAAAATTGGAGACCACCATCACATATGGAGAAATTCTCCCACCCTCACCTCAGCAGTGGTTTTTTCCTCTCTGAAGAATGAAAACAGTATATGGCCTAAAGCATGCTACAAGCAAATCCCTTGGCTTTATTTATTCCGTGGCTGTAGTGCGTGGTGGTAGTGTTAGTAAAGGCCCCGGTAGTCCTCATAGGAGAAACACAAGTAATGAGGCAATGGAATATTCATTTACCTGCTTTACGGTCTTTTGGAAATAAAATGATTTATAAAAAGCATACCGAATCATAATTGTCAGCCAAGATGTCATTTTAAATTTAGGATGTCCAGAAACTGAAGGGATATTATATTCTTTGTTCTTGGAGTACCACAGGTGTCAAATTATGCACAGGTTTCCTCTTGGCTTGGCATGTTTGCAAGCCTAGGGGCAACCAAACACTGATTTCAGAGAAATGATGCCTCTGGTGATGTTCTCACCTGAACATCTCCCTGAAGCTACAGGAGAGAGCATGGGCCCCCTAGCTTCCCTGCATTCTCACAGAGCAGGAGCCAGGAGGCATAGTGTCTTGGAAACGGTTAGAGGCATGGGGTATACCGTCCTCAGCTTCTATCAAGGGAGCTGAACAAAAGCACCACGAAGATGCTGGTGAAATAATTCATAACTTTGGTTTTATCTGCACATCAGCATATGCCAAAAGATGCTCGGTGCAAAACATGAATATTTGATTAATATAACATCAGGCATCTGGAACTGAGGGCAGTGGAATGCAGGGACTTGAGTAGGACTTAAATGTCTGTCTCACCGCAGCTGTCTGGGTGCACGTAGTAGGCATTGGAAATATCTGTTGGTTATGTGTTCTTTGATTTGAATAGCTCTTGCTCAGTTTTGAGCCCAGATGTTTGGCATCCGGCCAGAGTTATGTGCTTTGCTCCTGTCATCAGTCTCATCACCACAGAGATGTTCAGCAAGGGACAGCATTCCTCCAGCCCCCACTGTGAAGTCTCTTACTTACCACCCCTCTCAGCCCATCCACTTTGGCTCCTGTGACTGTAGGCCACAGAACACATGGCAGGTGGCCCATAGTGCTAGCTAGGTGCAAAAACTGTCCTCCACACCGTTTGCCATTGTGGTTGTAGCTGGTCTCAACTAACAGACCAGACTAGTAGTGCTGGGGACGGGTACTTGGGCAGCCATCTGTTCATTCATTCCACCAGTCATTTTTGAAAAAGTGTTGAGAAAAGTCTTACTAGGCCATAGCACTTCCTTGAAACTGGAGAAAGAAATATGAGAAGACCCGTGGTAGGGGAGGGAGGGAGAAAATTAAAATGTGAGTTAAAATATGACACATTCGTTAACTCCTAGGGAACCATGACAAGACAGGATAGTTATAAGAAAGGGTCCCTACTGGTGACATTAGTGCTGATGGCATCCACTACAGAGGGGAGGGGAAGCTGTACGGTGGAGTGGATAGATAGCATACTAGATCCAAGTCCATATTTCAGATCTATCTCATAACACCAGCATGTGGCTCTATGCCCAAGCCTCCCTTTCCTCCTCTGTAAATTAAAGCTAACGTACCAGGATGCTTTCTGTGTTCTTCAGTACAGTCCTTCTGTGACCTTTACTCTGATCAGGAGTTGAAGAGATCCTAATTTTCCCATAGTTTAATTTCCCCCAAAGACCTAGAACTGGCCGCTTTCATAGAAGATCAAGTAGATACTTCTTATAGTCTAAGGACCCTAGGGAGGAATGATAGTGGAAGAAGGCATAGACGGATCCCTTAATATCTGAGTGAGAAGATAGCAGCATTTGAAAGTGTTATGAAAATCTATTTTGGATAGTAGTATGAAGGTTTGCTGAGGATGGGAGTAGAGTTCTGGTTCAAAACGAAGCAGCAGCAGGTTTTATCTTTCCTCGTGTATCATTGTCCTTGATTCAGTTATTTATCTCAGGATCAAGAGCACCTTGTTGCCCTTGGATTGGTCAACGGCATTTCTGACTTCCTTGCCGCACACAGTTGTTGGTATGTCAGCCTTGTGAATAGGTACCAGAAGATCTCTGCTGCCAGTGTTCAAGGTGGTCTCGCTAGCTCATCAAAGGAACAGGGGCTGTACCTTGTAAAATTCAGATACTCCTGGGAGAAAAGTTGAATCAAGCTTGCTATTGCCTAAATCTGAGATGGTTGGGCACAGCATACTATTATTAAAATTAGGATCAAATGAAGGAGGACCAGGATAGATTTGGGTTTGGGGAGCTTGTGTAGGAGTAACTACCCTGATGGGAGCGTAACAGTGGGGACCTCAGGACTCCAATTCTGAATGAAAGGAGTCCCCGAATAGCAAATAATGGTCTGGGACATGGAGCAAGAAGATAATGGAAACAGAATATTCATATTTCAGATTTGGTTGGCGTATCTGTGCTGGACCCACATCTGGTGAATGGGCAGGATCGTGATGGATGGTGTCAAACCTACGTACCGTGACTTGCCAAATACCTGGCTTAGGGCGTTGGTCCATTTCATCTGTTCCCTTATTTTGCTAACTACTTAAGGCAGAAAAAAAATCATTCCCCTTTTCGACTCTAATATGTGCCAGTTGAAAGTGAAATCCTCATACTGAGCAAATGTACCAAAGAACACTCTATAAACTTAATGAGGGAGATGAAGAGAAATGTGCCCGAAACCTAGAAAATTTAACACTGATGAGGTTATGACTATTATATGTTTAGTTAAATTGTTGACACTGACAGGACGTGGCTGAGGAAATCCACCATCCGTTTTCTCCTTGTATCAGTGGTAATGGTTCCTCCGTGTGCTCTTCTCAGCTAACAAAAATATTCCTGCAAGTTAAATGCAGGGAGAAGAAGGGACATAAGAAGTACTTTTATTATCTCTGCTCTTTGGGGTGTTCCCTCCAGGAACATTATTTAAATCAGGGCTCCTCCCGGCTGGCAAATGAGTCTGAAGGGAAGGACACAAGGTTCAGAGGGGGCTGGAAAGATTCCTGCCCCTGTGTCTGCAGACCTTCCCCAGCAAATCCATGGAGCACAACACTGCCGTAGCTTTCAAAAACACCTTTCTCTTTCATTCTCCCTTCTTTCAAAAACTGACAAAGGTTCTCCTTGGGTTAGTGGATATAATCTCACTTCCTTCAACTAACACTTAAGGCACAATTGTCAAGTACCATATAAATATTAGCTATTTGAACAGGTGTCGGTGGGTGGTGGAAAGAGTATTGAATTTGAAGTCAGAATACCTTGGTTTGAATCTTGTGCTCGTTGGGTGACTTTGGACAGGTCACTTCATCTCTCTGAACCTTAGGTCCTTCCTTTATACAATAGGATTATTATGATAATTAAATTAATTGAAAGTAACTTAATAGTTGGCAAAGAGTGGACCTTCAACACATGTTAACGAAGAGATGGTAACCAAAGGCAATTTAGTCTAGCACTTAATTTGCTATGGAGACAAAATTACTTATCTTTTTTTTTTTTTTTTTTAATCTCTGAATCCCTACCTATAAAATACGAGTAAGCTAGAAGAGTCAAATGAGTTAATACTTATCAGGAACTTTCAGTAGTTCCTGGCTCATATTAATCCCTCTATAAGTATTAAGGCTCCTCCTGCTGTGGTTGTTTTTATTATAAATGACCTGCCCTGACCTTATTTTCCAACTTTATCTGATTTTCTGTCTTACCAGTAGACTGAGCTCCTGCACTGGGTCACAAGATCATTAGGGTGAGGACTGATTCATACCTTTAACTTCCATGAGCCTTCCTCAGTGCCTGCAAAATAATCGTTTTTGTTGTTAAAAAATGTGTAAATATGTGCTTATTAACTTCTACTCAGCATTGTATTGGAGATTTAAGCTGGTGCAGTAAGGTAGGAAAAAGATAAATAAAAGGCATCCAGGTAGGAAAGGAAGAATTAAAGCTGTCTTTATTGGTGGATGTAATAATCATCTATGTAGAAAATATGATGGAATCTAGAAAAAGCTGTTAGAAGTAATAAGTGAACTTATCAAGTTTCAAGATACAAAATTGATAGACAAATCAATTCTTATACTTAATACAGCACCAACTAGACCAGTTTATCTGGAGCACAGGATGTGTGAGGGGTAGTGGTGTATATAAAATTGGAAAGGCAGGTCTAGATAATACGGAATGCCTTTGCTGACTCTTTTTCTCTCCTCCTTTCTCTCTCCTTCCCTCTTTCCCTCCTCTCTCTTTCTTTCTATTTTGCTGGCATAAACAGCTTTTCTATGAAAGAAAGGTAGAATTTGTTCTTAAAAACATTTTTTTTAATTTATTGGGTTAAGTAAAACTGAATGATCATAGCTACGTTGTTTCCAGCTTATAGTGAACATTCTATGTAAGATGTTCTGAAAGACAAGAAGTGTAGTATCAACATAAAAACACTGGATCTTAGGGGATCTGGATTCAAGTTCTGCTTTTCTCTTAACTAACTCTATGACTTTGGGAAGATCACTTTTCTGAGGCTTAGTTTGTTTTGTCTTAATAAAGGGATAATGATAACATGACCTCCTTCTTCATAAGGTTGTTGATGGCTCAATCTAATAAAATGTTTTGAGTTCCTAGGAGCTCAGCCAGGACATGGAGATAGAGAACCAGTCTCCTCAGGGCATTTTTAGTGAAGATATGTGTGGAACTAATTCTAGTGGCATAGGCAATTTATGTGGTATAAACAAAGACCTGGGAAAATGCAAAGAAGAGGTTAACTTGTGGGTTTGGGGATGATTTCACTGAACTGATAACTAAACCCAATCTTAGTGTTTAGGTGGGATTTTTGACAGAAACAGGGGCAACTTTAAAATAAGACCTTACATTTGTTTAGCACTTTACCACTTTACTTGACATAAATTAGAGTGGTCTAAAAACTATACTTTATAGACGTAAGGGATTATTATTGCTATTCTAGGGGTGGTTATGGTCACTTTAAGCTATTCTTTTGATAAGGCTGGGGAAATTTTGACCCTAACTTTCAGCAACTTAGGAAAGTTGTTTATGCAAAATCCCCAAGGAATTTTTCCATGTTGGAGGGACAGACCAGGAGCCTTATGAACTTGGCTTTTAGTGGGAAAAAGGCAAAAATAGGATGTCAAGGATTAGTGGGAGGAGAAAAATGTGTATTAATTCAGTCTTTGCAAAAAGATGGCTCATTTTATAACTATGGCATAACTAGCTAAATGAAAATGTGAGAATATGGAAACCTGGACATTTAAATGCTAGTCCAGCATGGAGCAGAGGACTCAATCTTTGTGAAATCTTGTAGCCTGGGAATTTTCCCTCATGATGTTGATAGATATATAGCAGCACTTCTACTGGGTGAGAATTGAGCTCACAGCTGTGGCTTAAACTACTGGGTTCCAGAGATCCTTGCCTTGGTCTAACACATCATCTACGAGATGGTGAATGTTTGATTGATGAAGTATTGAAGAGAATTGGGAAATATAGAAAAATAACATGGTATCTGGAGCTTGAAGCACAGTGGGAAATGGAGCCAAGAATGTACCTATAATTTAGGGTAAAGAGCAATAATGAGGTCCCATAAAAATAAATAACCATGATGTTAAATAGACTGCAGATCATTTGCACCTTGAGGCTTTTCTTAGATTTTGTGCCAGTAAAAAAAAAAAAAAAAAATGTTGTAATAGGCCTTGTGCTTTATGCCAAAAGAATTCCTTGTACACAAGATTTTATTTGTTTTAGTGTAATCAAAGAGACCCTCCTCCTAAAATTATTTAAGGGGAGAAAAACAAAATCCATCCAACTATAAAGAGCAGCCAGCCCAGGTTTGGAGCATGACTTTAATCCACTATGCCTGGGGTCATACTGTTTTATGCTGCTCTTGACTCTGTTTCAAAGCTGATGTTGCTATCTAAAATCCCTGCCTAACAGCTGTAATTATTACAGTTTTATTCACTGAGAAGTCATTTCCAATCATGCTAGAGAAACGAATTCTAGTGCTTGCAAGGGACCTCTTACCCTTCCTTTGAAGAAAACAGCATATACAGTGGTCTCTCCTCATCTGCAGCTTTACTTTCCATAGTTTCAGTTACCCACGATCAACAATGGTCCAAAAATAGTGCATGCAATAAGATATTTTGAGTGAGAGACAGAGATCACACATTGATATCACTTTTATTATGGTATATTATTATACTTGTTCTATTTTATTATTAGCTGGTTTTGCTAATGTCTTACTATGCCTAATTTATGAATTAAACTTTATCATGGGTATGTATGCATGGGAAAAACATGATATATAGATGCACATAGAGGAGCGTACTGATGCATATTGTCTTTTTGTAAATTTCATAGTATTATGGGGGAACAAATAGTTTTGGTTCCATGGATCACTTTTATAATGCTTGGGTCATAGTTGTTAAGTGTGCCTGTCGCCCTGTGTTCATTGTACCCCTTAGGTAGGTGTTTGCCCATCCCCTCCTCCCACCTCCACCTGCCTGATTTCCGTTGAGTTTTACTTTCCTCTATGCATATATCTGCTTGGTGAGTTAGTTCCAATTTAATAGTAAGTACATGTGGGTGTTTGTTTTTCCATTCTTTAGATAATTCACTTAGGATATGAATAGAAGCTAGACAAATGGTCAATAAACAAGATAGACAAATGTTCAATAAACATGAAAAAATGCTTAATGTCACTAATCATCAGGGACATGCAGATTAAAGCCACAATGAGATATCATCATACCCCTGTTAGAATGGCTTTTATTAAAAATTCCAAAAATAATACATACTGGCATGGATGCAGAGAGAAAGGAGCTCTTCTGCACTGTTGGTGGGACCACAAATTAGCATAACCTGTATGGAAAACAGTGTGGAGATATCTCAAAGAACTAAAAGTAGGCCTACAATTTGATCCAGCAATCCCACTACTGGGTATTTACCCAAAGGAAAAGAAGTCATTTTATCAAAAAGACACCTGCACTTGAGTTTATTACAGCACAGTTTGCAATTGGAAAGATGTGAAATCAACCCAAGTGCCCATCAATTCATGAGTGGACTAACAAAATGTGGTATATGTATACCATGGAATACCTCCAGCCTTGAAGAAGGATGGCTTAATGCCTTTTGCAACAATTTGGATGGAACTGGAATACATATTGCTTTTTGCTTTATAAGTAAAGTTGAAAAATTCTAAGTCCAACAATTATAAGTTGATGATCATCTGTATATAGAGATCAGTACTATTCATGGGTTCAGGGATCTACTGGGGGTCTTGGAATGTATCCCCTTAGGATAAAGGGGGACTATTATATGTTGAAAAAAGCACTGAATGAGGAGTTTGCATGACAAAAGTTCTAAAACTTGGATCTTTGAGTGCCTAAGATTTTAGACATTAGTTAAGTCAAGTTGGATTTAATCCTTAGATTTTTCTTTTGTACAATGAGAACAGTCATACCTACCCTGCCACCTTGTAGGGTTACGAATGTTACTTGAGATTCTGGACATGAAAGCACAATGGAAATTCAAGGTGGTGGTTATCTTCTTCCTTCCTGTGGTAGACTTCTGGGTCACAAAATGACAGGATGGTCCTCAGGTACTTTACAAGAAGACATCAGTACTTTCAACAAAATGTTAGTTTAGGGTTTCATTTTTGGGTTGGACACACTTTATTTTTTTTCCTCACAACTAAGGCTTATATAAATTTACTCTTTAGGGCTCAATCTTCCTCTTTCCTGAATAAAATCCTAGTCAGTGTCCAGAGCCTGCTGTTCACTTCTAGACGGTAAGAAGATCTCTGACTGGTTACCTGGATCTCCAAAGAGTCTTGGTTCAGTTATAAATAGGTATAATCCAGGGTAAGAGTCAAAACTCTGAAATTCATCCATAGGTAATATGCCTTCTGGTGCCATCTGGAGCTCCCTACAAGTGGCGAAGTAGGCTGAGTAACTTCTTTTTCCTTTATTTTTACATCGTCTGCCCATTCCCAAACACTGGATGAGTTGGGTGGGAGAAGGAAGAGAAGTAGGAGGCAGGATCCTACTTGCTTGGCCGGTCCAAATGTGGCACTGGTTTGCTTTTCTAGTGGCAGATGTTTAAGCCTGGCCTTTATTCTCTGATTTCTTTGGAGGCTCCCATCATTGGGGTCCTCTTAGTTGCAGTTCTTCACATGATGATAAATGAGTCATTGGGAGACTTCTCTCTGCTGAGGTCTCCTTGCTTCCAACAGGACGTGATCCAAGACAGGGTGCTTTGCCTTGCACCTGGCCCTCATCTCCTCTCTGGAAATATGGATCTTTTGACCTACTGAGGGTGGTGTGTAGTTACATCCCCACATCAAATCTCTCTTGCTTAGCCACCTAGCATGCAGCTCACCATAGTCTTTCTTTCACTTGTTAACTCTCTTAGTCATGAGTCGAGTATCTTTCACTTCACCCTCAAATTCAGGAGGATATTAAAAGCTATCCAAGTAGGCTACCAAAGTCCCTCTCATTTGCTTGAGGTACAGGGAGTACCCCTAACTCTTTTCTATGGGGGTGAGGCATTGCAAGTACACCTGGAAATTCTCTGCTTCCTAAGAAATTCCTGCTTCCTAAGTCCAAACTCCTCTTGTAGTATATCCAGCATCTTTTTTTACACCGTGGAGAGATGTGGTCAGCTAAGGGTTGTGAATTGACTTCTTACACACCTCCATTGTAGGTCCTGCTTTGGTGATCCAGAACCTCATCTTGGAATGTGGGACTGGTTGATTCCAATTATATTGTGATTCCAATTATATTAGCTGAACTTGAAAGAGTCCCATTTTAACATTTCATCATATCAGTGTATTCTAAGCTATGGTTAATGGAGCATTGCTTCAGAAAAATGTTCCAAAAATTTTTTTTAAAAAGGTTGTAGATCAAATATATTTGGGAAACATATGTAGGATTTCTAGTTCTTAAGGTGCTCATTCCATGTAAGCGTATCAAAGACTATGAAGACTCTATAATAAGGAATCCTGTTTGACACTTTCTGAACCCAGCATTCCTCGAATATATTTAACCACACAATTTATTAATATAGCATCTCTTTGTATTTTGGGAGGTGCTGCTATGGAGGGTTCCTGGTGATGCTTCCATTGTGTTTAGCTAAGTATGTCTAGACAATCCTCCAAAATTTCCCTAAATAAAAACATTAATTCCTTTCTAATAGAAATGGGCTCATTTTCAGATGAGTATCCCTTTTGGAAATGGCCAACTAGCATTGGCAGTGGAAGCAGGGGAATCACAGGTGGACTTGTTGCCTTGCTTATGACAAACAGTAAAAAATAAAGGTTAATGTCATGGAGGACAACACAGGATGGAGGATCAACACAGAACACAGAACACAAAACACAAATGCAGAACACAAAGAAAAACGTGGACATACAGACGGTTGACTCGAGTAATAATACACTGGGTCAGTTTTATTTTTATGCTCTAAAAAATTAAAGTTAGTTCTTTGTACGTAACCACCCAGGCATTGTAGCAATGGCCATAAATTCTGGAATACGTAGCCTTAGGGAAGCAGATATCCCCTGGCTCAAGGTTTCCAAGTGGTTGCTCCAGGCACTAGGCATAGATCATGGACCGGGATTAGCAAGGATGGGCAAGGCAAGTCATGGGGCATTTCTCATCCTTAGCTTTTCTTAGACTGAACCCTGGTGGCTGTGCATGGCTTAGGTCGCCCCTCCCTTGAGAGGTCTTACCCGTCATTGACTAACCAGCCATCTTATGGGGTGTACACAGCAATCACAGGAACAATGTATTTATTGTGTGGCCTCCAAACCCCTAATGCCATGAGGTGGGGGGTAGCTCTTGCTTACTTGCAACTCAGGTCCTTTGTTATGCCTCTAGGCAACACCTTGTTTCTGTTATGCCTCAAGGCAACAGGGGCCTTGTCCAAAACATATTACTTTTAAATGCTCTGGGCAGAGCACATACATTACTAAATTTAATTCTTAAACTAGGAAAATATATGTCAGTCCCCAGGTTAAGATACTACAACCCAATATAATAGGAGTTTGGAGTATCCTGGTATTATGTCTGGACTTTGAGGGTTTAGCTTTGATGAGATATAAAGGTGGCTTATTCTTACCTGGACCAGATTTTGTACCGCCTATATTTTTTAAGTCACAGCCATCAGTTCTATTGGTTTTGAGCCATCCTAAAATGTCTCCACCTTTGGGCAGCCCAATTGGTCAGTTCTTAGACTTTTTTTTTTTTTGCTTCAGACAGCCCATTTTCAAATATGGATCAGAACTTCCCAGGTACATTTCTGGAGAGAGAGAGAACCTATTCTTTCTCTTGCCTCATTGTGTCTTAATGACACAATGATTGGCTGTATAGTTCTTTTCTGTTTCAAACTTTGCAAGTATTTTTGCTGAATAACATGAGAGTCTTACTAGGATGAATAATTGTTCCAGTTTTCCTGGAACTGTCCTGGTTTTAGCCCTCAGAGTCTTGAATCTGGGAATCCCCTCCCCAGGATTCAAAAAGTCCTGGTTTTTAGTCATATATGCAACATCTTGGGGGGAAATCACAGCCCCATTTGGCAGTCTAAATAGGTATTGAAAGCAGTGCTTTCAAAATATAGGTATTGAAAGCAGTTCTGTTTTAGTGTCAAATAGATACAGTATAGATTATCTACCTTCCATAGTTACTGTTTTCCCCCTTACAACAACCGTGGTTTGCAGTTACACTAATGGATAATCCATTTTTGTTTCACTCCAACTGTTGCAACTGAAGTATACACATTAAGTACAGTGTAATTATGAATTTTATAAGTCCATCTGTCTTTGACTTTGTTTATGTGTAACTGTTGTGCTTTGTGTCAAGATAATGCCAGTTTAATTTTTAACATTACGGATATTGTGACCACATTTTCTAAGAGTTCAGATAATGAAAATGAGGATAATTACCATACCAATGCCAGCATCCCAGAAAAAGGAGATTAAATGATTGCTATTTTAATGACACATGTAAGAACTCATGCTACTGGATTTGGGAGATAAATAATCAAAACAGAGCATATTGCGCAAGATGCGGAAAAGAATTTGGAATTGGACCTCATGGAGATGGACATGTAAAGACACAGAGGGAGACTGAATCTCAGAGTTTTGTCATGAGGCAGAAAAGTATTTCTAAGTTAATCAAAAGTTTTCCTGTCACCCAGGAGGACACCAATGCTCAGTTGAATATAGCAGCCACTGAATTATCTTGGGCAATACCACACAAACAAGAAGTGCTATGGTATTGTTCCCTTGATTGCTTTCTGAAATGGATTAAAATTATATTTCCTGATTCATAGGTTGCAGTGAAAATGTCCTATGGGTGAACAAAAGGAGAAATATTGGGTAACAGATGTGCTGGCCCCATACATAGTAAGTTAATTCTGTCAGATTTGACCAAGAACTGTATTTTCCATAGTAAATCAAGTGATCCTCAAATCAAGGCAACATGATAATGTTCCTTCTAAGTCTTTAGTACTTTAACTTGGAAATGGAGTTTCAAGGTGTCTTCTTGATACTTATAAAGATTTTAATGTTAACTGCAGAAACATGAAACAAAAGATTATTATGTCATGTCTAAATATGCTAGACTTTGCTTATCTATCTGCTATGTGGTAGGCAGTGCAAATGTAAATTCTGGCAAACTCCATTCAGTGTATAAATGTCTTACCAAAGAAAATGAAAATATATTACATGCTAAAAATCCTGTATGCTTTGTCTGCAGCGATGCCAAAATGGGGTGTGATTTCTTTACCTGTGATATTGAGGCTTTTATAATGAAAATGTTTGGTCACTTTGGCTTCCTCAAACATAGATAAGCACTTAATAAGATTTTCAACTTTATAGAAATGGAAGGAGATAGCTGTTTTTAGATATGTGTCTACAAAATGGCTATTATTATTGCTGGCCATAGACAATATGTTATAATGTAGGCCTGCCCTAAATTATATTTTCAACATGTGGGCAAGAAGAATGTTTTTCTCTAGTTTGGAAATACAGTAAAGAAGAGAATGGAGAAGAAGGATTACAGTAAAACAAAAATGTATTTGCTATTTCTCTAAAGTCCTTGATGATCTTTGAAGAGACCATAAACGAACTCAGAAAAGGATAACTGACTATATCCAAGTCGTTGGCTGTTATGGGTAGGATGTGAGAAAAACTCATTCAGAAAAGAAACAACAACTTATCTCTGTACTTCTGTCAGAGTATCCTCCTCCTTTAGCTCTTTGGATCCTGCCTTACTCCTACCTATACTTCAAGGCCCTATGAAAATGTCCTCTGCTTCACAGAACTTCCTTTCGACCATTTTCTAACACCACACTTTTATGTACCATATGCCTTTCTACTCAGCTGCCATCTTGTAGTGTGCTGTGAAATTACATCCACTCTCTCCTCAGATCAGTTGTGAAGTAGGGGTCATGACTCATTCTTCCCTTTTATCCCCCCCCAAATCGCTAGAATAAAGCGAGGCAGATGGTAATTGTTCAAGAAAGATGATTGATGGATTCCGATAAATGAGTTCCTGCAACACATGATGTGGGTACTCCCACAAGTAATAATATCTCTTCTCACGAAAACATTGTCCTTAATGTCTAGCAGGACATAAAAACACAGGGCTTTGTTGAGATGAAAAAATACGGGAAGGCAGAGAAAAATTATCGTAACCCTGACTCTGGAGCTAATGTTTGAGTTAGTGCCTTACCAATTCTGGGTAGGGACTCGAGATTTTGTAAAACATACAGACATATACACACACTGGCATACCCATGTGCACATGCACACATGTACACACAGTCACACAAAGAATGGAGGTTTGGCCTTGACATATATATATATTTTTTAATTTGATGCCAGTACTTTTAAACAGCGTGGTCTAAAGTTGGAAAAACAACCACTCAATGTCTAGTTGAGTTATGAGTTGAGAATGAATTTCACAACAAACCTCAATGATTTTCCACCAACTACACCAACCCAAAGACAATTTCTAATCACTTGGTGGCCATCGTATTGCAAAAGAAGCAGAGAACAGACAGCATGTCTGTTGCACTTAAATTTATGAAAACCCGCTGAAAGGGAATGTAGAAAGTAAACGACCCATGCTAAAGCACTGTGAATGAAGAGAGAGGTGCTGTGGTTAGCTGGGTTTCTCAATCCCTCAGATTCTCAAAGCCAAAAGAAAATTTATCCTCTTCTACTGAGACATAAACTAAACTCCTTTTGGTCATTAATCTGCAGAGTTGATGCCTGCCATGGTAATACATCAAGCATTTTTGTGGGGTGAGTCTGGTGGGGCCTCAGGGGCATCTGCCTTTGAAATTCGAAGCACAGTCTTGTCCCCTGGGGACAGAGTGACTTTCTCCCCTCACTGCACATCTGGAAGGCGAGCTCCTGTGTCTGCCCTTCCCCAGGCAGAGGCAGGGCTGAACCACGCAGCCATCTTCTTGCATCCTGGGCTGGTACCTCACATCTCTGCATGCCTTCCTTGGGCTGTTGGGTAGGGAGAAAGTGAAGAAATATTGCAGTCGGGGCACTGTTTATAAAAGCCTTTTTTCTTATGTTTAGTTACACACAGAAAAAATACTATTACTGTTTTTAGCGGGTTTGACCAGGGACAAGAGTCACTGCATTAATCGTCATGAAAAGTGAGTAGAAACCTCAATCAACTGTGAATAAATGAGGGAATGGTTCTGTAATCTTGAAATCAGATCTGAACTTACAACTGCATTCCAGGCCCCTCCAGTAATTGGCGCCTGCCAATACTTTGTCCCTCAGCTGAAGGTTTGTTCTGAACCTTCCAGTCCTCACTGAATTGGCTCTGCTTGCTCTGTAGGCTCCTGGTCCACTCCAGACATGGAGGCCATCTTTCGGTTTCTTGAGAGTATCAGTGTCTTTTCCGCAATGAGTCTCTCCACCCCCACTAGAAGACCCTGCCCTAAAAATGTCTGTGAAGTTGGCTTCTTTTGTCCTTGAGTTTTCAGCTCCAGTGTCAACCCCAGTATTCTCAAACCACTCAGTTTAAAGGAACCAAAACCACCCACCCACTAAATTGTAAATTCCAAAAGAGCAAGGCCCTCATTCGTCCTGTTTGCTGTGCTATGTCTATGGTGTATGTTCCGTAATTCTTGTTGAATGAATGGGTTTCTGTTCTTCGGCTGTTTGGCTGAGGGTAGCGTGACATTTGAGGTAGCATAAAGTTTGCTTTTTTTTCACATTTTTGAAAAAACATGCTTGGATCAACATGTTTTAGGTATAATTCACTCTTACACATTTATCTTTATCTTTTAACCAACGTATTCATTCGTTCATTCATTCAAGTAATATTTCTTATCAAGGTATCTATGCCAGATACCTTGGCAAGATATCACAGATGTCAGAGAAGTTTCAGCCAGGCAAATGACATAATGACATGGCGAGAGACACATGTGAAAACAAATTTTCGTATTTTATATCAAATGTTATATCTAGACCTGTCTGTGTAACTTCCCATTTTCTTTTTCTAGCCAAAGTGGTTTCATTCTGCTCCAACCATATACCCCGCAGTAAGGATCTTTCTTCATTATTCCACAGTTGGGTCTCATCATCACTTACATTGTTACTTTATTCTAGAACGCTCTCCCCTCTGCTGTTTTGTTGTCACATTCTGTACATCCTTTGAGGCTAGTCCAGGACTTTCCTTCCCAATGAGGGTTCTATAACCCCATCAGCCCCCATTGTCTCCTGAGCTCTCCCCTCTAGCATGTAGAGTCCAGGCCCTTTAAAGTGAAGAGCTTTCTACTGATGATGATTTTGTTTGCATTTGTATTTCTTCCATGTGTGTTAATTATTGAAAACTCAACTCAATTCTAACTTCCTTGAGGAAGCAAACATGTTTTGCAATTCATCTAGGTCTCTGCCAGTATCATAGGTGGTATGGGGGAACAGAACAGCAGGCAATAAATCCTTAGTGATTGATTGGTGTCGAAATTGGGTTGTCAGTTCCAGGCTGTATGTTGAATGAGAACAGGTCTGGTAAAAGACTCTTCAACATTTAGTCTCCCTGTAGATCAAGTACAGGCAAAGGTGGTGAAAGGCAAGATTCCAATAGCAAGAGTATTATTAATCTACTTAAGCCATTAAGTGTTGTCCAGTATTAGATTGGACCGGAAATCCTGGTTTTCAACTCTTTCCCATGTGAATGCCCACGAGGCTGTCAGCAAGTCAGAGGAAATGCGGAATTGGCTTTCAGTTGCCCGAGGAGAGGAGCTTAAATTCCTAGATTTATGGCTCTGCTTTACCTGAAACTTTTATTTTGCTTTTACTTTTATGTAGCAATCGAGTGTACTGTATTTCAGTTGGTGCTTCTTAAACAGTCTAAGGGAGCCCTAAAAATAAGTACCAACCAATTTATACAGTAATGTTCATAGTGGTCTTTATGGAATGCCTCATTGTAGACCAGTATCCTCGGAGCCCCCAAAAAGTATGATACTTTGAGAAAGGGGCTTAGAGTAGAGGAGGTACAATTTGTGGTGTGAATGGTCTGTCTGCCATCTCTGAACTCAATTATTCTAGCTTTTCCAGTTGTAGCAGTAGGTAAAGAGGCGGGCAGAGTGTGGCAGTAGGCTTGTGTCCTGAATCTCCTCTACTATTAATAACATGTCATCTTGCTGCTTCTCTTTAGCCTAAGTTTCCTATCTCTAAAATAAATGAATGGGTTGAACTAAATAGCCTCAGAACCACTTAGCACTTCTAAATTCCTATGCATCAATGACAATTCAAACAGTAAAAATGAACTTGGATATCTGAAGATAATTTAGGCAAAGAAGAAATGTTGACTGGGGCACAGTGGCTCACGCTTGTAATCCTAGCACTCTGGGAGGCCCAGGCGGGTGGATCACTGGAGGTCAGGAGTTCAAAACCAGCCTGAGCGAGACCCTGTCTTTACCAAAAATAGAAAGAAATTAATTGACCAACTAAAAATATGTATACAAAAAATTAGCCGGGCATAGTGGCACATGTCTATAGTCCCAGCTACTCAGGAGGCTGAGGTAGTAGGATTGCTTGAGTCCAGGAGTTTGAGGTTGCTGTGAGCTAGGCTGACACCATGGCACTCACTCTAGTCTGGCCAACAAAGTGAGACTCTGTCTCAAAAAAAAAAAAAAAAATGTTAACCTCACTGTCGCTAAACATGCCCTATGCATCTGCAAGGCCCTATAGCCTTCTTCTATTGCAATTTCTTTATCTTCTTCGTATCCCACCTAATCTTTATTGCCTAAAGTGGACCACCCCTTCCTTGACTCACTGTAGCACTCATATACTTCTCCATTCATTTGCCTCGTATTAAAATTCCTATTTGATATCTACACATCTTGTTTTCCTTAAGTTGACTTTAAGCTATTGTTGGACAGAGACTTTGCCTCATACTTCTTAATATCTGCAGAGTGGCCATAGTAAGTGCTTAGTAAATATTTGCTGCTAATGGTATGTCTTAGCTGACTTATTTCGCCTCTGGTGAATTTTACTATAGCGAGTTAGTAATATAGCAGTATAACTTAAAAGACAAAATCTAGAGCAGGCGTCCTTAAACTACGGCCCGCAGGCCACATACGGGTGTTTTTGCCCATTTGTTTTTTTTTTTACTTCAAAATAAGATATGTGCAGTGTGCATAGGAATTTGTTCATAGTTTTTTTTTAAACTATAGTCCAGCCCTCCAACGGTCTGAGGGACAGTGAACCGGCCCCCAGTTTAAAAAGTTTGAGGACCCCTGATCTAGAGGGACTTTGAACACTTGATTAGAACTCTAAATTGGAGAAATTCTTCCAGTGTTGGTCAGTAATGTGAAAATTATTTTGAATGATTTTAGCAACTTGATATATCAGGCTATTATTATAAGTGTTTGTTTCTGTGTTAATCTCCCCTAAACTCAATAAGGATAGGATCTTCTTAAGCACAGAGTCTACATGTTATTCTCCTTTATGTCTTTGGCCTTATTTGGGTTACAAAAAGAGTGCTCAGTAAAATATTTTGACCCTCCGGCTCCCAAAGTTGCAAGTTACTAGTGCTGCTCACCTATTTTCAGGTAATAATAACATGGTCTATCTTCTACACTGGGAAGCTTGTTGGACTAAAACATGTGATGACAGGGACCCATAAGCTGATGCCTTTGCATTGGCCGGTTTGGGAATAGCTCCCGAGAAGATGAAATGTAATTTCTTTTCAACTTTATGTGGCAGCCTTGGTTTTAGTAGAGGAATATGCTCTTAATACTTGCGAGATAATAGAATGGCTTTATTATCACAACTTGACACTCCATATTTGAAATTTGGAATATACTCTGAATAGGACCAATGTCCTAATTTGTCAAGAATGTTAAAATAACATTAAAATTCTATAAAAGAATTTTTTATATAAAAATTATTAATGCTTCATAACATAAAATGTATATTTTATATATCTGTAACATTATAAGCAAAATTAAGATGAGGTAGGAGATAATATTTTAAAATATAATTAGAGGTTTTATCCCCCTACCATAGGAAAAGCTTTTACAAATTCTACCCAAAAAATCCAGTAGAAAAATTGGATAAAAGATACACCTATGCAAAATGAAAAAAGCAAGTGAACATAGGGAGTTCAAACTTATCGTAAATGAAATAGTAATACTTATCAATGTTAGGGTACAGTGATAGTATCTTTTTTATATCTTCTTTCCAGAAGTAATCTATTTTGTTATTTCTGGAAGCAGTTTTCTAGTTTTTATAATTACTATGAAAATATGCTAGCCACTCTTTGGCTCAAATATTCCATTTTTAGGATACAATCAACGATGCAGTCAAAGGTTAATGTAAAAAGCTGAAAGTAAGAAGTTTACATAAATCTTTGGCTGCATTGCATTGTTTATATGAAGGAAAATTGAAAACACCCTAAATATCTAACAATAGATAAAACGCTTAAAAGTGTCATGTATTCAGATAACAGCCTATTATTTAATCAATAAAAATTGTTTTTAAAGAATAGCATGAGATTATGCATAGGATATCATAGGTGAGGAAAAAAGTACTAAAGGATATATAGAGCATCTCAATTTAATGAACACATGCAAGACTTGGTGGAAGTTCACTGAGGTATCAGCTGTGGTTCTCATTGTGTGGTAAGACAGATTTTGAGTGGTTTTTCAGCTGTGTCAGACATCATTGTTCTGTCATTTTGTGTCACTGACAGGATAAGTGTCAGAACACTGGAGATCTAGATGGTTTGAAGAAGTTCATTATTTTTTTGAGCAAAAAATGTAGTGTGTGCTATGGGTCAGGTCCTATTCTAGATCCTGAAACACAGAGCTTAGAATCAAACAAGGGGTACATCTTGATAAATAGGCTTTCATGGAGTATTATTATTTTAAAAGCTTTGATAATGCAATAATGAGAATAATAATGATAATGAAGACATAGAAGCTACTTACGTAGATGTTTTAGTTTCTATTGCTATGTGACAAATTACACCAAAACTTTAGTGTCTGAAACAACCATTTTATTATGCTTATGGGTTCTGTGGGTCAGGGAATCAGAAGGGATAGGAGGTGGATTTTTCTCTACTCCACGGTGACTTCAGCCTCAGGTGGGAGAGATGTAAGTGCTGGGGATGACTTGAGTGGGGAATGGAATTATCTGAAGGCTCAGGTTCATGATTTCATATGCCTGGGCTGGGGGCACCCACGGACTAGGATTTCTCACTGAAATGCCTCCATACTCTTCATGGCTTGGCTTCCTTATGGTGTAGCAGTCTTGGGGGAGTTGGACTGACGTTTCAGTGCAGGGCTCCAAGCCCAAGCTCCTAGTCAGCAAGGCAGAAGCTGCATCAGAAGTTTTTCTGACTTAGCCTTGGAAGTTACAGGCCACACATACTCAAGGGGAGAGGACATAGGTACTACCTCTTAGTGGGAGGAGTATCAAGGTCACATTATTGAAGATCAAATGGGATTGGAGATACTGTCTGTGACTACACTACGTACTACACATTGTTCACATTGTTTTCTATCAGTTAACTCATTTAATCCTTATAATAATTCATGAGTTAAGTAGTAGTTCCCCATTTTAAAGAGGAAACTAGAGACAGGGAGGGAAGCAACTTGCCTAAGGTCATATGGGAAGTCGCAAAATTGGCGGTCAAACTGAGGTGCTCTGGCTCCAAAGTCCATGCTCTTAATAGACTAAGGTGATTGGGTGACTATTGGAAGTATGCAGAAGATATACCTAACCCTGACCCTAGGACAGAGAGTTGAGAGCAGGTGGTTATCTAAACTGAGTGGTGAAGGATTAACAGAATCTAGCTTGAGACCTGAAGGACTGATAGTACATGCGGTAGTTAGCTGGTCTGTGGGTGAGTGGCTGGAAAGGGAAATTGCATCATGAAGAGCAAATGGCATGTCCAAAGCCCCCAGGCAAGGGAGCACAGCATATTCAGGCAGCTGCAGGTAGCTCCTCAGGGTTAGAATTTAGAGCTGAGGTGGCAAGTAGGAGTCAAATCAAAAGGGCCCGGGCAATCCAATGATGTGTTAAAACTGCAGTCCCGAACCCCTGGGCCATGGACCAGTACCATTTCATGGCCTGTTAGGAACCAGGCCACACAACAGGAGGTGAGCCTCGGGCCAGTGAGTGAAGCTTCATCTGTATTTACAGCCACTCCCTATCGCTGGTATCAACACCTAAGTTCCTCTTCCTGTCAGATCAGCAGTGACATTAGATTCTCATAGGAGCGCGAATGTTACTGTAAACTGCACACGTGAGGGATCTAGGTTGCAGCTCCTTATGAGAATCTAATGCCTGATGATCTGAGTGGAGCTCGGGCGGTGATGCTAGTGCTGGGGAGCGGCCGCAAATACAGATTATCGTTAGCAGAGAGATTTGACTGCACAATAAATGCAATGCACTTAAATCATACCAATTATACCACCCCGCTCCTCCCTACCCCGTCCATGGAAAAATTGTCTTCCATGAAACTGGTCTCTGGTGACAAAAACGCTGGGGACTGCTATATTAAAAGATCACCAGGTTGGTGATATGGCTGGAATTGACTTTTTTTTTTTTTATCTCCTAGCATTTAGCCATATATTTATTTTGAATTTGCATTTTTATTATATTGAAATATGTATAGCATAAAATTTATCATCTCAGTAATTTGTAAGTGTGTGTGGCATTAAGTACATTTCAGTGGCATTAAGTACATTCATGTTGTTGTGCAACCATCACCATTATCAATCTCCAGGAATCTTTTCATCTTACAAAACTGAAATGCCATGCCTATTCAACACTAAATTCCCATTCTCCTCTCTACCCTAGAATCTACAATTCTGCTTTCTGTCTCTATGCATTTGACTATTCTAGGTACCTTCTACAAATGGAATCATACAATATGTGGCCTTTTGTGTCTGGCATATTTCACTTAACATAATGTCCTCAAAGTTCATCCATATTATAGCATGTGTTAGAATTTCCTTCTTAGTCTGAATATATTCCATTGTATGCATATACCACATTTTGTTTATCCATTCATCTGTTGATGGGTTGCTTCCACCTTTTGGCTATTATAAATAACACTGTTAAGAACAGGGGGGTACAAATATTTCTTGGAGACTGTGTTTTTAATTCTTTTGAATATACACCCAGAATTGGAATTTTTAGATTACGTAGTAATTCTATTTTTAATATGTAAGAAGCTACCATACTGTTTTCCATGAATGCTGCACCATTTTATAATCCTACCAAGAATGCATAAGATTCTAGTTTCTCCACAGGCTCATCAACACTGGTTATTTTTTTTTATATATATATATTTTGTTTGTTTTTAAATAAGAGCCATCCTAATGGCTGTGAGGTGGTAATGTCATTGTGTTTTTGATTTGCCTTTCCCTAAGGATTAGTGACAGTGAACATCTTTTCGTGTGCTTATTGGTCATTTGCATACCCTCTTTAGAGCAATGTCTATGAATTGACTCTTTAGAATGATCCCTCCTGGGCAAAGTAGCAGGGTGGGAAGAGGGCTGCCAGCAGGGAGGCAGGGAGGCCAGGTAGGAAGTTGCACTCATCTAGCCAAGAGATAATAAGGCTTCAGTAATGCAGCTGATGAAATGGCATGGGGCAGTGGTGCTGGTACAGAGAGGCAGGAGGTAGAATTCAAAGACTGTATGCAAACGAAGCAGAACATAAAGACAAGGATCCTCCAGGCTGAGTGAATTATGGCACCAAGGCTGGTATTCAGCCAGTATGTGTCGGTGCAGCCATCCTGGCTGTTAAAATATTGAAATACCTCCATGGCCGCTCTCCCGAGGTCCCCTCAAGTGTGCCCCTTTGTTACCCCTCCCACCCAGGTCTTTTCCTAGTGCCCCTAAACTACCAGTCTTCCTCACAATCCCATAACTTGGAATTATTGCTGGGCACATTGGGAGTGAGTGACTCTCAGACCCTGCTCTACCTCTCAGTAGCCAGTGTCCACTCTGATTGGTCAGGCTCCTGTCCCGTTGATTGTTAAGTCTTTTGCATACTACCCCTGGGTAGTATCATTTCTGGACAGAAATGGTAATACCATTTCTGGACACATGTACTGACATGGAAAACATTTTCAGAAGATGTGGAAGGAGTTTCCCAGAGGTGATAGGTTTCATTTGGGGTCTGTTTGTATTCAAGTGGAGATAGTTAGCATTCTTGGCTCCAGAGAAAAAGATTTAGGTATTTGCGACATATAATTGTCATAGAATCCAAGAAGTTAACATCCAAAAGAAACACTTCCCTTCAATAGTGACTCCATTCTTTAATAAAATTATTTATAATTTAGCAACTACGAAGAAGAATAAGACCTCTAACCTATATTCCATAGAGGTCATCTGTGCTCAAGATGAAGACTGGCAGAAGGTAGAAACATTCCCAGATTTTAGGAAGCCAGGGATCCAGGAAGGAGCATTCTCCAGCAACTTCAGCTTATTCCAGAGAAGGTGGTGGTTCATTCCTTTCTGGAGTCACTTTAGCTGCAGACAAAGAGACTGGGATTCACAACGATCATTAGGCACCCTCTCTGTGATGGGAAGCCTACAGTCTTGCCAGAAGCTGATGAGGCATTTTTTGGTTTGGTTTTGTTTTATTTTGCGGAAGACCAGAAAGGATGTCAGTGTTGCTGCCTGCAGGATAAGTAAAGATATCCTACTATGTATTTTATTGGGAATCCTGGTAGCATTTTCTCCATTGGTGGTTTATGTGTAACAGAGACCAAACTGCAATTTTCTGACCTGCCAAAATTCATTATGTCTGGTAAATATAGTTTATGCTTGACAGAATACACACTTAGGGTGGAAAGCCATGCAAATTAAACTAAGGTTTAGGCTAATTTTTGGTAGTGAAAATTATTCTCCCTTGGTGACCTTATTCAGCATGGAATAAAAAAAAAAAAGAAAGCTATTCATGCAGTCCATTCTTTCTTTAATCAAAATACTAAAAACCTTTGGATTGGCCCAGCTCTCGATTCTCATAGCTCATTTTTTTCATGGAGCCTAATCTTTTATGGTCATAAGAAGCTTTTCATATTAATAGATTGGAGATCAGGTAATAAAATACTCTCTTTAAGGTGACTGCTCTTCGTCCACTTTGAGATCTATGCAAATCATATCTGTCTATGGATTTATGGAGACTATACCACCACAGAGTCTTAGTACTTTAGCACAAATGATATTTTAAAAATATTTATCCTTTGTCTGGGTTATCAAAGTTTAATCTTAGGTCAGAATGGTGTCTCATTATCGGCAGCCTGAGCAGTAGTTTTGACATATCTAAAAAGGAGAAAAGCCAAGTTCTAGTAATATTATGTTAGGAATGATCACAATTGATTGTTTATTATGTTTAATTGTCCTTTCTAGTGATGGTCTGTATTCAATTAATGTATTCAATTTATATAGCTTAGTCTCCAATATTATCTTGATAATCGCATTTTCATTAATAGTAAAGGCAGCATTGACTACCCCATTTTATGGTGGAAGAGTTGAAAGGCTTTTTTGGTCAAGACTTGTTCTATTTGATGGCTTTCAATTTTTTTCTTTTGTTTTAAATTAAAAAACAAAAATTATATATATTTATAATTTAAAACATCATGCTTTGAAATATGTATTCTTGTGGAATGGCTAAATTGAGCTAATTAATATAGGTTGAGTATGCCTTCTCTGAAATGCTTGGTACTAGAAATATTTTAAGTTTCAGCTTTTTAATTTTTTTTGGATTATACTTACTGGATGAGCACCCTAAATCCAAAAATCAAAATCTGAAATGCTACAATGAACATCTCCTGTGAATGTCATGTCTTGGTGTTCAACAAGTTTTGGATTTTTGAGCATTTTGGATATTGGATTTTCAGATCTAGGATGTTCAACCTGTATATGAATTACCAACATACTTACATATTTTTTTGTGGTGGGAATGCTTAAAACGTATGCCTAGTGATTTCCAAGAATATAATACATTGTTGTTAACTATAGTCACCATGTTGTACAATAGATCTTTGGAACTTATTCTTCCAATTGAACTGAAGTTGTGTGTCCTTTGACCAACATCTTCTGACCCACTCACCCCTGTCTCCAGCTCCTGCTAACTATTTGTCTGTCTTTGCCTGGCATATTTCACTCATCATAATCTCCTTCAGGTTCATCCGTGTTGTTGGAAATGGCAGGTTGTCCATTTTTCTATGGCTGAATAGTATTCCATTGTGCATGTATATATCACATTTTCCTTATCCATTTATCCATTGATGGACACTTAGGTTGATTCCATATCTTAACTATTATGAATAATGCTGCTTGGGAGTACAGATATCTCTTTTGGCATACTGATTTCATTTCTTTTGATTATATATCCAGTAATGGGATTGCTGCATCATATGATAGTTGTATTTTTAATTTTTTAAGGAACTCCCATACTGTTTTCCATAATGGCTATACAAATTTACATTCCCACTGACAATATACAAGGGTTCCTTTTCCTCATATGTCTTTTTGTAATAGCCATTCTAAAAGGTCTGAAATGGTATCTCATTGTGGTTTTAATTTGCATTCCCCTGATAATGATGTTGAACATTTTTTTCATATACCTGTTGGCCATTTGTATGTCTTCTTTTGAGAAATGTCTATTCGGGTCTTTTGTCTACTTTTTAATTAGGTTATTTTCATACTATTGAGATGGATCCTTATATATTTTAGATACTAACCCCTTATCAGATAGTTTGCATATTTTGCAAATATTTGCATAATTTGCAATTATTTTTTTTCTGTTTTTTAGGTTATCTCTTCATTCTCTTGCCTGTTTCCTTGGCCATGCAGAAGCTTTTTTTAGTTTGCTATAATTCCACATATTTTCACTTTTGTTGCCTGTGGTTTAGGGGTGATAGCCAAAAAGTCATTGCCCAGACTAAGGTCATGGAGCTTTTCTGATATATTTTCTTCTAGCAGTTTTACTGCTTCTGGTCATAGATTTAAGTTTTCAATTCACTTTGAGTTGAGTTTTGTATATGGTATGAGAAAAGGGTCTAATTTTATTCTTCTGCACGTGAATATTCAGTTTTCTGCACGCTATTTATTGAAGAGACTGTCCTTTCTTCATTGTGTATTATTGGCACCTTTGTTGAAAATCAATTGACTGGTTTTATTTTGGGGCTTTCTATTCTATTCCATTAATCTATGTGTCTTCATTCTCAAATTTGGCAGAGGATCTCATAGGCCACACCCTCCTCAGCCTAGTATAGCCAGAATTAACAGGGTGTTACAGAATATGATGCAACAGCAAGGGGATGGTAGTGTTATTTTAACTTAAAAAGGCAATCCAAGAAATTGAAGTTGGTGAAATAGTGCCATTTATATATGTGGACACTAGAGGAGACAAAGGCCTGGGATGTTGGAAGATTCTAGTCCATTCTCTGGAATTGTTGCCTTCAGAAGGCAGAAAGAAGTCAGGCAAGTGGGAGGTAAGAGCGCAAATGTTCTATATCACTCTGAGTTGTCTGCAAACAATCAAATTATTTTCTTTTTCATTGACAATCATATATTTTGTCAACTAGTAAAAAATAGTACTCTGCAAAGATGAAAAGCGACCTGACAAAGATGCTTCACAGGCATCATGTTAGAAGAAGGATGTGCTCCTGCCTGAGGGTTAAGAATTTTGGCCTGGCCGGGCACCGTGGCTCACGCCTGTAATCCTGGCACTCTGGGAGGCTGAGGCGGGTGGATTATTTGAGCTCAGGAGTTAGAGACCAGCCTGAGCAAGAGCGAGACCCCGTCTTACTAAAAATAGAAAGAAATTAGCTGGACAACTAAAAAGAATATAGAAAATACTATCCGGGCATGGTGACTCATGCCTGCAGTCCCAGCTACTCGGGAGGCTGAGGCAGGAGGATCACTTGAGCCCAGGAGTTTGAGGTTGCTGTGAGCTAGGCTGACGCCACAGCACTCTAGCCCGGGCAGCAGAGTGAGACTCTGTCTCAAAAAAAAAATAATAATAATAATAATTTTGCCTTGGTTTATTCACCCTTGGGTTGGATTATGTCCAGTTGTGACCCCTTGGAGGAAGACCCTGTGGTGTTTCTCAAAGTCAGCTCGCTCAGCTTTCCGGTGGACAGCTGATTCCATGAAAGAGACTTATCTTTGTGCTTAAGCAGTGGGAGAGGACTATATGGCAAAAAGGATTACTACAACTCGTGTACTACTGTTATTATTAATTTTAGGAAAGGAGGGAGTCATTGTCAAACTTGATCTGCCCTGTTTTTGTATTTTAGTTATTGGTTCAACAAGTAGACAAGTGTGCACAGGAGTGCTTTAATCACTGGAAGGGCATAAAGACTTCATCTCTCCAATGGGTTTCTTCCATTGTCATTTTATGAAACATACTAGGCATTACTTACATGGCACACAAAATAAAACTCAGATGAAACAATGAAAAATATTGGATTCATCTCTTTTATGCCTCCCTTTTGGGCTTAATTCTCAGAACTATAGCAAGTCTAAAAAAGAAGATTGGGTTTTTGAGTTCTAGACATCCTACTTCTAAACTCTCCACTTAAAGCTAGCACATCCCCCTGACCTTGAAAAAGTGAATAGATACACAACACTGAAATCAAATAAGGCACCACGGAGGAATACCTACAGGAGAAGCAAGTAAGTGCAGTCTCCTCTGGGGAAGTCTGGCCAACCTGAATTTCTAGTCCACTATTAGCTCCAGACTTTTCAGAGCTTTTGCTCAATTACACCACCCTACTGTATCCTTGGCCGCCTCTCATAATTGCCTCGCTCTTGCTGCTTTTCCATGTAATATGCATCTTTGGATTCATAGCCCAACTATCTCAGGCGGAGCTCTCCTGTAGTTTGTTTAGCAGACAAATGTAGTCAGTGCCTCACGGCCTGTACAGCATGGGTGATCTGGATGGGAATGAAACACAGACTTGGCTCGTCAGAGGGCAGCTTTGGCTTCACTTATATGCCACCAATGTTGTCACCTCAGAACACTGACAATAGCCACTGATGAGTACATTTGAATCCATTCCCAAAGGCACATTGCCTCCGTACCACACGAATTAGAGCCATTTGTGTTCTTCTGCTAATGTGTTCTTTTTCTTTATTTTTCCTCTGATGTGTGTCAGATTCCCATAGTATTTTCCCTTAATCTAAGACTTAATATTGAATGTTTCTAGCCAGACAGTCAAATTCTTTGAGAACTCTTTGTAGCTGTAAATCTAGGATAGTCAATAATTATTTATCAAATGAGTGAATATTTTCCAACACTTACTGGCAGTCAAGAAATAAACATATTCATAAAACATCGTGAAAACATGATGAATTGAATTCAATCGTTGGGAATGAAATATAAACTATGTAACTGAAAGAGCACCATACAAGAGTAGCACTGACAACATTTTATTTTTATTTATTTTTTGGGTTGCCTGATACAAAACATTCCTTGTGAAAGAGAAGATTGGAATCCAATTAGTAGATTGGGATTGACGAGTTAGTTAAGGGCTTTAGCATCCTACTGTGAACTGTGTTTTTTTCCCCTCCCAAACCTGTGGGCATTTCTAATTAAAGAGGATGGCTGGAAGCTGCCATGTTTTAAGGGCTAGAGAAAGACTCTGGGTTTCCTGTCTCAAATGATCCACACAAAACCAGAACCACTGCCTGATGGGGAGAGGGGTGGGGGGCAGAGAAAGGACACCATTATTCTTTGTCTCTTCTTTTCCCTGGGGGAAATACTGGCACCGAAATAACCAACAGTAGGAAGACATTTGGAAAGTGGCCTTGCCAAAGGATCTGTAGTAATCGGGAGTCATAAATCAGATATGAGAGGGACAGACCATATGGTGGGGAAAGAAAGTGACGATACAGTTCTTTCAGCTGTAGCTATTCACACGCACTCTCCTACCCGGTAGAGTGGGGGGTCCCATTCTCCTGTTTTCTACTCCTGCACTGAAACTGTAGGAATGTCAGCTGAAATACCTCGTTCTTTTCTACACATTTCTGCACCAGCGAGATGTCAGTGACCTGGAGGGGGGGGATTCGGGTGAGAGCCAGAGAAATGATTAAAGAGCTGGGGATTCCGATGATCCAGTGGGTGTTTCCTCCCTGCACCATTAGAGCTGACTTATGAGAAGACAGTCAAATAACTAGCTATGTGGTGTTTGGCCCAGGGCAGACAAGAAGGTATGGGGTAACTTGTCTCCAATTGAGTTGCCAACAGCCAATAAATTATTGTGTCTTTTCCTCTCCAAGTGGACTGTCAGTATATATATTTTTAAAAGTTTTATTGAAAATAGTTACCTCAAATTTATTTGCACTCATTTCCCTGAGAGTCTGAGTAATTGCAGACTCTCGTTTGCTACAGGCCTCCACGAGTTTCAGAACCCACCCCCCACCCCCCACCACTCCACACGACTCTACTTGCCCAGGGACACCGCCTCACCTCTTTTTCCCCAACCTGCCTGGAGATCAAGAGGGTGAGATTGAAACCCCTTTCGTTGGCGACACGTCACCTCCCATGCTTATTTCTGGCTCCCCTTTTGGGTGTGTGAGCAAAACCATTTTATTAAACCATTTGTCAGGGGACAGATGGGGAAGCTGTCTTTCCCATTAGTCAGCAGAAAGTGACCCCAGCAGCTGTGGAGGGAATTGGTGAAGCTGTTGCTACCAGCCAGAGCAGACTAGAGGAGGAGGCCGGGCCTCTGCTCGGTTGTCACAAGGTCCCAGGCAGCTCCCCGGGAGACTTTGAGCCAATGAGGGCCCTGTTTTTCTTGGCCACTCCTGTGTTCGGCTGAGATCCTTCACTCTGAGCTTCAGGGCCAGTATGGGTTAGGGAGCTGTGTGTCCAGCCAGGGAAGGGGTCAGGGGCCACCAGCATTGGGAGGCATTAGTACCTTGCCCTTAACACTCCATATCCATGTTTAATTAATTTCCTAACTTTGTGGGGGAAAAGATGAAATAAATAAAGCCAACTGACCACTCCATAATTTGTTTCTGAAGCTTGGCTGGACATAAAAGTCTACCTTCCAAAACCACACGGCATAATTTATTTTACGATTCCCTCTCGGCACCGGGTCTGGGCTAACCTTGAGTTTTGAGGCTGTGCCTTCGCTTCCTGGTGCTGGTGGTCACAGTGTGTCCTTTCTTGGCAGTGGCCATGGGCCCAGCAAAACAGACCTCTGAAAGGCGAGCGGATTAATCATTGTGAAGGCATGCTTGCCTCAACAGTTTCCCTGCAGGATGTCTGAGAACCAGAGAGGGGGGACTGTCGTAGCTCACAAGTGGCAGAGGGAGATGTCTGAAGACTCACAGAAAGAAGGGGAAGGGGGTGTACGGCAACAGCAAAAAAGAATGAAGGCTTTTAAATTGTACATGCTGGAGTGTTCACTAAACCAAAAAGTATTACCCCAAAATATATTGCCACTCCTAGAGCAGGAACTGTGATGAGTCCAACCTTTTTATTACAATCAGGTTTTCTCTAAATATATTATGTCCTGCAGGTCAGAATGATTTACTTCTCTATTTTGGGACATCTGAGTTCTATTCTACTGTTGCCAGTATGTTTTCAGCTGTGCCAGAACTGAGCAGGTCTGCGGCTCCTTTGTAACATCAAAACGGAGACATTTATCATTGAGATTTATCATGGGACAGCCTGCCAGATGGTTTGGGTATTTTAAAGGTGAACTGTTTGGGCCTTGATTAGCTCATGCGGACTTCTAGCTAAAGACAACTCTATCAGCTGCTCAGTGGAAAGACACTGAATTCCTCCTCCCCCCCCCCAAACCCCTCTCTCTGTTCTTCTAGTAATGCAGAAAATATTAATGTAATGGCAGATGTGGCATAGATTGTCATTTCAGGAAGAAAACCAAGCCATAACCAATTCCACTGATTGCATTCTAATTATAATGTGACCTCCTGTTGCTTTGCATAGAGGCAGTATTCATTTCAGTACACCACTGTAAAACTTGCCTAGTCAACGACCCTCAAAGGGGCAATTGTAAGATTTAAGCTTGGATATTTTTTTTTTTTTTTTTTTGCTCATACCAAAGGCCTTTATTCTGCCAAGCCTCTGCTGATTGGGCCAGAAAGAATGCATTTGATTATATACACTAAACTTATTGGGAACAGAACCTTTGTGCTTTGAAATGCTTTTCATTCAAATTACATTCAGACATTCAATCAACATTGATTATGATATGGATTGGCAATGGGGAATGCCTTGGGTTTTTTGTCTGGCTTGAAAGTTTGCTCAGCTCCTCACTAGATAACTGCAACTGGGAAGCCAGCAAAGTTTCCTTAATCTTAAGCTTGAGTTTCCTACAAGAGGAGGTTTTCTCTGGGGAGGCCAGGGGTTCCTGATTCCCAGCTGATTCAGTATCCCAAGATCACTTCTTTACTTGGAAAATTTGGGTCTTTAGGGCTTCCAAATTTAACTAACTTCTGAGAGCTCTGGGATGTTGTGTGCACATTTGTGTTTGTGTTAAATAAAGCAGGTCCTTGACATTGTGCATGAAAAGCTAGGAGAATCCATCTTAGATTCCAGGTCTGGAATTTTGTATCATGAAAGGAAGTGAGCACTGATTCTGGTCATAGATGCTGTCAGTGTGATTTGCGGCAAGCCTCAATTTTCTCATCTGCAGAATGAAATAAAAGGTGGTCCTCAGGTGTAATGTATAAGATAGTTGGTTTGAAAATACTGAGATACAATATAAAATTAAAGTATTATTATTTACAGGTCATTGTATGTATGTGTGTCTGTAGGGGTCTTTGCCTACACCTAGACCTCTCTGTGTCTCTGAAAAAGTCCTGGTGAGATCAGTAGGAGCCATTAAGATCGGATCAAGAGCCATCAGATCAAGAGCCATCAAGTAGTTGGCTCTTGGTGACATCACAGACATACTAAAGTTTTTGTTTTGTCTTGAAGGTCCTCTTGTGGCCCTTCTGAATAACTTTCACCTGGACATTAGGCTAGAATTCCCAGAAGAGGAGGGAAGTTGCCAGGGCTGCTTCTTTCCAAACTGATAAAATAGCTAAAGATAGCCCCATCATCTTCATCCAGTCACATGCCATCAGCTGTCTCCTGGGTGCAGATGACTCTCAAATACAAATTTCCAGCCTCACAAGATTTCCTGAAATTCAGCATTGCTGAGTATATGGCCACCTTGAATAGCATTCTAGGATCTCCAATTCAATATGTTCTCTTTTTTTCCACCAAAACAACTACAACCAGCCTTTCTTCTATTTATTCTTTCTCCTCTAATTCCAGTTACTTGAGTTCAAAACCTTGGTATCTTCTTTTCCTTTATTCCTCTCCATTATGTCTCCCGTAGAACCAATTGTCAAGTCCTATGAAATCCACCATGGAGAATGCCCTTGAAAACATCCATTCTTCCTGAAGTTACTCCTGCTTTATTGTGTCAATCATTTCCTTCCTGGCCTACGTGACAGCCTACTTAATGGTTTCTCCATCTTTGGCCCCTTCACCAATCCAATCTGTCCCACCCTTGTGTGGCAGGCAACCTCGAAGAGGGCCCTCATGGTTCCTATTTCCTGGTATTCACTCCCTTGTGATATCCCCTCCCCTTATGTGTGGATGGGGAAGTGGGAGTTGCTTGTGACTGGTAGTTTATGGCAAAGGTAGTGGGATGTCACTTCTGTGATGAGGTTACGTACGATTATGACTTCTGCCTTACTAGCAGACTTTCTCCCTGCTGGCTTTGACGAGGCAAGATGCCATGTTGCAGAGGTCCATGTGGCAAGCAACAGAGAGTAGTCTCTGGCCAACAGCCAGTGAGGAACTACGGCTCTGTGTCTAACAGCCCGCAAGAACCTGAATCCTGTCAACAATCACTGGAGTTTGGAAGCTTTCCCAGTTGGGCCTCAGATGAGACCCCAGCCCTGGCCCATACCTTGATGGCAGCCTTGTGAGCTACCGGAGGCAGAGGACCCAGCTAAGCATCACTCGGCTTCCTCACCCACAGAAGACAAATATGTATTGCTTTAAGCTGTTAAACGTATGATAATTTATTACATAGATAACTGTACTCTAGAGCACCCACATTACTAGCTGACACTGTCCATCATTTACTCAGAAATACTCAGTGGCTTTGATGATCCGTATTTCGACTTGAACTGCCTGTCCAAGCTGTTTTCCTTCCTGAGCACCATTACCTCTGTACTGTTGGTATTTCTGGCTCTCTGCCAACATTGTTACCATTCCTTGGATTTTCTTTATGGTTAAATCCCATGTCTTTTTTAAAGGCCCACTTAAATGTCACTTCTTTCATAAAATCCTTTGTGATCCCTGCAGCCATATAGATCTCTGAGCTGCATGGTTATGTATCATAGGTCCCTTTTCATTTTCTTTTTTTTTTTTTTTAAAGAGATAAGGTCTTACCCTGTCACCTAGGCAGGAGTGCAGTGGCATGATCGTAGCTCACTGCAGCCTGAAACTCCTGGGCTCAAACAATCCTCCCACCTCGGCCTCCCAAAGTGCTGGGATTACAAATGTGAGCCACTGAGCCAGAACCCTTTTCACTTTTATCTTATAGAGGAGTTGGAGGGCATTGCTGTATCTATATGCTACAGGTTGAGTTACCCGTTACCCAGAATGCTTGGGACCAGAAGTTTTTCCAGTTTCAGACTTTTTTTAGATTTTGTAATATTTGCATTATATGCATACCAGTGGGGAGCGCCCCTAATCTGATAATCAAAATCCAAAATGCTCCAGTGAGCATTTCCTTTGAGTGTTACATTGGCGCTCAAAAAGTTTTAGATTTTGGAGCATTTCAGATTTTGTATTTTCAGACTAGGGATGCTCAACCTGTACTATGTTGTAGATTTTTTGAAGAAGGAGAATGTTCCAGATTCATCTTGCTATGCCCTCAGAGCTCCCTGTATAATGACTTATAGATGGTGTATTCTCAAGGAAGAGTTACTCATTCGTGAAAAGCCAGTTTGCCCACTAGATAGAGGCAATTTGTGGAATTACTGGTTTATTTGCTTGCTCATTCTTTCATTCATTCTTTCACTCCCTCCCACTTACCAGGCATTGTCCTAGGGACTGGAACAGGGCTGGACTCATGGGCATTGTGCTCGGAAGGGGGCCCTGCTCTTGGGGTTTAGTGTCCTGCAGTCACCATCTTGAGATTCTTAATAATTTTATTTTTGGATATGTAGTTTCTAAGTGAAGTCCTCTAGGATGGCGAAGTATGTGCTGAGGGGTCAGAGATTTCTCCTCTGCCTCCTCCCTCCCTGACATGGATTCTAAACCATCTTTTTCCCTTAGTGTCTAGCACTGACAGGGACCTGGGCTGCGCAGGGAGTGTGGGTTGGGTGCACCCTGGGCACCGGCAAGGACCTGTACTTGGTACATAGTCTGGATGTCATATTAAATAAATAACAAATATCATGAGTGGTCAAGAGAGAGAGATCACAGCAGAAAATAAAAAGAGCTTTCCTCTTGCTTTCTGAACAAGGAGCCCTACATTTTCATTTGTACTGGACCCTGCAAATTATGTAGCTGGCCCTGACTGTGGGTGTAGTGGAAACTAGATAGGTGGGGATACAGCTCCAGCTAGAGGGACAATGGAACAATGAACAAGCAAGCTGATTTCAGAAAGTCAGGAGGGTGACTTAATGATGAGAATGATGAGAATAAAGTGAGGTGATGTGCAGGTGAGTGCCGGAGTGTCACCTTGCAGGGACCCTCTCCAAGAAGGTGGCATTCGAGTAGATGTCTACTACAGATAAAGGGGCCGGGCCATGCCAAGAGCATGGGGCAGTTTCCAGGCAGAGGAATGTGCTAGGTCAACATCCTTGGGGCTGGAACCTGGCTTGAAATGGCCAAGAGCTAGACACAAAAAGCCGATGCCAGAGGAGCCTAGTGACCATGGAGGAGGGGAGGCGTGTGTGTGTGTCACAAAGGTGGGGTGCAGCCAATCCTTTAACATCACGCTGGCCATGGCGAGGAGACAGCTTGCCTCTCTCTGAGCCTGCCCAGGTGTGTGGCCCTGTATCTTCTCACCTAAGAATCGCAGGAGGGGTTTTACGACAACGGGCTATCCCTTCAGATTCTACCTTAATTTAATTCCTTCTTCTGTATCAACATAGCTATTTGGCAGTCTTTGAAATAGAGATATTCTCCGCAAAGATTTGTAATGTAGAAAGGGTACAAATAATCATAGGTGGGCCAAGCCATGGGTGGCTTCTAGGGGGAGAGCTTTGCCGATGGGATTCTTTCCTTTTCCACAGAAACTCAAGGACTGTCAGATTTGTTCCAAAGGTCACAAAATGGCCCTTTGTGGCCCAAATCTGGGCCCCAGACTGTTTAATGTGCTCTGCGTGTTGTCTTTAGCCCAGCTGGAATCCCTGCAATGGCCCTGTGGTCCCCAGATAGCTCTGTCTTCACCTCTTCTGTTGCCTCCTGCTCATATGTCTTCCCATCATGCCTCGACCCTTATTTGTACCCCTAGCTATAAATACTGATAATTTTGAGAATCACTACACTAGATAATGCATTTTGAAGGGAAATAATATGCAATACCTAAACCTTGAGGGGAAAACGTTGTTCTACATTCATTTTGTAAGTTTTATTCAGAACAAGAAATTAAATATTAATAATTAATTTAAAGGGTTAATAATAGTGCCTAATATAAAATGTATCCACCTAAAAAAAATAAAAAAATAATACTCCACTGTATAGCGTAGCCCTAGAAATAGTGACATGTGGTTGGACCATGAGGCCAAATACCCAGCAGAAGAATCAGGGTCCCTGAGATACTCCTTCCTCATCCTCTTTGCCGGGCACCTCTCTTTTGCTGATCTTAGAAGTGAGAGGTGGGAAAGGGCAGGCGAGAGGGCCCGGCGGGCACGGTCCTAATTCCAGAGCCCCTGGGGGCCACCCGTCTGTGTGCCCATTCTGTGGACGCTAATCCAGGAAGCCCCTCAGGCCAGGTGGCACAGCGCTGGCTCCCTCCCTGCCTATGGGCTGTTCCTTTAAAAATGTGGGGCTTTAGCTAAGAAGAAAATTAAGTAATTTTGTTATTTTTCCTTGCTAATGCTAAAATTATTAATCTTCAGAGATAAGTACTGTTCAGTGCATAATGAGTTAGAATTGTTGATAATTATAATTTTGAAGAGTTTCAACTTGCTGTCAGCCAAGTAATTAAAGGGGTGGGACCCGGGTTCTATTTTGTTCACGATGGTTGTGCTTCATGGGTAAGAACTCCTCTCTGTGTGGCAAAAATGCCCTCATTCTAGGCCTACCATGCAGTGGAAAGGGTTAAGTAAATCCAAGTGAAAGAGTCCACTGGGTTGTGAAGAACTGGCTCTCTTTTCCTAATTTCCTCCCTGGCCCCCCCGTCTCTTCCCTAGGATATTCCCATTGTCTTTGAAAAGCTGCCCCCCTCCCCCGACTGGCCCCCACTTGCCGTGGATTAAACAGGTGCAGGATGTCTGGGTCCTGTCTGAGGCCAGGGAAGAGGCAGTTTCTTTCCGTTTTCTGCAATTCCACCCAATTGCCCAGGAGTCACCTTTTTTTCATTTTTTTAAAAACTTCTTGCATATACTAGTGCTGGACTTAAAAAAATGGAGCCAAAAGAAAAGAGAAAGAGAAAATGGAAAACTAATGATTCAAGAAATCACATAGCACGAGATAATTCTATTTTGAAATCACAGCAGTGGCACCCAGAGGCAGACGCTCCCCAAATTACTAGTGAAAACCCTTTGATGTATCCAGTTGTAAGAAAGCCCAAGGCAATTTTTTTTTTATTATTATTATGAGTGTTTCACAGTCCCCAAAAGAAGCACTTAGCAGCTATTTTTAAATGTCTGTGTGTGGGCAAAATAAAAAAAATAAAAATTAAAAAAAGGAACCCTAAAAAATCTTCAACCTTAAATGTGCTTGTTTAATTGCTGGCTTTTACTTGGAATCAAAGCCAAGTTCTTGCAATGGTATTTGAGGCCCTGTGAGACCACTCTGACCTCTTCTGCCCCCCTTTCTCCACTTGCTCACTCTTCTGTGGCCACACTGGTCCCCGGGATGTTCAGGAACATGCTGGACACTGCTCAGCCTGGGCCCTTGCTGTGTTCCCTGCCTGGCCTGCTATTCCCAGAGTGTCCCAGTGGCTCACTCTCACCCCTCCTTCAGGTCTTGCCTCCAAAGTCTCCTACAGAGACCTTCCCTTGTCATGCCATACACAACTGCAACTTTCCACTTCTGACACTGTGCAAGAGACTTTGCAAAGGTGATGAAATGAAGGATCTTGAGAAATGGGGAGATTATCTCAGATTATCTGGATCAGCCCAATGTCATCACTAAGGTCCTTACAGAAGGGAAACGGCAGGGCCACTAATAGAAAAAGGAGATGTTGTAACAGAAATGGAGATTAGTGTGATGTGCTTTGAAGGTGGAGGAAGGGGCCATAAGCCAAGCAATGCAGGCAGCTTGTAGAAGCTGGAAAAGGCAAAAGTGAAGTATTCTTTCCAGAAGGAACCAGCCCAGCTGACAAGCCCAGCTTGATTCTAAACCCAGCGAGATACATTTTGGACTTCTGACCTCCCGATTAGTAAGATAATAAATCTGGGTTGTTTATGGCATTTTATCACAGCAGCGACAGAAAACTAACACAATTGGCAGGGACCCAGACTCGTAAGATCCCAGGCGTCTGATTGTCTTGGTCTCTGGTGATTATGTGAAATCTACAAGAAATCTGTGTTTTCTTTCAGGGTTTTCTTTCCGACTTGAATATATGTGCTAAAAGAGGCTGGAATTCATTCCCGCCTCCTTTAGTCCCTGAGGCCAGCCTTTGTCACTTGATGAAATAAAAGCTGCAGAGGACATTGAGGGGGGAGGCGTGGTGCCCAGATGCGTTTTCAGATAGTTCAGCTGAGGCCGGGAGGGTGGGGAGAAGCAGACCCACCCCTGCCAGGAACAGTGGGAGGGAGGCTGCTCCTACATTTGCTTAAAGAACCCAGACTTGTCGTCATTTTAACTTAGGCTGACAATTCTCCTTGGTTTAAGAGTGCCATTGGCTGCTGGGATTTGAAAGCAGTGTCTTTTCATGGTCATTCGGGAGTGAACTTCAGAAGTCAGAGCTCACAGCTCATGGAAGGGTTTGTAATCGTACCTGGAAAGAAACTGGCTCCAAACAGGGTAGGAAGAACAGTGGGGGGAAATCACACTGTGGTTTGTTTCCTGTTCGTTCCTTCATGGAGTCCTCCCTATTTTAATTTTAGGGAATTAAAACTTTAAAAATACTATATTCATCTAGTCTCCCCAGCCCCTATGCCCTCATCTTTTCTCCTCTTCTCTCTCACTGTCTTTCCCTCTCTCTCCCACCATCTCACTCTCCGTCATGTTTTCCCTGACCCTCCATCTCTCAAAATTATTTGTATTTGTGAGGATAACATAAGCACTTGAAACTTTTTTTCAGCTTTATTTTAAGAAGATGATTATTTCATCACATGATCGGAAAATCCAAAAGTGCTCTCCACCCCAAATGAATATCCTTTTACTTAAATGACCAGCAAGCAAAACCTATAAATCATCAAACAAGAGAAAGAGCAGGGAGAGCTCCTAGAGCTCATTTGCATCTGCATATGTTCTTTATTTAAAAGCTGGAGAGGTGCTGAGTGGATGGGTTTGGGAAGTATGGAAGGCATTCTGGAAAGGACGGCTGTGCACAAGTCCACATGTCCTGCCCTATTAACTTGACGTGTGGAAAGGGAACATAGTGGGATTTATATTGCGGTGCCGCCTTTTACTGCCTGCTCTGTGGCAGGAAGGGAGTAAGGGTTTTAGTGACATCTTCATTAGAGCTCACCATGCCCCACAAACTGTTAATGTATCAGAGGCGGTAAGGAGAGTTGTGAATATCATAAAAAGGCTTTTAATGACTCATTGTGTTTTCTTGGACTCTAAGTACCTGGCACAGAGATGTGGGATGGGGACCCTTTTGAGTTTTATTAACAAAGTAGGAATGAGATGTATAGCCAGTTAGAGATATTCGTTGAGCATCTTATGTTCTAAAAATGAATGTTCCACCATTTCCTAGCCTTTTGGTTGCTTACTTTTTTTTCCCCACCCTTGCAAGGTTAAAAGGTGATCCCAGTGGTTCTTCTCACCTTGCTGTGCCCCTGTGGCTGTCATGGGAGTGGAGTTGGCTATTACATCTGCCATCCATTGGTACACAGGGTCAGTTCAGTGTGGATTGCCAAGTGCCCTTCCATCCATCATGGAAAGGGGAGGCATGTCTCTTCTAAAAGGAGACATACTTGGTGAAAGAGGTAACTTTCCTGGACCAGATTCGTAAAGCAAAACACGAAACCATTATCATCAGATCCACAGAACCCGCTCAAGAGTCCTTGGAGATGGTCTTTGATTCTACCTATTTTTTAAGGCAGAAGAACTTTAAAGTTTAAAAAAACTCAGAAAGGCTAAATGGGTTTTTCAAAATCTTAGTAGAGGTGAGCTACAATTCACTGAGTAGTCTCCCTTCCTCACTGTCTACCCATTCATCCCTCCTTGGATCCTTTGACCCATCCCAAAAGATTCGTTGAATGCCCATAAATAAGATCCATCCCATGCCTCAAAAAGCTCATATGCCAATAGGAACGACAGGGATTGTGCACTGTGGACTGGGTGTTATTGTAGAGGTGTGGCGGGTGGAAGGTGCACAGGAGAGGGAGTAAGCAACTCAGCCTGGCTTTGTGGTGGAGAGTGGAGCAAGGCAGGGAAAGATCCTCAGGGTTGCTGGTATGTCTTAAGGAAAGAAATAGTTGCTTGCCAGGTGCTCAAGGCATGGGAAGACTCAGTCGTATCGTATTTCTATTTGCTTTTTAGATAATTTAAGAAACTTTAAATTGCTATGTTTTTCATTGATTCTCTTCTTCAATCAAAATTTCAGAGCCTGAGATACCACTAAAACATCCAGAGGAGTTGGAACACACACACCCTCTGCTCACAGGGGAACTTGGCAGAAGAATGAATGAATGAATGTGCTAGACATTATTAGGCCCAGCTTTCATCCAATGCAAAAATAACTCCTAAGCCCTTCTCAACCTTGACATTTGAATTAGAATAACTAACCTTTGTCTTATTATTTAACTCACAGCAATCCTGTAAAATAGATTTTCTAATCATTTTCAGTTTTGTAGATGAGTAAAAAGAGACACAAGAGATATATATGCAAAATCCCATAGCTAGAAGGTGACCAAGTGAGAGCCAAAACTGTCTGTCTTTAAATCCTGGGTTCTTTTGATTGCATTATTCTGCCTTGCTGATAGATAGCTGGACTCAATAAATGACTTCATCTGGGCCAGGACAATCTCTCCATTTAACTACTCCTTACAAGAGTACTTATATTAGAACATTTGTTTTGAATTAAAGTATGGTCTTTAAGGCTTCACTATGAAGAAGGCCAATATGATAAACATGAAATTTTAAACAATCAGAGCTGGAGCTGATATAATTAAATTATAACTTTAGATATAATTAGTCAATCACCTTCTCCCATATTATAGATGAAAGGGAACACAGTTTTAAAATCGTAACAAGAATACAAGTTTTCCTACTCCTAACAGTATTATCTCTAGTAAAACTTGTTGCTTTTTATTTTACCCAGCACCTGTAACAATCATAATCCTAAGAGAAGAAAATGCATAGAAATTGGGTTTGCTGAGAGTCTGGGCTCGAGAAGGGTTTGGTCATCTAAGTGTTGAGATGAGAATATCAGTGCAGAGCCACGGTGGTTTCTCTGGTCAACAGAGACTACTAGACACTAGCTGGGTTTGGTGGAGACTTTGTAGAACCACAGGAAGATCCTTTTATGATCACCTGACTATTTTAAACACTCAGCTGTGGTCAGTCCTGTTCTCTCTAGTCATCATTCTGAGCATTGTGGAGTTTATTTAAAAGCAGAATTCTCATTGATAGAGTTCCACATGTCTTCAAGGAAATGTCCTATGGACATGGTTTTAGAAATACAAATTATTCCTATCAATATTTAACTAAAAGCCAGATTTGGTTGTCTAGACACCAGGGCAGAGTTTGCCTGTTCATTTGACATGATTTTGACTAAGTAAGAGCTGTGATGTTTGAGGACCAATCTGGCCAGTTTCTTGCCTGCTTTTTAAGACTACCTCTGAAGTTTGGCTTTCTTTGTTTTTCTGCTGGGTTCTTCTTCCCCGTGGAAAGCCCCAGGCCTCCTGCTTCTGCTCACCATCTCCAGTGCTAGGCATCCCCTTCCCTCCTCACTCCCCGTGTGAAGAAATTCCCCTCTTGACCACTTTCCTTTTGTGGTTTGCATACCCACCTAGTGTAGTAGTCATTTAATAAACATGGACAGACAGCCCCAGACCGTAGGCCTATTTTCTCCTTGTTCTGATATTCAGCATTTAGCACCTGGTAGGAGCTCAAGGAATATTTTAGGAATGAATGAATGAATGATAGAAGCAAACAAAAAGAAGGAATATTTATTTGCCTTTGGTTACTGCTATCTGGAGACTCCAAGGAAACCCTGTAGTTTATAGTCTAGTAGTTACATGCACCTTGCCTCTTTTTGTCAGTTGCCCAGGCGATTTTTAAGTAGACATTCACACACACGTGCACATAAACACACAAAATAGCTGGATATTTACTGTACTCAGTAGTGGTGAGATTATAGGTGACTTTCATAGCCTTTTCTTTTGAGTTTTTTGGTGGTTTTATGTTTTTTGCAATGAGAATATTTTATTTTGTAGTAGGAGATTATTAGCATTTTTAAATTATATTTTATATTTTAAACATTTTTATTTTTCAGAATCTTAGAAATGAATAATATTTGGAGAAAAAATTATTCATAATTCTAATGCCCAAAAACAACCCATTGTTAATGTGTTAAATTTATTTCTAGCCTATTTTTTGTGAATGCATTTTGGTATATAGTTATCATACTGAAAATATATATTTTTATTTTGCTTTTTCAATAAACAGTGTAAATGTTTTTATGTTATATAATCTCCATGAATTTCACTTTTATTGATTGCATACTAGTCTATTTAAACTTGTCTAGTAATAATCTACTTTAGCATTTCCTGTATGTAATAGCAACATTAAAATGAGCATTTATTAAGTGCTTACTATGTGCTAGGCACAATGTTAAGAATAACCTGGGAGGCAAAATGGACTTCTGCTGTCACAGCAGATGGAGTCTACAAAAAGGATTTACATAGCAACCCAATGTGGTAAGAGCTTTATAGGAACATGCAGAGTTATAGGAGTGCTTGAAGGAACACAGAATCCAGTCTTGGGCAAGGGTCAAGGAAGGCTTTCTGGACTAGGTGATGTTGAAGCTGAGATCTGACAAATGTTTCACAATTGTCCTGGGAGAAAGATGGGAAGAGTTCACTGTAGGGTAACAGCATGTGTGATGGATCAGAGGACATCATGCATGCTATGTTGGTATTGGTACGTTGAAGGCACTGGACTTTAATTTGGCCAGACGTTGTTATGGAGGAGGAGTGTGAAAAGGTGGTGAGGGAGCTGTGAGAGCAAAGGTGCATAGGGGCAAGATCATGAAGAACTTGGCATGTCAACTTCAAGAGGAGGGACTATGTCATAGAGGCTTGGAAAAGTCACCATGGAGTTTTAAACTGGAGGAGCTAAAAGATCAGATTGGCTTCTTAGAAAGATCATTCTGGCTCCAGTCCATGGGTAGACTCAGGGAGATCATGTAGGGGTTTGGAGCAGGAGATGTAATCCATGCAAGAGATGTTAGTCATTTACTTGGTTTTCCCATTTTCACAATCATAAAAATCCTGAGATGAAATTTTCATGCATAGCTATCTTGCCATATTGAGTATTATTTCATTAGAAAAGACTAAAAGTAAAATGCTAACTGATGTTAGTATTACATGTCTGGATCACTTGCAGTCTATTTTTCCTCTTGCCCACATGCGAAGGCACTTCAGTATTGCATGGTAGAGATGGGCTAAGGGCACCTTCTTGAGGATAGCTCCCCATAGTCTATGGAGTTCGGACCATATTGCATCCAGATTTATGCATCTCCCAAAGCTACATCATTTGTTGGAGTCTCAACTGCCAAACTAAGCCTAATGCCATGTCTGTGCAAGTGATTAAAGAAATCCAACATAATTAGGATGATTACACACACATTACAGCTATGTTTCATGGACTCCCTGGGTTGAATGCATTTCCCTAAGGTTAACTACATCATTTCCCAAAAGGAACATTCCTATAAGTTCTTCTTTGCTATTTTTGAAGTGCTTCAGGTTATAAGATTGCACTTCCCTGGCCAAAATTCTCTTCATTGCATTGTGTTGCCCATCATGGGATCTGAAAGCACTTTCATTATCATGTGCTGATGGCCATTCTCCGGGAGTAAAAACTGGAGGTGTAGAGAGAAGTAAAACGTGAAGATGCTCATGGCAGAGGATGGAGCCACACCCTTGGCAGGGGCACAGTCTCTGCAACTCAGCACCAGGCTGGGAAGCTTGGCCTGGGTCTCCCTGTGCTCTGTCAGGGTGGGCCACTTTGGCGACATCCTCTGCAAATGTAACCAGGGCAGAGCCCCACCAGAGAGCAATTGTGGGGACAATGATGGAAAGCAGATGGAGGCTCTGGCCTTCACTTGGTGAGAAATCCACTGAGGGAATGGAGAATGTTTGCAAAATCTTCAAGCACCACTGGGACATCTCCTGGTGCATTTATAAGTCGCCAGCCTCTGTCTGCCAACGGTTTGGTTTGGTTTTGATGAGACCAAATTACCCTTTGAGTTCTCTCAATTTTGAACATTTCCCAGATTTTGTTTGACTTACCAGCTGGAGGCCTGGAATTAAAAATTCAGCATTAGAGCATGAGAAAAATAAATGAAATCTTGCTTTATTTTGGAGTATTGGTTAAGAGAAGGTGCTTGCGGCTGCATGGTTTGTGGTTTGCCCTCTAATTATGTAATCGTTGGCCTGGAACAAATCTTGAGTGGTCATTTTATCTTTTCTGCTTTTAGATGGGAAGGGTGGGTTCTACCTCCTTTATGTACTTCAGAAAGATGGTGGGCTCTTCTAATATAAGAGTTTGGGACAAAAGGCTCCCAACCTTATTTATTCTTCTGGTTCATAGTTTTAGGGTTAACCAGTCGATCTGCAAGCCATGGGATTTTGGAGTACATACAGTTTGAACATAGCTCTATACTCAACATTTTGTGGTCCTTGTCTTCCTGCTTCCCCTCCATCAAATATTTACTGCAATCCTACCAAGTGCTGGGCCTAGGCTAGAGACCAATGGACAGTGATTAATCTGTTTAGCATGGTAAGGGAGATAGATGTCTGCTGAGATTAATGTGACAGTTGCAGCGCAGTACAATCTAGGGATGCTATTCCATACACGTGTGAACTTAGACCCTCAAGAACCCTGCAGAGCTAGGAACTGCCTGGTTGTGGTGCTGAGGGCACCTTCGCAGAAGGCATGACATTTGATCCGCATTCTTAAGGATTGGTAAGTAGCTTGCTGAAGACCTCAGAATTTCAGGAATAATGCAAGAATAAGAGAAGCTAGCTAGCAATCATATGCTTTTAGTAGAACATAGTTAAGAGATTTATAGTTCAGATAAGAGAGAATAATTTTGACTGGTGTCCTCATGGAAGGCTACCATTATTGTCACAGTATGAGAGGACCTTGAAAGGCAACTTGCAGGACCTGAGCACCAGAGGGAATGGAAGGCATTTATTCATCTGTGTTTTCCTGCTTTGTGTCCAAGATGTATAGCCCTGAGAAAACTGGTTAAGCCACCCATGGGCCCTTTAAAGTCGTCACTGAGGTCACCATGGATGCCAGAGAGGGCTTTAAATGTCACTGCTATTAATAGATCGCCAGCCTGGATAAGAAATGAGACTGGGAAAGGAGTCTCACATTTGCACTGGAGGCTTCAGGCTAGGGAGGCAAAGGCAGGCATCTGCAGTTAGGCAGCAGAGTGGGAAGAAAAGGAGGGCGAGGCTCTAGAAGCTCTTGGTTCTTTGGCTAGACCTATGCTAGAGACCAATGGACAGGGATTAATCTGTTTAGTATGGTAGGGGAGTCTGAAGGAATCTGAAGAGTCTGAACGAATCCTACAAAACAAGTGGAATCCACCACTCTCTTTGCTTGAATCCAAGCCCTACCCTCCTGGGAGCCTGTTGGAAGGGAAGTACAAATGACACCGTGTATCTCTGCCTTTGTGGCGACCTTGTTTCTCTGCTGGAGGGATCATTTGTGCATGTCTTCAAGACATTGGTCTGATAAGAATGAGCCGGTCAGGTAGAAGGGGGGTGGTGGTGGTGGGGAGTAAACTGGATGTGGAGCACACAGTATGGGGGAAGGGCAAGCTTGTAGCCCTGGCTTGGGTGAGGCGAAGGTATTCTATGTAACCAAAATGTTTGTATCCCCATAATATCCTGAAATAAAAAAACAAAAAGACATTGGTCTGGAGACCTCTGGTTTCCCAAAGCTGACAGGTTTCTGTTCCTTTCTGGACTCCCCAGAGCTCCATTTAAGTTTTAAAGCCACATGTTGACACATGGACAGTCCAGAGTCTGAATCATCTTTATCATGCCATGAGAACCTGCCACAGGGCTTTCTGTTCAGAGGAGCCTCAGTTCCATCTGGGCCAAGGGAGATAAAGCTGAGTGCTGTCGTTTACACAGAAGTAGCTTGGTGCAGACAAAAGAGCTCTACGCTGGGAATAAGGAGTCTTACATTCTAGTTCCTGGGTTTCTTTGTGTGACCTAGAATATGTTCTGTCCCACACATTCTGGGCTTCAGTTTCTTCTGTAAAATGTGGGAGTTGGACTAGATGATAGCTAATACCGGTTTCCAAATTGACATTCTCTAATTTTTGGCTGGCGCGGGCGTCTCTGTGTGTGTGTGTGTGTGTGTGTGTGTGTGTGTGTGTGTGTGTGTGTGTACAACAACTTTTCTGAGAAAGAAAGATTAAGGATAATATCCCATGCACATTATCGTCACCATATGTGCATGCATTCCTGACACAGCTATGGGCGGCCCCACCCGTGCCATATGCTTCCCCCGCTCTGTCAGCCTGGCTGTCCTTTACTGCGCATCTCAGCTCAGCATGCCACATGTTCCGGCTTGCGCGAGATGCGCTGACACAGGCTTTGTGAAGGCTGACGCCATGTCTTGTTCTCCTGGCTTCTCCTTGAGGAATCCTAAATCCAGCTGCAGTCTGCACACTAGTCTGGCTTTGTGGAAGGGGAAATGTAAGACGGGGCTTCTAAATCAGATCACACACATTAATAGTTTGAGAGCCAGGCTCTGAGAGGGCTTCGTGAAGACATTGTTCACTGCCCCATGTTCTATTATCAAGGCTATACTTGTGCATTGTATGCAAACACTCACAGTGTCAGATAAATACTGAGGCTTGGAGAGGAGTATACCATACCTTCACCCACCCAAATGGTGGCTTGACCCAAGGACAAAGCATTGAACTAATATGGCAGAACTCTGGAAGGTGGAACTAGGATGGAAGTTTCAGAAAGGGAAGATTTGTAACTCTCTGAGGGTGGTACAAATGACTCTTGCTCCAGAATGAAATGGAGTACCTAATGGAACCATGTTTTCCCTGCCCCTGTTTGGATTTGCATAGACAAGTGTCAAGTATTGTTCAGGGATTTTTGAAGGACTAATACATTCAATTCAACCTGCAGCTGTACCACTTACAATGTGGCCTTAGACAAGTCATTTAACGTCTCTAAACTATTTTATCCTAATCTTTTAGAATAAGATATTGTCTACCATGTTGCCCTATCCACAGGATAGTTAATGGGATTCAAAGAAGATCATGTTTGTGAAAGTAATTTGTAAATGACAAAGTACTAACCAATGGTTATGATTTGTGGAGAGTCAGGAACCCCTTGGAGGATGTGCCCCACACCATGGAACCTCTCACCACAAACAAAACAAAGCGAAAAGCCACCTCTATGTATTTATATATAATTTTGACATGTAACTAACTTCAAGGAGTCTACTTAGCAGGTCCATGTGTCTGAGTTTAACCATCCCTCAGATTATCAAATAATCATCATAATACTTTGGCCTTCACGCTAGAGGCCACACACCTATGCTTCCTATTCTACTCCATCTTGCCAGTGCTCTACATGCACCTCATAGTCAGAGAATGATTGAGGAAATGTGCATGTGCATGTATGTGGTGTAGGTGTGTTTGCACTACCCGTCTTGCATTTCTGTCTTTTGGCGATTATAATACAGCCCATAAGCACCATCTATGATGGAAGAAGCATAGTGCTTCTCCTGTGGTCATAAGTGTTTCACTCACCGATGAGCTGGACAATCCCACTCTGTCTGTTCTACTTGCCTGACTCCCTTATACAGGTTAATTTTGGTAACATATATTTCTATCCGGCTCAATGGGACTAGCTGAGAAACTACAGATTGCATCAACAACAATTTGATCTCCCTGGATACAATTTGGGAGCCTTATTTCAATCATAGCCTGGGGCACACCTGTTGATATATTTTTAAATTGATTTCTTTCTGATCTGCATAAGGTGAAACAGTAAAATTGTTCTTTCAGGTCTGTTTTATTAGCATGTCTTTCATGTGATCCTTATCCTAACAATGAAAAGGGAAAGAGTCCTTACTACTGTGCTGCATGCTTTGTATTCACTTGATAATTGTCAATTTAGTTTTAACTTTTAAAGTGAACTATGACATATGTACAGAAAATGCACAAATAGTAATATTCAACCTCATAAATTATATCATAAGCTATCACAATCCAGACAAAAAAGGTAAAATATTACTGGTACGACACCAAAATGTTCTCATATCCCATCCTGGGTACTACTTCTTCCTCTCCAAAGACAGCCAGCATTCAGACTTCTAATGCTATGGGTTAATTTTGCTTTCTTTTAAATTTTATATAAATGGAAGCATATAGTATGCATATTTATTTGGGGATTTTTGTTGTTCTTGTTCAGCATTATATAGTACTCCATAACCTTGGAGTTCAATGTATTAGTCTTTTTCTTTATAGCTAATAAAGAAGTCCCATTTAAGAAACCTTTGTCTACTCAAAGGTCATGATGGTACTCTATGTTATCCTTTAGAAGTTTTATATTTCACATTCACATTTAGAACTGCAATACATCTGTCATTTATTTTCATGTGTGGTATGTGGTAAGGGGTCAAGAATTATTTTTTCATGAAGATATCTGAAAAGACCTTTCATTTCTAACTGCTTTTGTTATAAATCACTTGTCTACGTATGTGTGAATTTTTCCTGGACTTTCTAGTCTATTCCATTTGTATACTTTTCTCTTCTGGGTCAATGCCTCTATCTCTTAATGTTTACAGTTTCATAGTATAATAAGGCCTAATATCTAGTTATGGATCAAGACTCTATTGGTTATTCTTGGCTCTTTGTACTTCCATAGAGAAATTTTGTAATTATTTTATCTGTCTTAATAATATAAATAATAATGAAAAAATGATGGAATTTTGATTGAGACCACTTCAAATTAATAGGCCAATTTGTGGAGAATTGGCATGTTTGCCATATGATGTCTTCCAGTCCATGATCATGGGAATATCCTTCCACTTATTCAGGTCTTCTTAAGTTTAGCTCAGTAGTTTTTCGTGTGTATGTGCATGCGTGCATGTGTGTAGAGTTCTTATATATATTCCTTTTAGTCCTAGGAATATGATTTTTTAAATGCTATTGTAATTTAATTTACTTACTTTTTGGTGTTAGTATATAGAGATGGAAATAATTTACATATATTGATCTTGAAGCCAAAAGCCTTGATAAAGTCACTTATTTATTCTAAGAATTTATGGTTTTAAAATTTTCCATATACAAAATCTCATCTTCTGTAAATAATTGCTATCTAATCCTTATATTTATTTTATGATAGCATTGGCTAGGACCTCTTGTACAATATTGAATAGAAATGGTCTGGAAAAATACCCTCGTCTCACTGTCAGTCTCTGAGATTGAAACCACTAACTTTGAATGATCTCTACAGTACTTCTGTTGCTACCCTTTATCCATTAGGAATGTCCTCTTTTGTTTTTATTTTGTGAAGAGTTTTCAACCTAAGTGGTTGTTGAGTTTAGTCAAATATCAAATATTTATTTTGTGTGTCTATTTAGGTGATTATTTGCTTTTCCTCCTCCTATTAAATGTGGTGGATTATATTGATATATTTTTTAAGTAGATTTTTTTTTTTTTTTTTTTGGCTGTGGGAGCAGTTTTAGGTTCACAGCTAAATTGAACAGGAAGTGCGGAGTTCCCAGGTCCTCCCTGCCCCTGCAGTTGCATAGCCTCCCACAGGGTCAGCATCCTGCACCAGAGTAGTGCATTTGTTAAAATTGATGCATCTACATTGGCACATCATCACCCAGAGTCCATAGTTTACATCAGGGTTCACTCGTGGTGCTGTATATTCTGTGGGTTTTGGCAAATGTACAGTGACACGTATTCACCATTATTGTATCACACAGAATAGTTTCACGGACCTGAAAATCCTCTTTGCTCTGCCCATTCATCCTTCCCTCTCCCCAACCTCTAACAACTACTGATCTTTTGTTTTCCCTAAAAGCCACTAGAGGGGCATGGTCTTTCTATTGTCTCCCTGGTTTTGCTTTTTCCAAAATATCATATAGTTATTATACAGTATGTAGCCTTTTCAGGTTGGCTTCTTTTGCCTAGTAATATGCATTTAAGCCATGTCTTTTTATGGCTTGATAGCTCATTTATTTTTAACGCTAAAAATAATATTGATTGTCTGGATGCACCACAGTTTGTCCATTCACCTACTGAGGGACATCTTGGCTGCTTCCAAGTTTTGACAATTACAAATAAAGTTGGTATAAACATCTATGTGCAGGTTTTTGTGTTGACATGTTTTCAGTTCATTTGGGTAAATACCTGGGAGCATGGTTGCTGGATCATATGGTAAGAGTATCTTTTGTTTTGTAAGAAACTGCCAGACTGTTTTGCAAAATGGCTGTACCATTTGGCATTCCAGCTAGCAGCGAATGAGAGTTTCTCTTGCTCTACATCCTCATCAGCATTTGGTGTTGTCGGTGTTTTGGATTTTGGCCATTCTAATAGGTAGGTAGTGGTGTCTAAGTATTGTTTTCATTTGTAATTCCCTAATGGCATATGATGTTGAACATCTTTTAATATACTTATTTACCATCTGTAGATCTTCTTTGGTGAGATGTTTGTTCAGGTCTTTTATTGCATCATTTAAATTGGGTTGTTCATTTTCCTATTGTTGAGTTTAAAGTGGTCTTTGTGTATTTTTGATAATATGTAAGTAATATCTGATATATCTTTTGCAAAATATTTTCTTCCAATCTTCTAAACATTAAAGCAACATACTTTCCCAGAATTTACCTACCTTGATTGTGTTATATTAATACACATACAAATATATTTGTAAATATAAAAATGATTTGCTATTTTTTTATGAATTTTGAATCTGTGTTTATGAGTAAATTGTCTTAGTGGGTTTTTTTTTTTTGTAATGTTCTTATCAAACATCAGTATCAAATTTTACTAGCCTTATAAAAGAATTAGGCAAATTTTCGTTTTTTTCTGTTCTTTGGAAGAATTCATTTAAGATAGATGTTATTTCTTTCTTAACTATTTGGTAAAATTCATGGCTAAAGCCATCTAGACCTAGAATTTTCTTTGTGATAAGGCTTTTTATTACAGATTTAATTTCTGTAAGACATAGAACTGTTCTATTTTTCTGTTATGCTGGTTTTATTGTGTTTTTCAATGATTTTTAAAATTGGATTTAAATGTCAAATTTATTTGCATAAAATTATTCATAGTACCATTGTATCTATTTTTTAAGCGCTATATTGATGCTTCCCTTCTCATTTCTGGTATTGTACTCTGGTACCATTTTCTCTTGTGCAGTCCCGCCTCTACCCCCATCCCCAATTTATCATTTTACAAGCTCTCTGAAAAAATGCTTGTCTTTGTTGATTATTTTAATGTACATTTCATAAATTCATTACTTTTGGCTCCTTTTACTATTCTTCATTCCATTTCTTGGGTTTTATTTGCTGTTCTTTAATATCTTGAGATGGACCATTGGAGCACTGATTTTTAGCCTTTCTTATTCTAAAATATGCATTTAATGAAATATATGTCCCTCTTAGCATGGCATTAGCTATATCTGACAAGGTTTTTTAGTGTCATATATTTTCATAGTCATTCAATTCAGTATCTTTTCTAATGTCTATTATGATATTTTTTGACCATTGAGTTACTAGAAGAACATTGTTTAATTTCTAAGCACATAAGGATTTCCTAGTTATCTTTTCTTAATGATTTATAGGTAATTCCACTCTGGTCACAGAATATACTCTGTATAATTTCAGTTTTTTCAAATTTGTTGATATTTGCTTTAAAGCCCGGAATATATTTAATTTGAGTGAATGTTCTGTGCTGTGTGATGTCTATAGTCCTTATGTGCAATGTTCTTCTTTTGTGTGTGTATGTGCTCATGTACGTATCTGATCAAGTTTGTTCACATCTTTTATATGATCCCTGATTTTTTCCATCATCTTTGACTTACTGAGAGGTGTGTTAAAACTTCCCACTTTGATTGTAAAGTTCTCTCTTTTTCCCTATAGTTGTTAATTTTTGCTCCATGTATTTTTGAGGTTGATTTATTTGTTAAATATAAATTTAGAATTGTTACATTATCCTGAACAACTGACTTTTTTATTACACTATTTATTTTTAGTAATACTCCTTGCCTTAAAGTCTAATTTACTTGGCAGTTGCAAACATACACCCCTCTTATGATTAGTGCTTATATTCAATATTTATTCCATCCCTTTATTCTCAAATTACCTGAAGGCTTATATTTAAAATGTTTCTTGTAAGCAAAATATCACTTTTTTAATCCATTGTAAAATTCTTTCTTTAATGGTGGTATATAGATTATTTAACATTTAATATAATGACCTCTTAACTAACATTTAATATAGGTTCCTTCTGATCCATCTTCTGTTTTCCTAATTGTCCCTTCAATTATGTCTAATCTGTTAAATATATCAATTGAATCCTTAGTTTAAGTTTTTATGTGTTTCAGGCTTGAATTTTCATTCAATTCTGTTTTATTGTTTTCTTTGCTAACTTCCTACGTTTTCTCCTCTAACATCTTTAAAATATATGTAATTAATATGTTCAAACCCAAGGCTAATAACTCCAATATCTGGATCTTCTGTAGCTCTGTATCTCTTACTGATTGGTTGATTGGATTTGGGGGATTTTGTCTCTTGGAATGCCACACGATATTTCATATCTGACGCTGAGAATAAAAATTATAGAGAAAATTTGAGGCTCTGAATAGTGTGATTATGCTCCAGAGATGATTTGTTTTGTTTCTGGGAGGTAGGTAGGGTGGGGAAAGGTCCCCTTAGTCAAGTTAGAGATTCATCCAATGGGAAACAGGGTTACAAACTTTGTGAGCGCAGGTCTATTTCCAGTTGCCCCTCAACCTGTGATATAGTTCTTTGGGGGTCCCAACTGAAAGTCTGGATGTCTTCCCTGGCCCCTTCTCATATAACTTAAATCTAATTTTGTCCCCCAAGACTTATAAGACAGTATGAATTTGGTTCAGCTACTCAGCCTCTTAATAGCAGCTTGAGAATTGAACATTGTCTCATGGGAACAAGTAGCCTTGCATATGGGTCTCAGGTCTCTGCACTTCCAGTCTCCCCAGGATCTTATGCTCCCATGTCCTCACTGCCTTAGTAGCTCAGTGAGGCCTTCAAGTATAATTTTCTATACATATTTGGCTCAGCATTTCTAGTTTTTCTCAGTGGGAGCATCTGTCTACAGCCAGTGAATCTACTTTACTCTCACTCTCATCAAATCATTTTATTCACACTCTGCAAATTTTGAATTTGAGCCTATGTGATCAAGATCGCAAAGAAACTCAACTCCATCACTTCCTTTGTCTAATCCTAAGACAAGAGAAAGATAAGCCTCTTTCTAGTTAGGCCTCTATTTCATGTCTCGCTCTAGGGTAATTGTCAGAGAAATCTTGATAAGAAAGTATTAATTCTTAAGAGAAGCTCTTCCTAAGGGATAACTGTGTTTTATTAATAGAGCTATTTTGAAGGCTAGCAGCCTTTGACAGAAATACCTATTACAGTTTGGAAGAATAGAAGTGGAATGTTTGCTGTTGCTTGCGTGGTTCTCAGTCATATAGTAGAGGCATCTATCCGCACACACACACAGCCAACTTTGTCTTTGAATCTCCCCTTTTGCCTAAAGCTTTGGCTTTTCCCAATGTACTCATAGCAAGTTGTTTCCTCATATGAAAAAAGGGCTTGCATTCCTGAACCTCTGCAATGAGCTGAAGAACTTAACCATGTCATTCAGTCCTGCCCAGTCCTGCCCACAAGCTGGGCACATCCGAAAAACCCTTTAAGAAAGTGATATCCTGTTTTATCTATTAATGGTCAAGAGGCAAAGGAGATAAATATCCTCCTTTGTAGTAAGTAGTAAAAACTTCATGAAGATGGGATATTTAAAAAATAAAATGAAATTGTTTATTAGCTGTTTGACTCAGGGAAATCCATTTAACTCCTCTCAGCCTTGATTTCTTTTATGACAAAATAAGCATGACCATCAAGCTTTCCTAAGGTTGTTGGATGGTTTATATGAAATAATACATGTAGTAGTGATGGAGCGATTTGTCAGATTTCACAAAGAGTTTGAAATAAAGTAGTTATTTAAAAATCAATGAATATGAAGTTCTTTCTAAAGGGAAAGGCACAGTTTAAAACTTAGCTGCTGTTTGGTGGTAGATATCAGTGCCCTTTTGTTTCAGATCAAGAGCTCATGCCCTAACTTGACTAGAATGATCTTTCCCACTGCACCTATGTCTGTTTTTGTTAAACAGTGGACCCCAGTCAACTGAGGTGTAGGAAATCAATGACAGGAGTCATTTCCCAGATATAGAATATGAGGCCTCAAGAGGCAAGGGATGTGCCCAAGACTACTAGCCCTGTGGTTTTCTGGCCCCGAGGTTATGAGGGAGGATGTCACAGAGTGTGTCCTGATTCCTAGGTAGCCAGATGGGCTTTTCTGTGATTTCGCATTCTGGCTCCCCTTCTACCTGGAGTTGGGTTCTGGTCTTCAGTGACTGCCTCCTCCATTCCATCACTTCCTGCCATTGTGCCTTCTTTTCCTTTCTGTTTTCTGAGATAGTATCAGTGGCTGTGGACAAGGAACAACAATGTGACTTTTGTCACTGGAAGTCTAAGGAGCTTTTATATTTGAGAGACTCACCTGTTGGCCAATACAGGTGAGTCTTGAGTTAGTGTGGGAATTTATTCTTCAGTCTGTTTTTACTTATATCAGTGACCTGCGGCACAGTGACAATAGCTGCCAGTTCTTCAAGTGTGTTTGGTTTGCCAAATGTCTACACTTTAATGTCTTATCATTTAATTTGTATACCAATCCTATTTGAAGGGCAAGATATCGTTACCCATTTTTAAAAAAATGGAAATTGAAGCTCAGAAGACAAAGAATTTGCTGAGGATCATAAAGCCAATAAATGATGTAGCCAGATTTTCAACCCAGTTTATTAGACAATACCATAGTCTTTTCACAATACCTTAATGTCTCTCTCAAGTATGTTTCCTAGCAAATACAGAGAGAATGTGCCATGGCTGTGAAGTTATAGGAAGTATAATAGGGTGGTTGAGTCAGGAGTAGATTTTTAATCTTCTAAACCTCATCCTAACTCTTTCTATTGGCCATACAATTTTATCTCGATTAGTATCTCAGCTTTTTGAAACAGGCGACCCTTTGTGAACCTCCTCATTTCAGGAAGACCTCCATTTGAGATGCTGGAGGTGGAGAGGCCAGGCAGTAAACTCAACAATCCAAAATTATGGTATCCGAAGAGTTACTATTTCTACTGTATATGAATTGCCATCAAATTTCCTTAATGTTCATATCACATTATGTACAATTGAATTTCTAGTTCAGAAAAGGAAGTCTAGATCTCTTTGTGGCTTGTTACCAGTGTCACCATTATTCTTGAGCCAACAGCATAAGAATTTCAGATGTTTGAGTTACTAGAATATTAAATAAGAGAGAATTTGGACAACCTCAACTTCTTTTTCTGCTCTGTGCTTCTTGCGGCTGAGCCAAAACACTCATGTTACAAGACTAAGGCAGTTTCTGGGGCTTAGAAGGCTTTTGCTGTGCTTCTCCGTTATTGAATTAGTTCTTCGTTGAGAGAGAAGCAGGGGGAGGAAAGAGAGAGAGAATATCTAGGAGCCGGCCTATCAGGGATTGTAGTGATGTTTTGAATGGCTCATTCCGTGTATTTAAAAGCCCATAAGCCCCTGCTAAAGTAGACCATGTGTCCAGGGCTTCAGCCTTGATGCTGGTTCACACCCATCTCTGGAAGCCAACATGGTTTTAACTTCATGATGACCTCATCATAGACCCATCCACCCTAGTTCTCCTTTCAGGTTCCCCCGTTAACTGTGTCAAGGCTGGAAGACACAGGGACCTGGCCCACATTTCTTTGCTTGATACTCCTTTCTTGCAGAATTCGTACCACAGCCTCTCATCTGGCGTCCCTATAGGAGATACACCAGGTGGACGAGGAAGACAATGGGCTGAGGATCCAAAGAGAGAATGACTGACAAGCTGTGCATCCTAGCAAGGCACAGAACATCTAGCATGTGTCTAATGGTGAAAGCTCAAATAACCCAATATCTGTGAGCAAAGAAAGCACCTTCAGGATTGCTAAATCCTGGCAAGATCAGGCTCTGCCAGTGAGGCTGAAAGCAAGAACCAGGAAAGATCTGAGAAGGGGTTAATTGAGGGTGAGGGGAAGTTCTCTGTTATCAAATTGACCCATTTGTATCTTTTTAGCTTTCTCCTTTCAGTCAGTCTCATTTCAGTTGCTGGGAAGTAGACTGAAACCTTGGCATGAGATGGGGGAATTGCCCTGCCAGTTATACACACACACATACACACACACACACACACACACACACACACACACACACACACATGCACTCCACACTGGCATGTCACCCCTTTCCTCAAGATCTGAGGAATCCCATAACTAGTTATTTAATTGTGCATGAAAATCCCAAAGTAAAAATATTGAGGAGTTAAAAAAAAAAAAGTTATAGCCGCCAAGCCAAAGTTGCATTATTTTCTCCAAACCCCATGATGTCATGGACTTACCTCACCTTTAGTGCAGCCAAGCGAATAATGTGTACTGAGCTTTCTATCATGTACCATTATAATTAGCTCTGTCAGGTCTTAGCCCTGCAACCCTCATGCAGATAATATGATAATATGTCTTCATAACCAAGTGACCTTACATGCACAATATTTCTCCCCTTATGAAGATTGCATGTCAATAAAGTAATTGAGTCTCAGAGGCTGCAGCGAGGGGAGATTTAGATGATTGGACGTGGAGAGCAGTGATGTATGACCGTTATTATTCCTCTTGTCAGGGAGGCGCGTACAAGCGAGGATGGCCAGAAGATGACAGGGATGACGGGTTGCGTTTCATTAAAAAAAATATTGCTGTTAATCACCACTCTATTCTTTTCAAAGTCACTGAGGAAAGAAACTCTTTTTTCATTTTAGCTATGATGAACATCCAGAATGGGAGAGCATCATAAGATTCCCAGCCTCAGCCCCCTAGTATGGTGTCTTCTGTTGCAAAGAGGCTAAATTAAGATTTTGATTAATAGGTCAGCAACGGGGGCACGGGCAGGGGCCACCCGACTCCCCACCTTTAAGGCTCCCCGGGTTTCCGCACCCAGCAAAGGCGCCTGCAGAGATGGCGGTGCACTTCCTCTCCTCCTTGCCTGGGGAGAAGTGTGCTCATGAGCTCTATAAAAAGAAAGCAAATGTGAGAGAACCAAATCCGAGACAACTATTTTTACTTGAATTAATTTGTTTGGACAGTTTTAACACTTGGAACATTTATATTTCCATACTTTATAAAAGCAAACATGCTGTTTCTCTCGCTGTAAATTTATCTTATGATATCATAACAGCTGGAAACTTTGTAGCCTGGTAGGATTTTGTTTCATATTTAAACAGCTTGAGAAATATGTCGGAAACAAGGTATATTTCCCCCCCCCCCCCGAATCTCAGTGTGTTTTCTCCTCTCCTATTAGGCTACCCTGGGAGTGTTGGCAGTGTCACTTGGAAGAGACCGAGGCTCCAGGATTTTTATTAGCCTGGTACTGTTAATTGCCTCCCCCTTGCAAACACCCTTCCTATAAATGCTGAGAACACAGTGAAGCCCCTTCTGGAGTTGGGGGGAAGGGTTGGAGAATCTTTTCAAGGGGAAAGATGGCTAACAGTAAAAGCGTCTCTTGTTGGCGGAGGGGCTTCTGAAGTCTTTAAATCTTCGTTCATAAGTAATTGACTAAGATCTAACAGCCTTGAAGGAAAGGAGCTGATGGTATCATTTTTTAGTCGTAGTATTAGCCCTGTGATTTATGGTGTAAAATTAGCCACTGCGTCCTCTCATTACGGGTGCTGAGTGATTTCTCCAGGCACGCAGGAGACTGTGGCATGGAATAGAGAGCTGGGTTTGTGTCTCCTCCAGCTCTAGTATTTCCTCCTAGGGGGCTACGGTGAAGGCTTTTGGGGGTGGGACTGTTGTTTTCCTTCCATTCTCTCCACTTTGTGAAAGAAAAAGACTAAAACATAAAATAAATAACTTGAAGGAGCTTGAAAGTTCAGAGGAACTGTTACCCCGAGGGTGACCCATGGGTGGCAGTGTAGAACATAGAGTTTCAGATGGGGTCATTAAGTGATTTCGACCTCCTAATTGTCCCACAACCGCTCACCTCCCTATACATTGAAGGCCAACGATGTCTGATGTTCTTGCCATTGAATAGTATCTGGAGCAGAGATTATATCCACTTCTCCATCTGAATAGGTTTTCTCCTAATGAATTCAAAACCACCTGATACATTTCAGGGGTGCTAGGAAGACTCTGATGATTCCAAGAGTTCATCACCCGCATTCATATCCTGACACTGAAATTTTACATGGGGAGCTTTATCTCTTCAGTTCAAGGCTTTGGTTTCTGGCAAAAAAAAAAAAAAAAAAAAAAAATTACAAGTCTCCCTGGGAGGAGGAAGCAGATTAACCTGTTATCAGTTATTTACATCTGGGTGAGAAGAAAAGGATCTAAATATTTTCTGAGTACTTTAAGAAGAGAACAAGCAAGATAGTAACCAGGTGCCTCGGGGAGTGTGTATTTCCGTGATTAAGGTGGGCTGACACGCACAGGGGCACGGATGCAAAAGGGCCTATAACTGAGAGCTTTATGCCATTGAAAAACAGCTTTACTGACTGCGCAGTTTGTTTGATCCTTGCCACAGCTCGGTTCTCTCCCCTCATTAGCCTACTTCCCTCGGATGGCAAAAGTATTAAACGCACAGGCTTCGGAGTCAGACTGCATCAGTTCAAACTGCAGCTCTCTCACTTCCCAGCTCTGGGACTTGAGAAAGGACTTAACCTCCTGCATGCACCGGTAGCTCAATTCTCTCAGTTTTTAAAAGGGGGGAGCATAGTAATGCCTTTCTCTAGGGCTGTTGTATATGTAACAAACTCAGAATAGCATATAATGAGAGTATAACAAATGTTCCTATTATTATTATTATTATCATCACTGGTTGATGACTGGTACTACCTCCCCTGTATTTGTGATTATTTTTGGTGGTGGTGGTGATTGAAAGACATAATAGATACTAAATATGTCAAATATATTAGGAAATATTCCTGGGGCTTAATTTCCTGTTGTAAAGCTTGAGTCCAGACTGATCGTTTGCAAACTTCCTCTCCTTTCCTCTATATCTTAGTTCTAATATGTATAAAAATAAAAGCTGAGCTCTCCAAACTGTAGAGTGGGGGTCTTGGCCCCTGCTGGCATGCTTCTTCCTCCTGGCCTGTTGTATCTTCCCATAGATTTCTACAGAGCCCTGAGCTCTAGGGCCATTGATGACAAAAAGGAAACATAAAAATGCTAGAAGGAAGGTAATTCCAACAGGGCACAAATCCTTACATCCTCTCCCTAAGTTCCCTGTCTCCCAGGCCATATTCATGACAACATTTGAGCTACAAGGGAACTTAGATGTCATCTGGCCCCATGGTTTTCACATTGAGTTATCTGGGACTGTTGCATTCCCAGTGTTGCAAAGAGATATGTCAGAGGTGTAAGGGGAACAGGTGGGTGACCCAGCAGGGTGGAGCTACCAGGGCCCTCCAAACCTGGCTTCCAAATCCATTTTTATCTATTTTATATACTGGGATATAACGGAAAATATCATTTAACTAAAAGATTTTCATGGCTAATCTAACAACAACAAAAGGTTGAAACATCACCGGTCTGGTCCATCTCATTCATTTTACAGATGGGGCCCAGGGTAGGCTTATCGTGTCACTGCTAGTGAGTCACAGACCCCCCTGCCTTGAAATTGCTCTTTGGAACCCCTGCTGTTTCCACTGTTGGGCCTGCACAGTGGCTCCAGGGGCTGAGGCCTCACCTTGATGCTCCCTTCCCCACGTGCCCTAGATGGTCTCTTGCATGATTATGCAATAGCACCGGCATGTGGTGGCCGTGGTAGCTTAGCACCCAATGCCCACCACTCCAATGACAGCTCTGAGTGTAGCCACAGAGACCCAGGAGTGGTGAAGTGGGAGGTTGGAGCAGAAGCTGCATCCTATTAAACTCAAAAGTGTGGGTGCAGAACCCACATGGGGCCATAGCTGGCAAAGGAAGAATGACATTTCCCAGTCAGCACGGCTGATGGGAGTGTCCTGGCGGTGGCAGCGGTGGCAAAGGGGCCTGCACTCCTGCTTTTAGGTATCCGTGTTGACGGGCACCCCTGCCTGCAGCTGCCAGCGCAGCAGCTTGGATCCCTCGCTCTTTTATTTCCATCCACTCTCCCTGTTTTCTGTCACTGTGTCATGTCAAATCATTGTCAGGTGGCAGACAGTGCACCCCCCCAAGTACAAAGGTATCAGGTTTCAGGACACAGGCTGAAATGAATATAATCATGGGAGCCAGAACCAGGCGCAGACCTTTTAGCAGGCAAGGAGACAGCTAATAAGTGTCGCTCGTGGTCTCCATGGGGGAGGACACGGTGTGCATTTCCTGGACAGGCAGGTGTAGCGCGGCCTGTGCTGGGCTCCAGTTGCAGACAGGCTTGCGCGATTAGTATTGATGCCTGTCACTTTGTGGCTGCCAAGCTGTTGATTCTGTGAAAGACCAAAGGCTCTGGTTATCTGGTAATCAACACTGCTCTCAAGAACGGTGCTGGGGAAACAGAAATAGCCTTTCCTGCGCGTTGACTGAGGCCATGGATCATGTTGCTGGTTTGTGTTTTCCTTTGGCCCCGACCATCAGATTGCTCCAGCCTGTTCTTCCCCCGCAGCACCAGGTAGCTGTTCTCATTTATCGTGGAATCAGATTCTCGCTCGCTCAGAGGGAGCCCGTCCACACTCCCTGTCCCAGGCTGAACACAGATGTAACTAGGATGACTTGGCGGACAGCGTAGGAAATAAGAGTGAGTTTGCTGGTCGAGGCAGAAATTCAATCCCTCACCTCTGACAGATCCCCAAATCCAAATGCATGCTTGATGCTTCAGCTTGTTGTTATTCTACTCCACCTCACCTTTGCTGAGGACTTTTTAAGTCTCTTTGAAAATATAAAAATTAAAATCCTGAAGGATTAGTAACAGGAGAATAAAAAGCATAATTCGTTTTCTCACATAATTCAATTTTTTGGTAACTGTTGCCTTCTCCTTTTCTTTTTTCTTCATTCCAGAACTTTAATATCTTATTTTTCCAAAGCATCAATGTCACGATTACAGTGAACCCTGAACAGGCACCCTGCTTGACCACTGAGAAAGAGTTCTACCTTTACTCGGGTCTTGTCATATTTTAATCAATCTCTCTCCTCTTCTCTGCCCCTTTCTTCCTCTCTCGCCTCTTACCTATCTCTTTACATCTTCATCTTTCTCCCCACGGCCCCCCCAAAGCTAGAAAAAGCAGAAACATGATTGCTTCTTTCTATTTAAGGATCAAATGAAAATTGAAGTTGCACAAGGTATTTCACAGATTTTATATCACCACTTGATTAACACATCAATCCAACCACCTATCCATCCATCCATCCATCCATCCATCCATCCATCCATCCATCCATCCAATAAATCCCACTGAACATTTACCATTGGCCAGTCTCAGGCTAGATCCTCAGGATATAACAATGTATGAGATGGGATTTCTATTCTCAAAGAGCTCATCATGTAGTGGAAGAAAGAGACGACCAGTGCTGGGTGCCAAGTGATATGTGATAAGTGGTGTATGGATATTTTTAAGTGTCTGCTTGGCTTTTGAGTTTTTCATTGATTTGTAGATTAATCAAACAACTGTTTATTACTGCCTGTAAGTAGGCACTGTGTTAGGTGTTATTTCTATAGAGATAGATAAGACATAGACTCTTCTCATTCTTAAGCTTTTCACGAAACTGGATTGTGCCCTCCTCATTTCTCTACTCAATAGACTGGGGTCACTCTGGTAGTCTGTTTAATTTTAAAGATTAATTAAGAATCATCTGCTATACATTCCTCCCCAATTCTCAAGGAAGGAATCATCAAATATCTGTTTGTAAAGGAACTTCAGTATTATTTGGACCAAGCCTTTCTCTTTGCAAATGAGAACACAGAGGCTACGGAGGAGGTGAAGTGACTTCTCCAGGCCACACAGAAAGCCACTGGCAGAACTGCGACATGGTCTTGGCTCAGACCAAAGAGATCCTTCCAACGCGTGGCCTCCTAGGGCCCCCAAATGTCCTCATCATAAGTTTTGTTTTCAAGAGGCCCCGGAAGCTGTGTGAATTCACTCAGGCCCCTGGAGGACAATGTGGTGGGCTGAGGACATTGCACGAAACTTCTCAGAGCCAAAGGGAGAGGCTTCTCCAGGAAAAAGGCTGAAAAGGCCACCCAAGGCTCTGACTCCAGAGCAGTTTTATAGATCAACCACTTTGTTTTCCTGCTCTTTAGAGAGGCCAAAACAAGAAAAAAAAAATTACAAGGAGACTTAATGGCCAGGTCAGCAACCGGTTACATTTTTGATGTCACACTTCCTTTTGCACTGGGAGAAATTGAGAGACTCTGTGGGCATCACTGCTACTCTTTCCTTCAGTGAATCCTCTTCACGGCCATGATCAGACAGAGGGCCGGTCCTTGGCCGTTAGTTCATCAGGCCACAGCGGTCCTCAGAAGCTGTTACCCGGAAGCAAATTCAGGAATGAGGATTTCTTCCATAGGTCCTTCTACCACTCCTCTTTCTGGCAAAGGCCATGATGATAAAGAGACTGAAGAAAGATTATACTCCAGATGGACTTTTAGGCCTTGGGAAAAACTGGATGGACTGAGAGAAATGCTTTGATTTCTGGGATATTAGTTATTTTCCCCAATTTATTTGTACTTTAATCTCACTTGTTGGCCCAGAAGTAAGAGAATGTGCTGGGCTTTAGGTATATGAAAATATCCTATCAGTTCAGTAGCTCAGGGGAACTAGTTGTGGGGAGAGCCTGCGTCTGTGGCGAGGGCCCACTGTGTGGTGTCTCTAACGGTCTCATTTGGGAATAAGTGAGCAGAGGTACAGGAGTGGAATTAGGGACACGGAGGCTTCCCCTTCCCGTGGGGCTCAAGGATACATACAGAGTATGTTAACTAATGGTTTGAGTGAAAACCAAGCTTGTGAAGAACGTTCTTTGTTGTTGTGGAGCCGTGAATATTGAAATTGAAGAAAGGAAAGCCAGGTTTGGGGTCCCAGGTCTCCCAGGACAACTGTGATGACCCAGGGAGCGCCCTCAGGGCGTGGGAAGGGCTGCCTGGAGGGCAGGCTCTGAACTCTGCCGCCTTGGCCTCCTCTGCAGGTCTCAAAGCGGACCCTCGTGCAGGGAGGTGGGGCAAGCAGCGTGCCTTTGCTCTTGAGCTGCTGAGTGACAGTGACAAGATGCTGGCTCTCGAGCGGGCACCTCAGGTCCCTGTGTGGAGAGCGTCCGTGTCCCAGGAAAGAGAGTCCACCCCCGTGCTCTTCGTGCCCAGACGGCGCTCACAGTTTCCAGGGATAAACAGGGCCATTTCTAAATCTGTCCTGGATGTTCGCTCACTTTATCTTTGGCCACGGAATGCTGACAAATACTCAATACGGTTGAGTGACCTTCTGTAGGTCAGAGCAGGCTCCGTTCTGATTGAGTTTAGAAAACTCATAAATCTGGCCAAGCCTCTGATTTGTTAGGTGGACGGTGTTTCATGAGCCAGAGCCGGCGGGGCCCACCTTCCTGCTTTCTCCACCTCACAGGGATGCCAGCTCCTTCCCACTCTCCAAACCGGCCTCTGCCGGTCTGTGGGCATACGTCCCCCTCTGTGCACAGAGCCTGTGGTTCCCTGCCTGTTAGACGGTGACGGCACAGACCCAGCAGTGTCTTAATCTTAGCAATGGGCTCGTTGCCTTGAACTTATGAAATCTAAAAAAATGAATAAAGCAGGACAGGTAAAAACAGCTGGAAGAACTAGAAGGGATTTGAGTCTTAAAAGTTGGACGTGGGGGACGGATCCAGGCCCAGCTGATGTCATTCCTCTGCCCAAACTGCTCAAAGGACCAGATAACAAAGAATCCTTTCCAGCTGTTTTTCTTCAAGTTATAGAATTGTAGAGCAACAGCGGAAATTGGAGATTATCTTTACAGATGAAGAAACTGATGTCCAAAGAAATTACGTGACTTTTCCAAGGTTAAAGAGATACTTGTTGCCAGAGCCAAGATAAAAGTACAGCTTCTCCCGGCACCTTACTTTAGTTTAGTTCTGTTTGTTGGTTTTCCTTTCAACTGGATCCCCGGGGAATGTTTATTGTAGACTTACAGCGCTCACAGTCCTGGGCAGGTTTCTCTGGGTGAGTCATGATTCAGGAGCTCAGGTGAGACATCCCTGGGGAGGAAAAGAGTAAACGAGAGGAGAACAAGACAGCATGGCAAGAGAAGAAGTACAGAATCTGGTGACATTAGCACCAAGCCTTAAAGTGAGATAGAAGAAGCAGGAAATCCTTTCCAGAAGGAGCCACGGGGAAAGCAGAATGGGTGCATTTACCACCCCTGCTTACCTACTTTGGGATGCTTGTTTGATTTTATTTTTAACAAGCAAGACCTCTGGGTCCAGTCCCCCTTCCACCATTAATGTAAGAGATGCTGACTATCACTGACACTTCCTTTGGGCCAGTCCACCACCAGGTGGCTTTGCCTGTCTATTCTATTTGGTCCTCACAACAGCTGCCAAGTGGGTTCTATCACTGCTTTTCAGATGAGGGAACTGAGGAGCAGGGGAGTAAGGGATTTGTCCAAAGTCACCCAGCCACTCAGAGGCTAGTCTGTTACTAACGGGTCTTCGCTTTCTGAGAGCAAAACAATGATGTCCTTGAGATCACATGTGTCCAAAGACACTGCCAAGGTGCAGGAGCACAGTGGTGCAGGGGGCTTGTCCACCGTTCGGCCATCTGTGCTCTTCATTTTTAGGTGGGAGAATTTCACTGCGTGGACATGGGGAGGTAAGCAGAGGGGCAGGGCCGAGCGTCACATTGCATGGAGCCCCAGCAGGCTCAAAGGACCCTGACAGAGGCTCTTTGTGTGTTTTATGGTTGGTTGAGCTTTATGACCCAAAAGAATCCATTATTTGTTTTATTTATTGCAGGCCTCAAACGCTAGGCTTTGCCCTTTTTCTTTAAACGTACAATGCTTATGGCGTGACAGAATTATTTTTCATTTTTCTTTTTCTTTCAGGGCCTTGGAATCCTGTTAGGAAATTTCTCGTACAAGCATTTGGGGGAGATACCAGTACTCGGGTTGGGCATCTGGGAGAGATAGACAAGCTCTTATTACAGCGTGGAGGATGGGGAGATTACCTGGCCAAGTATCATTTCAGGTTGTGGCAGAAAGAGATTAGCTCCAATTTATCACCGCTCACATTTTCCTCTTTTCCCCCGTTTTCTGAGTGTCATGGAAATGATATTTGTGAATCCCAGGGGCCTCTCACAGTGGTGTCAGTTTAGAGATCTTCCCAGATACATCTAAATGTGGACATAAAATGTAATGGGAAGAAATTGAAAAAATATCTGTTTCTTGATTCTTTATTACTGTGGAGTTAAGAAAGCTATTTCTCATGCTGTTTCATAAATTTGAATCCAAATGTATATGTTAATGTGTATTCAGATGGCTTTGGGATGATTCAGACATGCAGATGTTTTTATAAAGTTTGTCAATTTCCTGGCAATTTATAGATATATATATTTAGTGAATGTATATGTGCATACCTGCCACAGGTATACACGCTGTATTGTTAAAATTGAGCCTAAGTGAACTATGATGAAAAGTTAAAACGAGCAAGCTCACGATGAATACTCAGTAGTTAAACTAAGCATTTGATTTGAAAAATATAAACGTGAGAGAAATTAATTTTTGGCTCCTTATTCCATTAATATTTTGCCCAAATTAAATTTGAGTCTGACAAAGACAAACATATAAATTCTGCTCCGGGTCTAACATTATCTCTGTAACACACAAGTACACAGGGAGATTTCAGACTCTAAAAGAAATGTTGTAGCAAGCCCCAAAGAACATTTTTTAAATTTCATGAAAGGTTTTTGTGAGGCAGGAGTGCTCAAAGACATATCTGTGACATTTAAATGGGTGTCATTAGCTTGTTTCCTAACATCGCTAATACTTTTACTAATTAGGGCCAATTACGTAATTTTTGCCTGGGTTGTGGTTGGGTGGAAGATGTATTATTGTTCATGCCTAATCTGCTCTTTGGATGCAGAAACATTGTCTCTCCTTGTACTGCTCAATTCTTAGCAGAGGAAGGGGCTGGCTTAGGAATATGTGGCCTAAGCCAATGCAAAGAAAAAGTTACCATCCTGGAAGTTTAGAAAAAAATTCAGTGAGCTCCCTACCCCCATTCAAGTGAGTGTAAGCCACAGGACTAAGGCCTCCAGGACTCTGAGGTTAGACCACAGAGGGTCAGGAGCACTGCTCGGTCCTCACAGCTGAATGCAGGCTCTCAAAGCGCCATGGCCTTCCCTGGTGCCTCTGAGTGGTGCCACAGAGATGGGTGGTGGGAACGGCAATTCCCTGTGGCTGGTGCAGGGCTGTGGGTTGAGGAGTGTCTTTTGGGACTACCCCAAAAACATTGTGAAATCTCAAATCTAAGAAGCAGAAGAGCAGCTAGCATCATGTCTTCCAAACCAACACTGGCCAAAAGGCAGATTCTTTAGGGAAAAGGTCTTCAAACTACATGGTGCATAGAAGAATCTCTTGGGGAGGTCTTAAAAAATTTTACCCACTGCCCACTAGCACTTCTGATTTCCCAAGGTTTGGAGTAGAGCATATGTGTTCACCTCAGTCTTGGGGGGCATCTCATGAGCTACATTCCTCAAGCTTAATATTTGATGCTTTAGATAGTTAGTTAAAGATACAAGAGCAGTCAAGAATCCAGTATACTCTATGAGTCAGTGATGTCTGTGCACACTAAAGAAGATAAAAGGAATAGCATAGTCGGGGAAGGCCTCTTGGAAGAGTCAGAATTTGGGCAAACTCATTGGTCATGAACGATTTATATTATATTAGCCAATAGTAAATGGGCTGAATCCTACCATTTGTGGGCAAATTGACTACACAAAAATAATGCATGTCACTTCAAATGGCTGGACAAATAATCATCTATAGTCAAGGTGTGCAGGGTGGGTGAAATACTGAGGGTGTCACCTCTCACCCTAAGATGTCTCCATTTCCCTAGTGCCCTGGCTGGACGTGAAGTGTAAGGTCAGTCCTCTCTTAGTTTTGCTGAGTTCAGTAGAACTGTCCGAACCTGGCTTCGTAACTGATCTTGGACAAGGCAATTAACTTCACTTAGTCTGATTTCCCTCATTTGTACAATGGGAGGGTTGTGGTGGATGATTTCAGATCCCTTTTAGCTCTAACATTCCATTTGACCCAGTTAAACGCTTCTCATTATTACATGACTGGAAATAGGCCAGGTCAAATGATGTCCCTTCAAGCATAACCATCAGATCCAGCTGCACTCTGTGAAGATGGATATTAGACTGTTCAACTTATCATCATTAGTCCCCTAGTCTGAGCATGGGACTGCACCGTAGTTCATATCTGTCATAGTTAGTATTTGGAAGTCTCAAAGCCTGTGAGATTATTCACATATTTATTCCTGTGTCCCGCATATGCCACCCAACGTCTCCCCTTCATCATGTGTCTGTGACAATATATTGAACAGAAAATCTCCATCAGCTGACTCTGACAGAGTGTATTATTTACAGTGGTGTCAAAATGTGCTGCTTATAATTGACTGGGCTCATAATAAACCAACGCTACGGATCTTTTCTTCTTGTATTCCTTCCCCCTGGTAAATCCTCTGCTTGTGTTCCTTCCTCCATCAACAGCTTCCTTATTATTTACAGCAGAGGGGCACACACACAGCAGGTGGTGCATGAGGTGTGTTGCGGGGTGACTCTTTCATCTCGGGAAGCCTTTCCCTGAGGATTTTGCTAGGGCAATTAAGGGTGAGGGGAGTCAAGTCCACTGGACTCCGTGTTTAAGCCAAACAGGATGCACTGCTCAGATTCCCTCAACTTCAGGAGACAATATGGAATGATGACCAACAGCTGCATGGCCAGTTTCATTTTCTCATCCTCATTTTTCCACTTACTGTGTATGAGATCCTGAGAAAATTACTGCCCCTCTGTATGTCACAGTTGTGTCATCTGCAAAATGGGGAGACCAATAGTATCTGTTAATAACACACAGGAATGTTGGGACTGTCAACAAATAATGACTACAAAAAGCTAAATCCAAACTAAAACAATACACACACCAGGACAGAACCAACGTAAAGCACTATCTTTCTTATATTACTCATTCACCAGTTGAGAGCCCCCCTAAAGTCTCTCTGTACCAGAAAGACTTCAGAATGGACCAGGGGGAGCTCCAGCTTCTCCAGCCCCTTCCAACAGAACGTGCCTTCCACGATTCTCCCCAGTTCTGCATATCCCCTGGCTCTACTTTCAAAGACTCCTTAAACTTCACGTTCCCATGCCGTGCCTGGTTCTTGTGGAACCTGCAGATTTCCCATTTTTATTTTGTGGCCCCAATAATCACATGTATTAGGTCTTACTGGTTGTTTCTCCTAGACTTAGGTGCAAAAGCCATAGGTGCAGTTTGCGTGGCACCATGCTCACTGAAGCAGTATTTTCATGTTCGCAGTTACCTCCCATCTGCCAGTTAGTCTATCTCTGCCTTGAACACCCAGAAACATTTTGGAGTATTATTTTCACATTTCAATGGACAAAGCTTGCTCATGAAAAGCACTAATGTAGACAGGTATTTCTGTTTAATTTAATTGCTCTGATGAAAAGTCTCATATCCATGTAATTCTTAAAGATTAATGTAAGGTTATTATCCTGAAACTATTTCTAGTTTGGCATTCAGAGTAAATTTGTGATTGTTAGCATTATCCTTTGGTTTTACACGAGAAAATTATCATTATCTGTCAAATCAGAAAGGTTTAGTGGACTGAAATCAGCCAAGAAAAAAATGCCTGAACCTAGGGTCTTGTGTCTGAGATCGACTGAACATTTGTCATGTGCCTTTAATACCAGGCTTTTAAATATTTTCTTGTAACCTTGCTTCCTCATCAGAGGCTTAGGTTCTTAACTTTAAAATGAGAGAGTAAAGCTAAATCATATCTATGGTCTCTTATCTTTATAATCAGTTGATTTCTTAGGGATGTGTAGAAATATTCCTAATTCTTATTAGCTGAGCTTCTGTGGCAAGCCTCCTGTAATGAATAAACTCTTTGGTATTCAATTGTCTTTTAATACAGAACATTTTACTTTCTGAAGGAAGATGCAGTCATCCTTCCTTTCTTGTGGTTTCCCTTTCTTTATTTGGGTGAGCAGAAGTGAAGATTGACTCCCTTAGTTTGCATAAAATTATTCAATTCTAGAGTATGCAGAAATCACAATAGTGAACTAATCTAACATCTTGATTTAACAGGTGAGGAAACTGAGGCAAAAACATGGCCAAGGACTAATTAGTTCTGGAATCCAGAATAGGATTTTGATGTCTGCATTTCTTGTCCAATGCCCTTTTCACCAGTACCATGCCACCTTCTACTTTCTAGAAAACCATAAGGTTCCTTGCTCCTGAACTTAGATCAAACGGTCTTGAGACACATGTGTACAGTTGCAAATGCTAAACCCAGTGTGCACATATTTGTTTGGTTTAAGGGTCTTTCTGTTTTGCATCCCCTTACAAATTCTATTTTCTAAAATGCTTCCAGCTCAAGTTGTATAATTCTCATCCTTCCATTGACCATTCAGTGACTGCCCTCAACTTCTGCATCACATCTTTGAGTCATGCTCAGAGATAATCTGAACAAGAGTTTGCCTCTTGTCAAGAATTTGCAATTTCTAGTTCACAACTTTGCTAACTGGATAATACTGGTTGGTTTTGTGGGATTCTGGGATGGAAAACACATGGGCCATGATATTTGTAATAGCTGGTGTTATATTGAGAAAAACTAAGGGGTCTTAACAGGTGAAACCATCTTTAATATCACTCTTCCAGCCATCGGTACAGTGTAGTGTAGGGTTTAAAACTCTATTCCCATTTCTGTTTCAACCACAACTTCTTTCTTCCATCCATAGAAGGTGGAATTTTTCATATACCTATTACCATCAGCTATCTAGAGTTTAACTTGCCATGGGTCATAGGGTGATATTCTGTTATTTCAGGGACCATCTTCACGGGATGACAGAACATCTGAAACCTTTTGGAATAGACAAGTGATTGCTTCTTTGAGAGCTTGGAAATTAAAATTAATATTATCCTTTTGGGGTTGATATTGGTTTCTTCTGTTGGTTTTTATTTCATTGAGTACATTTCTAAGTCATAGTCGCTAATAATCTGTAAAGCACAGGAAAATAAGTGACTTTGAGTTAAGCCTGATTTGGGGGAATGCAGCATAAACCCTGGTTGAGAAAGCTCCTGACTGTAACAGGCTTTGGTTGGGTGACCTACACTGGAGAGGAAGGAGAGCTCCTGTTGGGGATGGGATTAGGGACAACAAAGTCTTCCAGTTGGATGGAATAAAGCCCAATGGAAGGTCGAGTGGATGATCATGACTCCCCTTGTTGGTATTTAATATGACCACAGAATGGCTACTTCTTTACTTCTCAGACTTCTGGTTCCCATTCCATAAATCCAAAGGTTTGCTAAGCCATTCTCTGGGTAGGTGTCCTTTGCCTTTCTCCTGTGAAAACATGCTGGCATTGTAGAAAAGGGAGTTGAGGGGTGAAGTTTTGCTCTGGCGGAGATCGCTTTCATCAAACCTGAACGTAATAGAAAGCCTCTGCTGTTTCAGTGGACAATTCTTTATTTCAAGGCCTTTCCCCAGCTCAGCCCAGCAAAGGAGTACAAAGTGCTTGCTCAGAACAAAGCTGAAAGCCGAGATGTTCTCTAATGGGTATCACAAAAGCCATGGTGGAAGTGAGAAATGGGAGCTGGTCTTGAGATCTGGTCTGAGGTCAACATGGATGTGGAAAGGTGACAGTTCTGCAGGGGCAAGAGAACTTGATAGTGGATTCAAATCTCATCATATCTTTAAAAGTGCATCAGTAACTTGCATCTCACTTGAAGGCCTACAGATCAGCTTTTCCAGAAATCTCTTATATTCCCTCTCGTACTCTGTCCGAAAGAATCTTTTTTTGTTTTGTTTTTTGATGGTGTGTTTATGCATCTGGACAAGTGTTGGGCTTAGGTTGCTCTCAGTTCAGAACTTTCCCCATCGCATGTTGAAGGAGAGTGCCAGAGCCTGTTGGAGACATTGGAATCCAAGACAGTGAATAATATTAACCAAAGGCCAAACTCCGTAAAATGCTTAGATCAGGAAGAAAAGTTTTGATCAGTATGTGCATGTGCGTGTCTGTGTACTCTGTGTGTATACATGTGAAAATATATACTTACAACATGTAAAATATACATGAGGTCTGTCCAGAAAGTATCCAGCCATTGTTAATATAATGAGAATGGTTTGCACAATATCAGTGTAACCTGGCAGCCAAGAAGAGTGGACTGGGATGTGCATGAGTGAACAATGACAACTTCCCTATGCCAGTCAGTGGGGCGCTAGAGCCCCTTGAGTGAGCCTGTGCGCTGTGTGGCCGTCACATTCAAAATGAGTAAATAGAGGAACGAGTCTGCCTCAAATTTTGTGTTAAGGTTGAACATCCCTCCACATATTTTAGATGATTTAGAAGGCTTTCGGGGATGATGCAATGAGTCCAGCGTGAATAAAAGTGTGGCACAAACACTTCAAATACGGTTGAGGATCTGTTGAATCACCATCCACGTTCTGGAAGGCCTGCAACAAGCAGAACACCTGAGAATGTCGAACATGTACGGGTTAGGTTAAGAGACGCTGGGGGAAATGTGTGACGTCTCAAGGTGCCTGCTTTGAAGGGGACTGAGGCGTCATTGTCCTGTATATAATGTTTCTTGTATCTTCTTGAATAAATGTCTCTCTTTTTCATATTACGTGGTAGGATGCTTTTCAGACAGGCCTTCTACGTATATATTCTCACCGTGTGTGTGTGTGTGTGTGTGTGTGTGTGTGTGTGTGTACGTGTGCAAAGGACAAAGCACTATGGGAAATACTTGGTGGCATAAGACAGAGGTTCTCTTCTCAAAAAAGGGTATGTGGTGATGTAAAGCCATTAACTACCCCAGGAACACCTTCCTTTCTCCAGGGTTTGGTAGCTGATACAGGACAAATCACCCCGGACGCTGTGAGTAATAAAGAAAGAAGGCTGGTGTCACGACAGTTGCTGTAGTCACTTCCTCTCCTTTCTCCTGATAGGCAGGGGCCCTATTTTGCACCTGAACTGCCTGCTTTCAGAAAAGGTCTCTGCTGGCATCTCACCGGCACAGGCCCTCTTCTGCTTCAGGATCTTGGCAAGAGCAGGTTCTGATCCTGCAGCATTAACATTCCTCAGGGCTCTGACTCCCCTGTGAGGTCGGCTTGCTTCTGCCCCCGCAGATGCAGGCCATCGCGGATGTTTATTTGTCTGTTACCTAAACTCAGGACACGTGTACGGCAGTAAATTCTTCATTTGCCAAAGTTAATCACAGCCGTGCTGTAGCTTATATCCTTCCAACTGCCCATTGGGAAAGCCTTGAAAATATAGATGGGATTTGTTCTCCAGGAAATAAGCTCAACAAACCAGATTGGTGAGACTACACAGAGGTAGAAGTTTGAGTCAGGGTTCCTCCTTGGATAATATCTTATTCCATTCCTGCCAAGGATCAAATTTAAGACTTGCTACATTCCCCAAAACAGACTAGTGACAACTCGGAGTCTAAGGAAGCAGCAAAAAGGGGTGTTTGCTTGCTTTTGCATTAAACATTTTTTAAAATTTAAAAAGTACAGAGAAAAATGTAATGTTACTCATGTTTCTACCACTGAATATGAAAACTGCTAACATTTGATCATATTGGCTTAAGATAATTTTTATTAAGGAATAAATTATTAATATTTAGGAAAAAAAATGATGTCCTTCACATTCCTTTTTCTTAGTCCCAGCTGCCCCAAAGAAAATATTGTCATATATTAGGTGAGGAGCCAGTCTGTGTTTACCCTTTTATTGAGTAGATACTTATACAGCCATAAACAGTATAAGACATTGCTTTAGTACCTTTAAAAATTATTATAATAGTGCTATACAAATAGATTTTGACAACTTTTTATTTGATCAACATTGTGTTTTTGAGAATGCTTGTGTATATAAACACACATATATACAATTCACTCATTTTAACTGTCGTGCAGCATTCCATCATATGAATAGATTATAGTTTATTTATGCCTGCACAGATGATTATTTCCAAATTTTTGCCCTTGTGAACAAAGTGGCAGTTCACATCCATATACAGTCGGCCCTTCATATCCATGGATTCCGCATTTGTGGATTCTACCAAGTGCAGATCAAAGTATTTTTTAAAAATTGTGTCTATACTGAATATATACAGACTTTTTTGTTATTGGTCCCTAACCTACACAGCATAATGACCATTTGCATAGCATTGAAATTGCATTAGGTATTATAAGTAATCTAGGGATGATTTAAAGTACACAGGAGAATGCACGTAGATTATTTGCAAATACTACTCCATTTTATATAAAGGACTTGAATATCCACGGATTCTGGTAGCCATGAGAAGGGCCCGTGAAAAATCCCCTTTGGATACCAGGGGATAACCATGAATTCATCCTGTGGCACTGATGTGTGTGAGGTTTCTCTTTGTTTTTTAAGGTTACATATTTAAAATTGGTATTCTTAGAGATCTCACTATATGTTTCTAAATTGCTTTCCAGTGTTCCTGGAGTAATTCCCCGTCCAGAGTGTTTTGAGAGTTCTTGTTTTTCTTTCATCTTTTCCAAGACTTGGTCTATCCTGACTTTACCTTTTGCTAATATAGTTATTGATTTGTTCTTTATGGTTTATTAATTTTGGCTCTTTCCTTTTTCTTTCTGCTTTCTGTGGGCTTACTCAGTTCTTTTATCTTCCTGATTTATAATTTAACTTATTTATTTTATCTTTTTAATTTGAGATTTACTTAGGTCTGCATATTTCTGTAAGTACTGCCGTAACTGCATCCCCCAAATTTTGCAGCTACTCTTTGATATTTGTAAATATTTTGTAATTTTTATTAAAATTTCTTCTCTGGTCCATAAATCACTTAGAAGTTTGCTCCCCCACACCCTGCTTTCATCAAAGTGGCTTTCCTGTCTTTTTATTGTTGATTTCTAATTTAATTGCATGTCCAGGTCACAAACTGGAACTGATTCTTTGAAAAATTTGGAGGGTTCAATGGTACCCTAGTGCATGGCAAATTTTTGTTAGTGTGTGATGTATGCTTAAAAATAATGTATTTTTTCTTGTTTTCTTTAACCTCCTAATTTGCTTCTTTCACAGTTTTCCTCATCTTATAAAATGGCAACACTGGTTTTTTTCCTATTCATTAGGCTAAAAATATTAATCATTTTTAATTATTTTTTTCTCATACAAATGGGCAATTTGCCAATATATCCAGTTGGCTCTGTCTTTAAAACACCACCTGAATCTGACTATTACAACCACTGCTACTGCTAACCACACAACTATTGTCCTTATTCAGCAGCCCCAGGATGGTCCTTTAACTATATAGTTATGTCACTCTCTGTTCAAAGCCTTCCAAAGACTTCCCTATTATTTTAGAGTAAACTCCATAGACTTTGCCATGGCCTTCAAAGTACCTCATGATCTAGTTCCCTGTTATTTCTCTGATCCTAGCTAGTGACAGCTTTTCTTCTTTTCTGTGGGCTACATGCTGCTGCCTCAGGGCCTTTGCACTTACTGGTGCACCTGCCTAACGTTTGCATGTGTTGTTCCCTCACTTCATTCACATCTTTATTTAAAGGGCTTAATATTAGAACTGCCTTTCCCAACTACCTTACTTGATATAGCATCCCCAAACACCCTAGTCCTGTATCACTTTCCCCCTTATCTGACTGACTTTTCATGATGGCGCTCTATCTTTCTTCCCTTGGTAGAACATAAACTCCATAAAGGTAGGCATTTTTGACTCCTTCATTTGCTACCATAGCTCAGGATCTAAAACAGTGTAGGGGCTCAGTAAATATCAGTTGAATGGGGGAGGGGAAACTCTGTTACTTGGATTAAGAGTTCTACAGATAGCTAATATGTTGAGATTGTTAAATGTGCTGATTAATCTTCTAAATTTAAGTCTTCTTAATGTTTTGTAACATACCTGTGTGTTTCTCTCAAAGGTGTTTTATTAGTCAAGCTGGTAACAAGTAATTACGTAATCTAATAGGTTGACACAAGTCCTATGCAAAATCAGCTGTGTATTGTGTGACTCCTGCCATCCCTATGGCTGTTTTCATCTTAAGAAAGGGCAGCTTGGAGCTGCAGGGAAAGACCTCGTGGAAAACTCATACCCACTTACTTATGGCTTGGCTGGGAAGTAGCACATGTTACTTCCACTTTACAGCCCTTTGCCCAGACCTGTTTTGCAGTATTTGCAGGTGTAGATTTTCCTTACTCAGTATGCTGAATTTATGTGTGCCTTAAGTGTGAGAACTTAGGATTTTCCTCAGTTGTGAAAAAGTTCTCCATTGTTATCTATTTAAATTGCTTCCCAGTATTTCTGCTGTTGCATAATTTTGGAAATCTTATTACGTATAAGTTGAAGACTCCATACCTCCAAATTTCCTTTTGTCTTTTGCCTCATTATGTCTCAGTGCTGCCCTCAGAATTATTTCCTGAGTGCTGGCTCTCAGTTCATCCATTTCCTGTTTAACTATGGGGACTCAGGTTAATTTCATCTATCGAGTTTTGAAATTTCAGTTACATTACCTTTATCTTCTGGTTTCTGATTGATTATTTTATTAGGCATATTTCTCAGTTGATATCTGCATCAGTTTGTCTAATGCTTTCTTATGTAAAAGGATATTATCTTTTACTTAATATCTTTAAGCTGTTTAATGTTATTCAGAGGCTACTATGTGCATTTTTTTCAGGAGTCAAATTAACTTCTGATTGTTGACTTTGTTGGGTATCTTCTTGATATTGTTTTTCCTTACAGGATTTGAATTTTAGGTTGCTTACTCATCAAGAGTAAAAGTTATGTCTAAAAAAAAAAAATCTATGTTATCTATTATACTTTGCAGATTCTCAGTAGCTTCCACGTGGCTCCCTTAGAATCTCAGGCCAGAAACAACTTCCGTATTATTAGTCTGGGATTCCTGTCTCATCATGATATTGCAGATCCAGGACTTAGCAGCTCGTCCAAATCTGATCTGTGCGACTTGCTCTGTTTCTTCCTGTCTCACATGTACATGGAAATCCAATCCACAGCCCTATCTCTTCTCATTTTTCTCCCCACAGTTTGGGGGACCTGGCCAGTGTCACACTGTGAGTCTGACTTGACAACTTCTTGTCACGTTTGTTTCTAACCCAGAGTTCAACCATTCCGTGGTTCCAACATTTTTTCCCCCAATGTTTGTTTCAGTACTTTGCTGGCGTACAGAGATACTTCTGTCTTTTATTGGGTATGGATATGATTTTTAGTTTTTGAAATTTCAGCTAGAAATTGCTTTTAGTGGTATATCAAGGAAAATATATTGAATATGTAAATTCATGTTCCCAGTCTTGGCCAGAAAGCTTTTAAATTCATTGTAAAGAGTTTATGTTGAATGTAAAAGAGTGCACGCTCGTTATCATAAGTTTAGAAACTATTAAGGAGCATATAGAAAATATTTAAATAACCAAAAATACAACTACACAAAAGGAATTACAGTTAACATATCAGTGTGTTGTGTCTATGTTTTGCTTTTCACTAAAAAGGATTCACATACTATATGAATATAGTTTTATATGCTCCTCTTTTGTACCAGGCATTATAGGGTGGATTTACCATGCCATTAAATAATCTTCAAAAGCAATTGTTTTAACAGCTCTTTAATGTCCCAACATATGGAGGTGCTATAAAAACATAAATCATCCAAATTTTTTAATATGTCTCTTAGCATAAATTAACAAGTAATTACTTAGTAAAAGAGTGTGAATATTGTTGAGGCACTTGATGCATGGTGAAACAGTTCTATCCAAATATGCCATTTCCAATTTGCATTCCAATGGTAGCATAATCATTCTCCAGCCAGTACTATTTCTCCAACTTTACCAGTTGAATAGGTGAAAAATGTTGTCTATATGTTAATGCTTTGAAAAATTGCTTTATCTATTTTGATATTTCTTTCTTAATTTCTAATTTTTTAAAGTTTTTTTTCTAAATAAGACTGTAGGTTCCTCTCCTTTCCTGGTTTGCCAAGACAACCAGTTTTAATATTTTCTATTTTTCATAAATTTTGCTTATATCATGTTTTTCCTTCTTGGACTTTTTTTGTGCATGTTCTTTTATTTCATGACTCCTTAGGGATTAGATTGCTTAATTAATTAATTTTAATTATCTGCTATCTGTTCACAGCCTTACATGCTCTATTACTTCAGAGTCTATATTTTAAACGCTTTGCTATGAATATACTTAATTTTCATTATTTCCAAAGTAAGTTATAATTGAGTTTTATTTACTCGTTGATCCAATATTTATTTAGGAAATTTCCAGATTTATTTCAATTTTTACTTAAATTTTTGATGTTCTAGTTGTGTTGCATTAAGGTTTGAGAATATCATTTTCTTTTAAGAATGTTATCAAATATACTAAATGAATTGATGAATTTTAAAATGTCTCATAGATATTTGAAAAGAACCTATATTTTCTTTTTGAAAGCTATGAGAAAATATATCTAATTTTATGCACTTATTTACATTTGTACTATTCAAATGTTTCATTCCTTTTAATATTTGTTTAATCTGTTATAGGCTGACAATTGTCTGATATTTCTCAACTCACTATTTCTGCTAGTTTTTGTATATATTTTGGTGTTCGATGATAATATCATCTTTGGCATAAGTTATATGTCCTTTATATCTTCTTTGCAGAGAATTCCTTTTATCCACACAAAATATTGTCGTCTTTTCCCAGGTATCACTTTCAGCCTTGCAAACTGTGAATATTGATTTTTGGAAGACTTTCTTATATACCATTATTCAAGTTTTAAAACCATCTTTTAAATTTTGTTTAAATGTTTTTGGTGGTCTGTATGTATTTGATTTTTGTAACACATACTGTTGGGAAAACTTATGGCATTTATGTCTATTGCTATAATATATATTTGGCTTAATTTTATCACCTTATCTAATGCTTTCTTGTTTTTTTGTTTTTATTATAGGTTTTTGTCTGTTTTTATCTTATGTAGAGGTTTAAAAGGTTGAAATCCTTTTATTAATTTTTTAGTAGTGAAAGTGTTTGTTTATGATATACATGTTAAAACCTGTATTCCTCTATCAGATTCAAAAGCAAGTTCCTAATGAAGAATTTAAATTATCTGGACTTATCCTGACTTTCTAATTCTCTGTATTTACCAGGTTTTACTCCTTTTATCTGGTGTTCTGATATCAACATTTTATGAGGAAATCCTGATTTGCTTTTTTATATATAATGTCTTTTCAGTCTTTGAATTTAATTTTGTGCCCATTTTACAACAATTCCTCATATTTGCTCCCAAAGAATCAGTTGGTTTCAAAGTTTCTTGCCATTTTCTTTATATTTTAGGTGTTATACTCTTAAATTCTTGATTTCTCTCTTTTTTTTTAATAAGTTGACAGGTATTCAATTTTTTGTGCTTTCTTAGGAAGGGAATAAGAATGATTAATCTTTTATGATTTTAAGCTTAGCAAAATGTCTTCCTGTAACCTTTCAACATGAACAACTTGGACATAAATCTCTCAGGTTACAAACTTTTCCAGTTACTGCTCTGTACAAATTGCTTCATTGTCTTTTGACATTTGAATTTGCAAAAAAAAAAAAAAAGGGGTGAGGCCAGCCTTATTTTTGCTACTGTAGAGATAAGCTTTTATTCCTCTTACGATTTTGTAGGATTTTAAATTTATCATTGAGATTTAAAACAAAATGTAACTCCTCTAATATTTCTAGTCATTTATTTTATTTGGTTCTTATTAAGCTCTTTTACTTATAAGTCTTATTTATAAATATATGAAACTTATAAGGTCTTTGTGGATATTACTATGTTATTAAATCTTTGATGATAAATTCTCTGTTTCTATATCAGTAACACTTTTCTTCAGTTAGATCTAAATTGTCTTCCATGTCTGTCATCTGCTCTTTTATTTCTTTTTCTCCTCTAAATATTGGAAATATTCTCAATTTTCCTCTACATTATTCTTTTAATCTTTTCCAGTGTCACTTCTGTTTTTATTGCCTCCAATATGGGTTTTAATTTTTCATTTGTTTTTTTAGGTTTCTTTAGTTATTTCCTTAATTCGGCCCGTCTCCTAATTATCTCTGCTTTCATCTCCAAACAATTTCTCTTTTGGCACTCCAGTCCTATTTAACAGGGTCAGTGTTGTCTTATATATTTTTGAGGATACCACATAGACATGTTCTAAATCTTTCTTCTGTCTCATCCAGAAATATATTTTCAAGTACATTGTCATTATCTGAATCAACAGGGAAGAGTTCTTTTCTTAGATACTGGTGTTCTTTTTTCCCATAGAATCCATAGTGGCAGATGTTTCTACATGTTTCTACATGCTCATCTTTGAACAGGACTAGTTCTGTTCTAGGATCAACAGGCAGGTTCTGTGAATTGTCCCCTGCTTCCATCCCACTCCAATCTGGCAGGAGTCTATTCTTGAAGTTTGAACTGGTATAACTTAATTTGGAGTGTCTAGGAAGCATTCTTCTTTGTGGATCTTCTGAGTTGAGTTTTGGTATATTTTTACTGACAGTTGGATATTTTGAACAAGCTAGGGAATCACGCTTTTTAGTTTTTCTTTGAACAGTGCTACTCATAAAGACTGTGTTCCTCAGAAGGTGCTTCTCCAGAGCTTTGCCTTTTCCCCACCCTAATGCTTTTCTTCAGAGCAATGACCCATCCTATAAATCTGCCTCTATTTTCTTCATTGTTTGATTGAGGAGATATAATATAGGTGGATGTATTATAGAGAGGGAAGCCGAAGAGATTGGAAGCAAAGTTTAGGATTTTAACCCTGTATGGCTCAGAGATCGCTTATCAGACGGATTATCAAAGTGGCCCGGAAGTGGATGGTATCTTATGTAGCTTAAGCCAACTAGAGTTGCCTGTATCCTGTACCTTTATTCTGCTTCTTCAAATACTGTATACATAAGTATATGGGAGCATTCAGTTGGATGTAGAATATAATAAGTGGTAAGTAGCCCTGGGATTCTGGGGCAGGACCTCAAGAGCCACCTGATTGAAGAGGGAATGTGGGAAGGCCATGTAGAGTCCAGACCACTTAACTCTTTTTTAAACAAAAGAGCTCATCACTTAGCCATTTCTGCTGCTCCCAAGATGTTTGAAAGTCACTGAACTATTATGAACTATTATAAAGTTAGAACTTATCGACTTCAACTCCTTTAATAAGTAGGATGGTGTGAAATTTAAGATGTCACTGAATGACAAGAAGAAACCAGGCAAAGATGAGCACAGGGAGTGTAAAAGGCAGGAAAGCTGGTGTGAAGATGTGAAGGAGCGGATCTAGAAAAAGCCAACGTAGCTGAAATACAGGTGACTGCCCGGAAATTGGTATGAGAACAGGATGGGGAGGGAAGCAGGGTCCAGAAAAGAAAAGATTTTTAGGCTAAAGTAAGGGGTTCGGATTTAACTAAAGTTTGATAGGAAGGCCCTGGGAGAGAAGGGTTTAAAAAGATAAGTAATATAATATGATCAATTAACAGCCAAGTTTTCTTTAATTTGTTTTATTCATTCATACATTCATATGCTTTTTCATTCATTAAGTAAATACCTATTTATCAAATAACCACTATGTTCAGGCGCTGCGATAGGATTATATCTTAGGATTCCCAGTTCCTAATATGGGAGGTAGTTCCACTATGCCATGTAACTTCTCTGCTAGAGAGTAAGCTCTGTGTGAATGGGGTCTGCACTTCTATATATTTGAATCTTCTGTGCCTTACACAGCGCCTGACTTATGGTAGCCTCTGAGTAAATATACTTGTTAGATGAATGATAAGTAATGTTCTCAATGTGCACAGAAGTCTGCGGAGTAGAAGGAGCATATCTAGAGAACAGTTAAAAGATAGTCATCAGCAGCAGTGACCAGGATTCCCTACCAGGCAGAGCTCCACAATGCCGTTGCAGGGACTAGTCAGTGGGTTGGACTCATTGACTCTCTTAATCAGACTGTATCCACTGTCTCCTATGCATAGGCGTGCTGGGCCTGTACAATACAAGTACCGGTTTGGCCGTGCTGATATGGAATAGTAAAGATCTGTTTCTTTAGTTGCCAGCTAATGTTTAATGAAATCTCATGGCCATAGTGTATATGAAACTAAATAAAAGCCAAACCCTCCACCTCTACTGTCGGTTCTACAGCATACACAGTCTTCTCCTAACACATATCCCCAAGATTTTTTCAACAGTGGAACATCTGTTTCACTTTGAGGGAGCTATGATAAGCATCTACTTGGAGGGATGATCTGAACAAAACCAGGGCACATTTGTTTGCCACATTATAAATTATCTGGTCTTACATTGTTTATGAATAAATCATGCAGGATGGATAAACTGGTAGCCACAATAGCATGTTTCATACTAGGTTTAAAACATAAAATTTATGCATTTGTAATGTTTTTCCTGTAGACACTAAAAAATTTATGTTTGAAGCAGAAGATAGCATGGATTTTGATGTAGCTTAGCAGTTGAGTGCACAGATTCCAGAAATTCCTTTATTAAGTTAGAGCCCAGTGAGCTGGTGAAGGGTCCTGATACTCACAACTGCACCATTCAATGCATTAAGTAGGATAAGTGACTCAAAGATAAAAATACAGTGTTTCATGCGAAGAAAGTAAAATAAATAAATAGGCACATATGTTCCGTATTTATATAAAACTTTACATTTAATCCTCAAAACTCATTTCAAAGATACATGTAATGAAGGTTCACATAGGTTCAGGAACTTCTTAAAGTTATAGAGGCAATTGGTAGCAGGATCTGAACTGAGAATCACATCTTATGCATACTCTAGTGTTGTTGGCTTACACAACAGCCACTTCATAGATAAATTGTTTTGAAACCACATTCAAGAGCTATCAATGATATTTTAGTATGAAGCTAAATCTAGAATAACATCCATTTTGAATTCTTTGATTTGGTGTACATAAAGAGTTCTTAGGATGGATCTGGCAGATGGAGGAGAAAGATATACAAAGGATTGTTCTTTGAATGGTTGTATTCAGGATTCTGATCTCGATTGATGTGCTGAAAGACAGAATTTAGCCACTCATCATATTACTTCCCTTGTTCAAGTTGTAATCTCTATATTGCACATTCTCCTGTTATATAATGCAGACTCCCCAAAAAGGCAGATTTTGGTCACTCTGAGGCTATACTATTCTGTGTCTTCCTAACACAAGCAAATGGAAAACCTACAAATAGTGAATAATCGTTTTTAAAAATCCACATGTTCCTTTAAACATAAAAAAAAAACTCCCAATGAAAATTTAAGGTGATTTTGGTCTGCATTCACTCAGCTAGAGCAAGCTGTTCTCATCTCCCCTGACTTTGGCTTCCTTATCATTTGTCTTTTCCATTTCCTTTCCCTGGGCCAGATGTGTGGATTCCCCTGTTGTACCCAATGGCGGAATAGACTTTTCTGGAAACTGCCAGGACTGTTTGTAATCTCCTGGCTTTGCAGAGGTCTCACCGGCTAAGAAGAACAAATTCTGATGTTTCACAGCAATAGGAAGAGGATTAGGGATGTTGAGAGAAGGACAGTTGGGGTGGAGTTTTCACATATGTTTCTCTTTGATGAAGAATCCAAGGCAGGATCTGGTATGACTGGGGCCAAATTATGTGTCTGCCGTCTTTTTCTCTGTGGCATGGGAGAACGATCGCACTGAGTACAAAGTTTTAGCTTGAAGCATGGCTTCCTTATCCTAGAATGCCAGAGTTGGAAAGGCCAGTAAAGGTCGTGTTGTCCAACCTCCCATCAAAATCAATTTTAAATGAAGTTGGTAGGAGAAAGTAAGAGAGATTCTGATTGCAGAAGAAAATGTCTCCTAGATTTTAAAAATGTTTGCTGCCCCCTGAATCAGTATCTATGACCACCCAGAATTGGTGAACATTCTAGAAAAGGGGCAAGGGAAGGCATTACAGGATGTTAGTTCTACTTCTCACCCAATGCCCAAATCCCTTGGTTAGAAATGGAAAACATAAGATATATTGATGATATTGGATTGGTATGAAATTCAGAAGGTCTTAAAATGCTATTTATCCCCAAGACTATAAAGGGTGAATCCTACACTCTGCTAGTCACCTCTTCTTGCAAGGGCCCAAGGGAAGTGTGTGCATAGATGCTGGCATAGGATGGGATAGAGCTTTTATACTAGCCAGGGGCTTTAAGAATTCACCCCTATAAAAACACTGTTGGGCTAGGGTGAATTTCACAGAAGACTTCTTACCTTAGTCAGCTTAGGCTAACTTAAGGGATCTGTGCTAGAACCCAAGCAGGCCAAAGGTCTGTTCTCTGTTTACTGCCGAATCCAAATTCAGATGGCAAATTTTACCGCTTTGCTGTGAGACAAAGAATCAGAGTGTGTGGCCCTTTGTCTGGCGTGGGGGTGCATGTGTAGTGGGGGGATGACAGAGCAGGCGTTATCTTCTGGGACCATCCTACCTAGTTATGTGAGAGAGGAGAAAGCCCCAGAACAGTGGAAGGAAATGTCCTGAGGGATGTACCCTGTAAGCCTGGCTGTGTGGAGGAGCAAGGTAGAAAGGAATCTAGAAGGGCCACGTCAATGTGCATAGGCCCAGTGATCCCAAGCACATGTGTCAGAGTGAAACAGATGCATTCTAACCTGGCCAACCTGTTAGCATTTCTCTGCTTCCTCCTTAGAAGGTGGGTTGAAAGGGTCAAAAAGAGGGTATGAGTATCCCTCAAAGACCACCCCTTTTGCATAGCATCCCTGCCCAGAAATAATTGTCCGGTGTCCACTTTGTTCCTGGTGCCATTTAAAATGAGGGACAATAGCCAGATTCAGCCATAATATTATGTTTTGGGCATGGACCTGGCTTCTAGAGCTGGGTGCATTGAAGTCATTTTCCCACTATTTTAATTTAACTCACTAAATATTGTGTAACCAAGCATGCGCCAGCACAATATCTCCTTCTGAAATTTTATCATGGAGGCCAAAGAAGATGTTCATCGTCTGCCAGGTTCTCAAAGGAAATGGAAAGTAGTGGGAAGTCGGGGCCTGAGTTTGAGATTCCCCAGCGACTGTCAAAGCAACCAGAGAGAGGCCTGTGTGATGTAGCACCAGAGCAGATTACCCAGATGTTCAATGAAAAAAATGTATTTGTTGAGGACAAAAGCTAAGTAAAATGTCTGATGCCCTCTAGGAGAAGGGCCTTGCTTTGAGGCGAGGGGGTCCTTCCATTCATAAGGTAGCTACTTACAGGAAGTGTTCATTTTCTTTGTGCACAGTGAAGACCAGGGAATAGGCCTGTTGAGAAAGTTGCACTCACACCAACAAAAGCAGCATTTCAAATGAAAGGCTGAGATGAGAATTTGAGATCTTGAAACTTGAAATAAAAATTAGAAATCTGACGTTTCCAACCTGTCTTTTCCTCCTTCCCATTGTTAAGAGATTTTTTTTTTCTAGCTCTTGAAGGAAGACTTTCATTCTTGCCATGTTACTTCCTTCTTCTCTTCTTTTTTTTTATTTTTTAGGGGCCTAGAACATTAATCCTTCAAAACAGAACTTGGGGGAAATTCTTGCTGTTTTAATCATTGCGTTGCCTTTAACTGACTGAGAGAGAGAAAGGTTAAGTTGAAGATGTAAAGTTGAGTGTTGTTTTTTGTTTTAATTGTGGTCTTAGAACTTGGATGCTTTCTGTAGTTCCTTTTGGGTGTCTGGGGATGGGCGGAGTCAAGTTTCATTGTCTCCAAGAATTGTCATGACCCTGTCCTGACCATTTCTTACCGCTTCTCTTTATTGCAGATCGAGAAAGTATAATACTTGGCGTCATTGGGAGAGAGCATTCAGGGTGTTAGTTTTAACTGTTCAAAGTTTAATGCTTTCCTATTTTCTTTTCTCTGTGTCACCCTCAGTTCAAGTCACATGACGTTGATGCTCATTATTTCTGAATTGCATATCTGCAAATTTACCTCGTCACTAAAATGTGTAACCCCCAAATTAATGACACATGACACATGCTCCTGGTCATCCACAGACATGCACCGAGCAGTGAAAAATTTGAGTCACCCCAGTGCTCAACGGTCCTAGTTTAGGTTGAACAAGGTAATGCTCTGCCTTCTGCTTTCAGCTCTCATACTGTAAACGAATGTCCTTTTTATAGGTTGTTTAGTTCTGTGGTTTTTCTTAGAGATTTTGCTGTTTAAAAATGGTCCCCAAGTGTAGTGCTGAAGGTCATCTAGTACTCTCCTAAGCACTAGAAGGCTGTGTTATGTCTTACAGAGTAAATCCATGTGTTAGCTAAGCTTTGTTCAGTCATGACTTGTAGTGCTATTGGCTATGATGTCAGTGTTAATCAACAAAATATCTTAAATCGGTTTCCTTAAACAGAAACACATAAAAAACAAGGAAGTATCTTGATCAGTTGACAGAAATGTTGTGATCAGAGGCTTTCAGGAACCTAAACTTGTATTTCTCTTAGGAGCAATGGGTCGGTAATTTGCTAATTCGGTGTTTGCGGTGACTTTATAAAACATAACTACTGTAAATAACAAGAATCAACTGTAATGATGAAGATAAGTATTTTAAACCTAATATTCCAGGATAGGATGTGCATACATTATGCGCATTATGGACAACATACTACAATGGGAGAAACGGTAGGGTTCTCCCTCAGCCTAGAACTTCTTTAAAAAGCCAGTTAGAAATGCATCATTTTCTAGGCCATTTCACTTGGATCGAAGCTTGTTTTCTTTCACACCCCTAGTGCTTTCCAAAAAAAAAAAAAAAAAAAAAAAAAAGGCTGTTTAATTAAAAAAAAAAAATTGGCCTCACTGTTATGTGTATATTTGTAGTCTGAACACCCATGGAGGGGAGCCACCCCCTCTTCCAGACAAGGGTGGGTTGTTGAATTTTATTTTAAATCTTGACATTGCAATAAATTTCTGAACCTACGCTAGCCTGCATTGGATATTTAATACTGTTTTCATTGCCAATACTAATCAATCTTAGAAGAATGTGCTGTTATTTTTTAGTTACGTGTAAACATTTAGATGAATATAAAATGGCTTATTGATAGCTTACACACAGACAAGTTTATTGATACTATTGTCAAACTGTGTTGTCCATTGACTTGGCCATCTTACTGCTATGGAAGCAGAGAAGAACTGACATGACATTTTTATTTCCTGGCAGTTGTACTTGGGGATGGATGGAATATGGGGAAGCTTGAACTGTGTCCCTTGGACAGGAGTATTATCAGGGCCCAATCAGCGGAGCACATATCTTTAAGGAATGACCTCAACTCTACTTCACATCAGAAATAGTTTGGAAGACCTTTAATACCATTGCACAGTTACATCATTCGTGTCAGAAACCCAACTGCATAGGGGCCATAGAAATCTTGACTGTGTAATACTATAGTGTTTTTTGTTTTGTTTTGATTTTTAAAGGGGGTCCTTAGTAGGCACCCTATGAAGCTTTCAAAATATATTAGTAACATTTGGCATTGAATGCACAGATACCAATAAGGCTATTATTTTCCTCAGCTTGCAAACACGGTCTGAGACTTTGCAACCCTTCTCTTGTAATTCCGAGTGTCAAGACCAAATAGCAGTAAGAAATCAGTAAAATGTGAAGGTCTTCTCAGGCCCCCACTAAGAGCCTAGCCAGATGCACATTTCTTATTCCTTTTGGTAAATAGATTCAGATTTGGTATGATTCAACGAACTAAAAAATATCCCCTGCTCAGAGCTCATCTCTGCCTGCTAATTGCATGAAGCTTCACAGATCCTCCACACACAGCACCAAATAAGGGCTGGCTGGAAATCAAAACCTCCTTGCCAAGCACTTTGGATTTTCCAAAGGAACTGTAATGTTCCTGGAGATGTTTATGAATGGAAATGGGGAACTTTGTGGCCCAGGGTGAAGTCCCACAGATTGATAGCCTGTTACCAGTGTTTATTATTTTTGACTATAGGTTTTGAAAGCTTTCCTCCCTATTCTCCCTAAAAGGAACTTTCTCCATCACTTGGGACTGACAACGGGGGAGGTGTTCGAGACCTCATGGAGGAATCCCAAAGAGATGCACGGAATGCTAATAAGCCCAGGATTTTGCCCTCCGTTCTGTATTTCTCTGCCCCAAAATACAAAACCTAATTAGTGCATCCAGAGAAGCGTTAAATGGATTTCATGCTGTTTAATAAATGCTTTACGTGCTTTGGTGCCACTGCGAAACGTGTGGTTGAGTGAGGGTGGGGATCGGGAGAGGAAATGGTTGCTGTTTTTGCTTCCCACCAAGGTCAAGCACTTGAGGGTGAGCATCAGAGATGTGTGTTTCTACTTCAGGTGCTTCTTGCTTTCACCCAGGTTTCCCTCTTTGTGGCTATCCTTTCATTTTACTGTGCTTTTTTTTTTTTTTATTCTTACAGGCACAGTCTCCAAAGGTTTAACTAACAATTGTCTACACTCTGAACAATCAGAAATCGTGAGGATGGATGTACACTGAGTGCTCACTGTGTAATGAGCCCGTAATGGGACACAGGAAGGAGAAGGTGTGGCCTTTGCCTCCAGAGAGCTTATGCCCTTTTGGGGGAGAGAAAACACACAGTATCTGATTTGCAAAGTAGAACCTCAGTCTGACATTCAAAGCCCTCCAGAATTTGTCCCTTATTTAGCGATTGGTCTATTCAGTGATTGGTCTCTCTTAAAGAGGGAGGTCTTTATTGTCTTCTACATCAGTGGTCATCAAATCTTGCCGTACAGTAGAATTGCCAGGAGAGCCTCGGTGTTCAAGTTGCACCCTCTATCAGTGCTTTGAGAACTGAGCGTGCATCAGAATCACCCAGAGGACATGCTGACGCCGGGGCTCCGCACCCACGGTCTCTGAGTCAGTAGGTCCAGGGCTGAAACACTTACTTCTAAAACTTATTGCTAATGCTACTAGTCCAAAATCACGCTTGAGGAGGACTGCCTTTTATCAACGAAGTCGGAATCTCTGTATGGCTTCGGGCCTTTTGTAAATTCTTCTGATGACTGCGGTGCACAGCCAAACTTGAGATCTGTGTTCCACACGTTCCTTGATGATTAACATGCATGGTAGAGGTAGATTATCGTCCACCATGAATTCCTCTGCTTATTTTCAGTTATTTGGCTCTTTTTGTCCAACTAGACAGTCAAATTCTTAATGTCAGGAACTGTGTATCTTTAGCTTTTCTTGATTCTCCCAGGGCACTCATCCCAGGGTGGGGACACAGAAGTATGATTTGAATGGTGTTACCCAAGGAAACTTGGAAGGGTGGATGGGGGGAGAGTTGTAGACAGTATGAGCACTGTCGGTTTCTCCATTCTCCAAAAACCCTGAGGAGAGTTCTTTCCCTCTATTTGTAGATGCATTGCAGAGCCACCTCCTCTCACTTTTTCCTTCCCATAGAGGAGCGCACACTTTTCATGTTTACTTTTAAAGAAAGCAACTGCAGAGAGTACTCGATTCAGTTATAAAACCTGTATTCACGTCTTGGCTCTGATGTTTCTACTTCTATGATCTTGGGGACATGCCATAATACTTTCAAGCCTTCATTTATTAATAGAATAGGGACAAGAACGTCTCCTTCACAGACTTCTGGGAATTAAATGACTTTGTGCTTAAAGTGATTCTAAGGACAATACAAAACACAAAAGGCGCAGCAGGCCTTTTGTTTATAACCACGCTGTATTATAGCAAATGCTTTCCTTTTCCTGGAAAGATAGTTGAAGAGCTCCTGGATTGTGCAGAGCAGCAAGGGGAGATAAACAACGGGTTTTCCCTTCCTCCCGTCATCTCGATGTGTGGTTTAGAAGTGTCTCGCTCTGTCCATCAAAAATCCAAGCCCTGCCCAATGGAAAATCTCTGGTGACTCCAGAATTAAGACGGAGACGAGCCTTTGCTGAACTTCACTGCAGGTGAACTCTTCTGAAATGTCAGTCCTGTATTCACGTAGCTTATTAGTCAAGAAGCTGGCTGTGAGCACCGGAATTTCAACAGCAACTTATGGGTGCCTTTAGTGCATTGCTTCTAGAAAGATTCATGTGAAATAAAGAGGTCTGGCATCATACTTAAGGCTTTTAGCAAATGTTCTTCCCCACAGGCAGAGTGCCTTGACTCTAGAAACATGAATGTGTTTTGAGAATGCAACGAGGTTGCGTAGTTGTGAGATAAAGCTCCGGATAAGAGTGGGGAGGGTAGGAGAGGAAGACAGGGAACAGGGAGAGCCCGGAACCCTCACTAGACTAGTATGGGAGGCTCTGTCTTCTGAGAAGTGCTGTCTGTTAAGAACTTTCCTCGCTACTCAATGGGTGGTGCACACAGAAGTCACCTGTTTTCCTATCAAGAATGCAGACCCTAGACCTTTTGAATCAGAATCTGCATTTTTCTCAAGAGCCCCAGGTGATTTATATACATTTTAAAGTTTGAGGAGAAAGGTAGAAGAGTCTCTTAGAACTAGACTGGGAATTAGGAGACCTGACTTAGTATTATTTCAGTTCCATCTGCACCTCAGTTTCTACACACACACACACACACACACACACACACACACACACACACACACACATATATATATATATATATATATATATATATATAAAGTCCTTTTTCCTTCAGTTAATGGGAATTGGTAGTAAAAAGATCCCAGTAGAAAAGTTCTAGACGTCTAATGGCCAGAAGATCCATCCACTTTCTGCATATCCACCTCCTCTTTGGCATTGCACCTCCAGCTGTTCTGGGTTTGGCAGGTACAGTTGGATGCCCCACCTGCACCAGTTCCGATTATGAGAAGCTGAGATTCTCCCACAGACACACAGGTCTCCTGACATCCTGCGCCATCTCTGCTAATGGAGACCCTCCCCTGCCTGGCCTTGTCTTCAAGGCAAGCCATGTTCCAGGAGTGCATGCGAAGAGAGGCCCTGTCTTCTGGCCCTTAGGAAGCACTTCAGCCAGACAACAGGCCTCTCCAGTTACTCAGCGCATCCTGCCTTGGACAACTGGGAAAGCACACAGGGAGCTGTGGGGGTCGTTGAGCTCAGCGAGTGTTCCCTATAGTGCATAATTAAAGAAAACACCTGTGTGGCTGCTAAATCACTTCCCGCTGTTCCCCTGTGCAAATGCTGTGCTCAATAACCTTACAAGTGCCTCATTCCTTCCACCCAACCGAGGCAGCACACAGAGCTGCAAAGCATAAAGCTGGCAAGTTATTAGTTCAGGACCTCTTAAAGGATCTCTTAAGATTGATTTGTTACTAGTCCACTGGGCCCCTTGGTCAGCCTGGCTGCAGTTGGCTAGACTGCAGCCTTGGGAAGGCTTGGGGATGGGCAGACGGCCTTCTCTCTCCAAACTGCCCTTCTTTGATCAACACTCTCTGTATCCAAGGCAGGCCCATGGAAGAGCTCTAGAGCTGCAGGAGTCAGAAAACCTTAAAATCACAACTTAAATACTGTAATTGAGTGCCAGATGCTGCCCCAGGGGAAAACAGCCAATAACAGTGAAATGAGTTGCAAGTGGGACTTATGGATTTTGTTGGAAATGCAGGAAAGGGAAATGACAGTAAATCACAAGGCAAGGCTATCATTCTAAAAGGGCCTCTTCCTGCTGCTGAAGTTTATGGGTGCTTTGGTTACCACCAGGATCTTGTGGGGCCCTAGCTGCCCAAAGAAGATGGACTCCCCCATACTGGCAGGTGGATTGGTTAGCAGGATCCAGTGTGATGACAGTCTAGCTTTGTGATTTACTTCTTCCAGGGCAAAGCAACACGGTTTTCACTACAAGCTTTTTAGAGTATTTGAACAAATGAGTGAATGAGCCTAACACACCCAGTGAAGAGGATTGCTGGATGTCAGGGGTGGGGAGAGGGGAGGGTTTCAAAGGAACAGAACTATGTGCTGAGGAGCAACGACAGCTGCAGATTCACCCACTCTCTCTCTGCTGCATCACTGCTCTGTTCTCTTCATAGACTGTGTCACTAACTGAACTTACTTTGTCTATGTGCTTATCTGCTTATTTATTATCTACCTCCCCAAACAGAACATGAGCTCTGCAAGAGCTAGACTCTTGTCTAACTCGTTCACAGCTAGATCTTCAGAACTAGTCTAGGAAAGGATTAGTTGGTGCACAATAAATGCATGGAATGAAAGAAGTGAATCTTGAGTATGTGGGGACTGTTATCCTGAGTATTTCCGTTTTGGTAACTTCTGGAGCTGGCATAGATGGTCTTTATATTTTTGTGAATGGTAGGGTAGGAGGGTTGCTTTCCTTTATGGGGAAGACAGCACATATAAGAATGGTAGGCCATCTTCTGCCTTCCCAAAGAAGCTGTGTATACATCCCTTTATTCTCCCTCAGTCTATTAGGATTCTTAGAAAAGGCACCTTGGGTGTTCTGTTGTATAGTCGTCCTTAATAGACATTTATTAAGAACAGGGTGACTGCACTCTCGTAAGTGGAAAGTGAGGCGTGGATACAAGATGGATATGATCACTTCCAGCTCTTGAGGGGTCCACAGTGTGCTGGAAGTCACAGGCACACAAGCAGACAGTTCATTTGTGCATAAGGGCTATGATGGAGATATGCATAAGTTACACTTGGGGAAACACTGTGGATTTGCAGAGAGAAGGTAATAATAGCTTCCTGAAGGAATTATGTCTCTTCTGAGTCGTACATACATGTGTGTGTGTGTGTGTGTATGTATATGCATTAATTTCAGAATATTATGGGGGTACAAACTTTTTGGTTAAATAAATTTCTATTCTGAGTCTTTAAGTAGGAATAGGAATGGGCTCTAGGTTATGAAGGTAGGAAAGGGTACTCCAGGAAGAGAGAGGAGCATTATGATGCTACAGAGGCCAGAGAAACTGGCGTGCTGGGAACTGCATGTGTAAGGTATGAGTAGACAGTTGGTGAGGGATTAGAATGGCTTGGTACCCAGGCGCCATGCCTACAGCAATGGACTTAGGGAAAAAACACCAAGGTGGAGGCAGCTTCTTAGATGTGAGCATGGCAAGGGAAATTGGTTGCACTCTAGCATAGATGCACCCACTGTATGATTTAATCAAGGACTGTTCATTTGTCTTTACAAATGGGTTATTGCTCCAGCTGCTAATTCTTGCACTTTAAGCTCATCTGTTGGCCACCGCATTGCTTACCCCTTTGAACAAAAATAAGGAAAAAGCCAGAAGAATGAGGTAAACTCAAATACCGCCATAATTTCTTATGAGCAACCCCATCTGAAATGTTTAGTGAGTTCGAAATCTGAAATACGGCTTGCAAATGATTCATGGGTTTCCATTATAAAAGTTTCTCTCATATCTTCATTATCAGGGTAGGTAATGGGTGTGAATATTTGTCTACATACAGATGCATGTTTATATGATAGACAAGAACACTTGATAGACTGACAGTCAGTGCTAAAGTGTTCCCACCATCACACCATTAATTGATGAATTTATCTTGTGCAAAATATTTATTATCTGTTATTACCATTTCTCAGAAAGATAGATAGGAAAAGAAATCAATCCTGTGGCATCTTAGTGACCTTGAGCTAAAAGTCCTAGAACACATTTTCAAATGAACATCTTTTCATGATTTCCTCTGACCACCTTTTTTGATTTTTATATTCAGTTGGCAGTTTGAATCCAGCACAATTTCTACGTCTTGGGTAATAAGCAATGTCCCTGTGTCCCTTGTTCTTCTGTGATCTCAAGTATTCAGGTGACAGTCTTCTCTGGTACAACTCCTATGACACTAAGGAATATTTGTAGGTCACTAGGAATATTTGTAGCCTTGAGCATATGCACTCCAAGAAATAAAAGATTCATTAAGGGCTACAGTAAAGGCTTTCTGGTTCTCTTGTGATGTGAGCTGTGTGTGTCATTTCCTTTCTGCAAGCACTCCATGCCTCCAGGAGCAGCCTCCTGCTCTGCTACCCTTGCAAAACGGAGCCCTTGTTACTGCCTTAACAACTAAGGACAGTACTATTTCTCCCCTCAGGACACTTGGTGCAGTAGGCACAGTGAACCACAGCAGTAAATTTGATTAACCTTGATACAACTGCCTAAGACAGAGGCAAGTCAAGGACATATTGAAAACAACCCTGGAAAACCTATCTTTGAAGATCTATTTCTTAGGACCATTTCTGGGCACTAGCAGATGAGTTCTTTTCACAGAGATAATTTGATACAGGAATTGGTTAAGCAGGTTATTAGTTTTCTAGGGCTTCCATAACAAACACCACAGATCGGACGGATTAAACAACAGACATTTATTCTCTCTCAGTTCTGGAGGCTAGAAGTCCAAGGTGTCGGTGGGGTTGGTTTCTTTTGAGAACCATGAGGGAAGGATCTGTTGGAGTAGTCTCTCCTTGGCTTGTAGGTGGCCATCTTCTCCCTTTGTCTTCATATTTTATTTCTGTGTGTGTGTGTCCTAATCACCTTTTTTTTTTTAAAAAAATAAGGACATCATTCATATGGGATCAGAGTCCACCCCAATGATCTCATTTTAACTTAATTACCTTTTTATAGACACTATCTCTAATTAATATTCACTTTCTGATATTCTAGGGGTTAAAACTTCAACCTTTGAATTTTGGAGGGACACAGTTCAGCCCATAACAAACAGGTATAGGCAGATTGAAAAGGCAAGAAGAGAACATTGAAATAATGAAGATAGTAACCATAATAAGTAGCTACCCTACCCTTAGGGCTGGAGGAATAAAAGGAAGAGGTTGGAGTTATAGAAACTTGGGAGCTTGGAGAAGGCATTTACAGGACTGGAGCCCTGATGGTGGAGGGCCAGGGTACTAGGGACTGGTTCTGGCTTCTGTGATGAATATGTAATGAAACTGATGCTGGGAACATGGGAAAAACTGAGAGGTGCATTATCCTTTCTCCCTCTTTCAGATCTTACTTTACTGCTTTACTGCTCACTTTACTTTGCCCTTATTGGAAAGACCCTTGTCTGCTGGCAAAGGAGACAAGTAATCTGCAACTCACAGCCCCATCATCACAGGGCATGTTATGGAAGGAGGGATTGGAGATAAGGACAGTAACTTAATAACCAGCACACATTTCTTCAGCTTGTTTTAAAAAGTCATATCCTACTGTATAGCTTTGCTCTTATTACTTAGCAGCATGTCATGAAAATGTCTCCAGTGTCCGTTCTCTTCTGCAGCATGGATTCTCATGGCTGCATGGTATATTCCATCATAAATAAGTGTGTACCATCATGTACTTAACCAACCTCCTGTTCTTAGCTAGTCTGTGGTTTAAAATTTTGTTACTCTTATAAACAGGACTGCAGTCCGCTAAATCAAGCACACATCCTTATGTAATCCCTTAGGACTTATTTTAGAAGTGGAATTACCCAATCAAAAACTATGAGGATTTTTTAAGGCTAAACACTTACTTTTTTAAGCTACGGAAAACATGATTATATATGGTATCTTCTGTTCTGTAATACAACATGGCAAGATCATAATGCCCTAGCCCATTGAGTTGAGGGGAGGGTTTAGATAGTTCCCACTGAATGTGAGTAATAGGAATGGGAATCTAATTGTTTGAGAGTGAAACTAAACCTTTCCTTTAAGAAAGCATTTAAAGGTGAGGGGGATTATTAACAGTAGCATATGCCTCAGCTGGTGGAGTCACTAAGCTGATACTGATTTTAATATAATTGCATTCTTAGCAGAGCTAATTTTGTAAGGCATTCCTCTAAATAATCCAATTTTACTTGGTACTTATGGTTGGACAAAGGAGCAGGCAGGGTCTGTATCAGTATTTATGGAGTGTAGCCTTGTAGGAATTACTCTGGCCAGAGGACATTGCTATAAATCTACAATGACAGTTGTGTTTTTGATTCCATCTTTGGTTTCTGAATTTCAGCCTTCGTAATTAAAAATCCATATCATAAAATATTGGCCTGTGACAATTTTATTTTTCTCCAGGGATGCTGTGATTTTCTGAGGTATGCCTTGCTCAGTCCTCTGCGGAGGATAAAGGAAGGTCTGGAGGGTTCTGAGCTGGGTGGTTGAAGCCCATCTTTGTGACAGCAATTTGGCAGGCCAGTTTGGGTGCTGCCTTTGGAAAAGCTGAGTCCAAGCCTTTGCTGGCTCCCTGGGGACAATTCTGAGAAAGTCACTACCCGTCGTGCTGGTTTCTGGTGCTGGGTATACACTTGGTTTTATAAGACTAAATAAATTGATAAATTCAGCTGATTCAGAGCGTTTACATAATCTTTCCAATGTCAACAGTCATTTAAATTATCCTAACTTTATACTGAATCTCCAAAATCCAATTACCAGCTAATAATAATTGTCAGTTTTACTTTAAACCTTTAATGATAGGTCACAAGGGAAGTGTAGCAGCGGGATTAAATCGCTGTAGACTGTAGCTATGCCCAGCCTTAAATTACTCGCCTCTTATCTCCGGCTAACAGAGCCACTATATGTTTTGTCACCATTTTTGCTAAATAGAATAAATGTCACCAAAATTAATTTCATCTCCCTTAAATTAGCTTCTTAGTGTGATTTCTCACTTCAGTCAAAATTTATTTCTTCAGGAATTTAATTTCCTTCTTCATCTCTTTTATTTGAGAGAGCAAGACTGTTCTGGAGGAAATGTCGTTTAATCACTGGCTGGCAAGTTTTGAGGCTTGCTTTTCATTAATAATTGCTGACCCCTTTCGGGGAGAGGAGTGTTGGAGGATATCACTGTTTTATTTAAGCTATTGTGTGCTTTTAAACAGAGCAGACTGAGCTCTCTCTAAATAGTCTTAGGGAAAGCTATGAACCTTGCACAGACCAGGAAAGATAAAGTTACCACAAAGAAAACATTTTTTGCACATGAGGGATGATTCAGCAGGGAGTTTGTAATTAGGCAGTTTAGTTGCTTTTACTACTTTTTAATCATTTTCAGGTATACACCTCTGACAATAGCTATCCGTTAAGTAAGGCATGTGTTTGGAAAAACTGCAGGGATTTTAAAATTAAACTTCTCATAGAGCACATGGAAAACACAAGGGTCTTCTAACACTGAAATGTATCCTAAAGACAGGATGATAGCACCTGTAACGAATTCCCTGTGCTCATCAGCAGACATCCCAAGGCATCAAAACATTGAGAAGAGGGATGGGGAGAGAGAGAGAGAGACCTTTCTAGAATGGCAGTGTGAGGAGCTCTGTGACTTCTCCCCAGTGAAATAAGCATAACTGGTGAAGATTGTGGGAAAAAAATCTAACCATTTCAAGTCTCCCATACAGCAAATAAAGAAACATTTCTTTAAGAAAATCCACTGAAACCCAAAGGAACAATGAGATTCTGTGGCACTTGACCCATGACCTGTTGCCTGCCTTCCCTCCTCAGCGTAGTTTGAAGGAAGCTCCATTCTAGACAGATGTGGCCATGAAGGGGAAGCTTACTTCTTCTTAAGCTCCCAATCAAGGATACAGTATTCGAACCAGAAGAGGAGGCTGCAGCATTTCTTATTCCCTCAGACTCTGGGGTGCAGAGGTTAAATTCCTGGTGAGTCCTGCCAAGAAATCAGAGGCTCCTTTGCTCCACCCAACCCCCACTCATAGGGTGGTGGCTCCAACTCAGGTGAAGCCGCTGGGAGTACCCTAACCCTAATCATTCATGCTGCATTTTGATTCTAGGACAGAGGTCCCAAACTGGAAGAGGCAAGCTGAGAAGAACAGAGGCTACTGCTTCCAGTACAGTGTCTGCAGCAGTGGTTCAGAGGTTTTTATCCCAGGAAGAGAGGGAGTCCATAAGTACAGAGAGCTCTGAAGCTCTCCTTAAAGAAATAGTCTTTGAAACAGGCTATGGGAAGTTCAAGGCTAAGGGCACTCTCTTAAACAATGGAAATTTTGGTGGTAAGCAATTGAGAGGAGGCTAATAGCCCTGTGAGAGGAAAAAGCTAACACCAGAGGCCATCAAGTTTATCAGAGAGAAACACTGAAAGAGATAGCCAAGAATTCCCCTGGCATTACAAAGAATCCTCAAGGACCAGCCTCAAAAACTAGCCCTGCCCATGTATAATTCAGTCCCGTTAACAACATTCACAATATTATGCAATTGTCACCACTATATACTTCTAAAACATGGTTGTAAGCCCAAGAAAAAACTATGGACTCATTAAAGCAATAAATTCTTATTCCCTCTCTAGCCATGGGCATGGATTAACAACTAACTTCTCATCAGAAATGGTGGAGGCCAGAAGCCAGTATGATGACATTCAAAATGCTGAAAGAAAGTTACTGTCAAGCAAGAATATTATATCCAGTAAAACTATCTTTCAAGTTAGTATCTTTCAAACTAACTTTCATAAGAAAGTGAATTAAAGACATCCCTGGGTAAACAAAAACTGAGAAGTTTTATTGCAAGCAGACTTCAGAAGGAACATTAAGGGAAGTTCTTCAGGCTGAAATTAAAAGACCCCAGATAATCAAAACCACAAGAACAAAGAGCACCAGTAAATGTTAATTATATAATAATGAAAGATAATGTAAATGCATATTTCTTTTCCCTTATTCTCTTAAGTAATTTAAAAAGCAGTTGTATATAAGCATAGAGTGACCATATCATCCCACATTTTCACTTCTGGATCCCACATTTTCACTTCTAGGTATATATCCAGAATGTTGAAAACAAGGACTCACATAGATACTTGCACACCAGTGTTCATAGCAGCTTTATTCACGATAGTCAAAAGGTGGAACCAACCCAAATGTCCACAAATGGATGTATGGATAACAACATGGAGGATATACATGCATGTAATATTATTCAGCCATAAAAAGTAATGATGTACTGATACATAATACAAAATCCATAAACCTAGAAAATATTGTTCTAATTGAAATAAGCCAGACACAAAAAGCCAAATATCTGATTCCATTTACATGAAGTATTTAGAAAAGGCAAATTTATAGAGACAAGGTAGAATAGAGGTTACCAGAGGCTGGGGAAAGGGAAGAGTACTCAGTTAATAGTTTAGTGGATACAGAATTTCTATTTGGGGATAATGAAAAAGTTCTGGAAATTTATAGTGGTGATGGTATAACAACATTGTGAGTGTACTTAATGACACTGATTTATACACTTAAAAATGGCTAAAATGGCTAAAATTTTGTTATGAATATTTTATCACAATAAAATAATAAAATAAAAATAAATTGTATAAAACAATATGTAATTGTTATTAATATATTATTGGACTTACTTAAAACTGTGATATATTTGAGTTTAATAGCACAGTGGAGATGGCTGGCAGGAAAACTATATTACAGTAAGGAAATGATATCAGATGATAACTCAAGTCTGTAGGAACAACTGAAGAGAATCAGAAATGATAAATAGGAAGGTAAATATAACAAACTCTATAAATATATACTCATTCTGCTCTATTCTCTTAGCTTATTTAATAGACAAAAAATTATATAAAATATTAAAATGTATTTTTTGGTTTGTAATATATATAGATATAATATGTATAATGAATGGAACAGAGCTATGAAGGTGCAATGTTTTTTGTTTATTTCAGTGCAATTAAGATAATGTAAATCTGAAAGAAATTCTGATAAGTTGTCACCAATTAATTCTAATAAAATAACTAAAAATACAGTGAAAAATCATTAAAGGAATTATTAATGTTATACTAGAACACATTCATTTAATGCAAAAGAAAGCAGTAAAGAGGAAACAGAGAAACAAAAATACATGGGGCACATAGACAAAACAGTAAGTGAAATGGAAGATGTAAGTCCTATATCAATAATATTAAACATGAATGGATTAAGCAATCCAATTAATACTTAGAGATAATCAGACCGGATTATAAAAACAAGATCCAACTGTATGCTATTTATAAGACTCACACTATAGATTCAAAGATACAAACAGTTTGAAAGTAAAAGAATTGAAAAGATATATCATGCAAACAGCAACCATAAGATGCTGGAGTGGCTGCACCGATATCATAAAAAATATACTTTAAAACAGAAGAAGTTGCTAGTGATAAAGAGGGACATTTTATAATGATAAAAATGCCAATCCATCAGGAATGTGTAACAATTACAAACATACATATATCTAGCCCCAGAACCCTAAAATGCATGAAGGAAAAAAATAAACTCTTCAACCATAATAGTTGGAGAGTTCAGTACCCCGCTTTTAGTAACAGATAGAACAACTAGATAGAATATCAACAAGGAAACAGAAAACTTGAACAACACTGTAAGCCAACTTGACCTACTGGGCATACATGGACCTTCCGCCCGATACATCAGAATACACCATCTTCTCAAGTACACATGAAATATTCTCTAGGATACACCATATGCTAGGCCATAAAATGAGCTTCAGTAAATTTAACTGGATTAAAATCATGCAGAGTATGTTCTCTAATAACAATGGAGTGAAAATAAAAATGAATAAATTTGGGAAATTCCCAAATATTTAGAAAACAACACATGGCTGAATTACTAATTGGTCAAAGAAACAATGAAGAAAATTAGAAAATACTTTGAGATGAATGAAAAAGATGACACACAACATCCCAAAACTTACAGGGTACAGGTAATGCTAAAGTAAATAAAGGGAAATTTATAGTTGTAAATGCCTACATTAAAAAAGAAAAAAATTCTCAATTCAATTACTTAACTTCCAACTAAGACACCAGAATAACAGAAGCAAACTAAACTGAAAGCAAGCAGATGGAAACAAATCATAAAGAGGAGAAATTAATGAAATAAGCAAAAAAAAAAAAAAGAAAGAAATTTAACCCAAGAATTTGTTCTTTAAAAAGATCAACAAAATTGACAAATAGTTAACTAGATTGACTAAGAAGAGAGAAGATTAAAATGACTAAAATGAAAAAGAGACATTGCTGCCAACCTCACAGAAATAAAGGATTATAAGGGAATACTATGAACAACTCTATGACAGCAAATTAGATAACTTAGATGAAATGGACAAATTCCTCAAGAAACAAAAATTACCAAAACAGACTCAAGAAGAAATGGAACATCTGAATGGACCTATATAAAGTAAAGAGATTGAGTGGGTAAACAAAAAACTACACAAAGAAGCCCAGCCCAGATGGCTTCACTGGTCAATTCCACCAAACATTTAAAGAAAATTAGTATTAATTCTTTATAAACTCTTCCCAAAAAAGAGAAGAGGGAATACTTCACAGTTTATTCTCTGAGCCCAGCATTATTCTGATACCCAAACTAGATAAAGGCATTACAAGAAAAGGTAAATATGATATTTCATGAATATGGATGAAAAATCCTTAACACATTATTAGCATACCCAATAAGCAGTATTTAAAAATGATTACATAAAATGACCAAGTGAGATTTAAATTTAAAGTGACCTAAGTAAATAGAAATATATCTTATTTTCATGGATGTGAACATGGCAGTGTTTCCCCACATTGATCTACAGATTCAGCACAATTGATTCTCTTCCCAAATTCAAAACTTACTACAAAGCTACGATGATCAAGACAGTGTGGTACTAGCATAAGGATAGACAGATAGATCATGGAATAGAATTATACATCCAAAAATAAATCATTGCATTCACAGTCAATTGATTTTTGATGAGCATCAAGACAATTCATGGGAGAAAATAGTTATTTTCAACAAATGGTGTTGGCATAACTGGATAGTCACATGCAATAGAATGAATCTGGAATATTACCTTACACCATATACAAATTAATTCAATATGGATCAAAGCCCTAAAAATAAGGGCAACAAGTATAAAACTCTTAGAAGAAAACATGAACATAAATCTTTATGAACTTGAGTTAGATAATAGTTTCTTAAATATTAATATGCTACCAAAATCACAAGTGACAAAAGAAAAATATAAATTGGACTCATCAAAATTTAAAATTTGTGTGCTTTTAAAGAACAGCATCAAGAATGTGAAAAGATAACCCTTAGACTGGGGGAATTTTTTCACAAATCATTTATCTGAGAAAACATCTAAAATACATAAAGAACACTTATAATTCAACAAGAAGGAAATTATCCCATTTAAACAATGGGCAAAAGACCTGAATATACGTTTGTCTAAAAGAAAAAAAAAAAAAAGCCAATCAACACACTACCAAGTGTTCCACATCATTAGCCATGGTGGAAATGCAAAGAAAAACAACAGAGATAGCTCCGTACATGCAGGAGCTATAGAATAGCTATAACCAAAAAAGATGAGCAATGACAAGTATAGGATGTAGAGGATTAGAACTTTCATATACTGCTGTTGAGACTAAAATGATGAAGCTGCTTTGGAAAATAGTTTGGCAGTATCTTAAAAGGGTAAACATTGAGCATTTGCATTTCTGGGTATATCTTCCAGGAGAATTGAAAACATACATACACACTTGTGTCTGAATGTTCACAGCAGCAATATTTGTAATAGTCAAAATGTTCATCAATTGATGGATAAATAAAATGCAGTATACCCGCACAGTGGACTATTTGACAATTAAGAGAAATGAAATACTGACATAAGCTACAGTGTGGATGAACCTTGAAAACATTATGCCAAGTAAAAGAACCTAGACCAAACCTAGAACTTAGAACAAAAGACCATATATAGTATAAAGCAAATCCATAGAGATAAAAAAAAATTAAGTGGTTGCTTAGGGCTCGGGGGACTAGGGAAAAGAGTGAGAAGTTCCTGTTGATGGGCAAGCAATTTTGGGGGGAAATTGATGAAAATGTTTTCAAATTGTGATGATTGCATAATTATGTAAATATGCACAAAAGCTTGAATATATACTTTAACATAGTGAATTTTATGCTATGTTTATTATATCTTGATAAAGCTTTTATTTTTTTAAACAAGGACTAAAATGGAAGTCAGAAAACAGTACAATCCTACATTTGCTTTTTCTTATCAGTATGACTTTGGAAAACTTTCATACTTGTACACCTTAGTTTCCTCATCTTATGATAATGCTTAGCATTATGTAATGATAATGCTTATACTGAGTTCTTAAAGGAGGTACTTGGCAGTGTGGGGTAGGAGAGAGGGACTTTGTTAGTGGTTACAGCGACCGAGAGGGCTTCTTCATAGGTGTGCAACCTGTGCAGTCCCACGGGCCCTGTGCTCTGCTCAGAGAGACCCGTACTTGGTTTAATTCTCTGCTGTTGCCATCTGGAAATTCTTTATAAGTTTTTGAACAAGGGGTCCTGCATTTTCATGTTGCCACGAGTCTCAGAAAGTATGTAACTAATTCTGATCCCACAGATAGTGGGAAGGGGCTGAGGATCCCTTAATGGCCTGCAGTGCACAGGGCAGCCCCGCATGGTGAATAATTGCCCTGTCCAGAATGCTCTGATGAGAAGCACTGATTGCTAAGTAGTGGCTGAACTCTGAAGGGCGGCAATTTTTAACTAGTCTACCAGAACCTAATCTGAAATTTTCAAGAATAGTGTATGTTCTTCAGGAAAGTTGTTTTGATTTATTTCCTGTACTTAAAAGAAGAATGTGGAGGGTCTACGGCAGTTGGGTATTTTTGTCTCTCATTTTTGTTTTTTGAGATTCATAACATACGCTATAGTAGCCTTCTGTGCCTTGGCTCCCTTCTCGTCCGTTAACTGGCTTGTCGAAACGTAGATGATTATAGCCTTAACTTATTTTATTTCTGGTTATTAGGAGATTCGTTAAGAAAATGCCAACTCAGTAGGCTCTGTGACAAAAACAATTATGATTCCAGGAGAATTTCTGATGAATAATAATGTTCTAAGCTAAGCACTTATATTGTTTCATTTAATTTTCCCATTAATCTTTTAGGTTGATTATGATTATCCCAATTTTATAGATAGGGAAACTGAATCTTTGGGGGGGGTGAAGAGAAAATGATTAGAAGGAAATGGTGTATCTTCTTTCTTGACTTCTCAACTTTTAGATAAAATCTGGAATCCATAGATACTTCTCTCTTTCATTGACGTTTCCCAAAATGTATTAAGTCTAACAAGAAAAACTGCATTGGAATCCACTGATATATGTTGCTATTATACACTTATACTGTTACAAAATCCTAAGATGGTGATATTTTCATGTTGCACCGAGATTTATTATATACCTAGGCCGAAAATATAATACTTTGCATGAGACAAAAATGCTGAATTAGGAAGTGAAAGATTTAATCATTTCTGGAGTCGTATGATGGTAGGGCTAGAGGAAATTTTTAAGCACTCCTGTACCAACCCATACATTTTACAGATGTTGAAACCAAGATTTAGATAGGTTTATTATCTTATATATATTCCATATATGACATTAGTGACAACACCAGGAATATAATTTGTGGGTTACAGTGAATTCTTAGTTCTTAGTCTCTCTAAACATTACCTTGCTTCTCTTTGGTCAGTTTTGAGTCCAGATGAACAGCAGCCAAGTTGATGGTTTGACAGATTTCTTCTTCAGTGGAAATAACTCGCATGGAATTTAGTCTGTAGATATCCTGTATGTGTTATAGATTTTTTGGAGCTTCTTTAAGTCAAAGAGATGTCCTCTTGGAAGAAAACTTTAACTTACGTAGGTTCAACTCTGTGTAGAACACAGTGAAAAATAATTTCTCAGTAAGTTAAAAGAATAGGTTACAGGTAGTCGTATGTGTTGAGGAAGTTTTGTCACTGGAGCAGTGACCCAATGGTATGAATTATGGGAATGAAATAGAAAATGAAGCACTTGGAGAGGTGAGAAGAGATATGTTCCTATTTACATTTAGAATTGAGAAGCACTTGTTTGTTTCGTACTGGTCTTTACTTTTGGGATACCTCAAAATGTGAAGATGGGTGATAATTAATATGGATCACAGGGCTTTTTAATTTCTTCCTTCCTTCTACAACTCTATTAAATAATCTTAAAACTAGGGTATCTAAGCTCGTGGATGTTTCTTTATTCAACTGTACACTTAAAACTCTTCAAGATATATCTCTGACCCTGTGTTTGGTTGTAAGACTATGTTCTTGATGTGTTCAGCCTTGGGGGCTCCTGCTCAGGCCTTGGCAAAGGCCCTGAAATGACCTTTCCTTGGCTTGGTTTCTCTGATGAATGAACTCAGCACATTTTTGACAAAGATGAAGGCTGGCTTTTTTAAGGCCTTCTTTAGAGAGGTATAAATCTCTTGCTGCTTTGGAGCTGCAGACTATTTATAAGCCAAAGTTTATGCTCCCTCAACTAGAAAATTTTCCTTCTCCTAGTCTTGCAGCATCTCACAAGGATCATTGGACATGTCCATCAGCATTGGGAAAAAATGGTAAATTACAGGGAATGGTCTTACTAATTGGGCAAAGGTCTCAGGTATAAGTATAGCTCCTCTTTTTTGTCTCCGACTTTCTTTATGCTATAGGAATACAGAGGGGTGTTTTTCTTTCTTAATTCAGCTGAATTTTCTGTAGGGTCAGGTCAATCCATAAGACCCTGGATCTCATTTCTTAGATTTTTTTCAGTAATGAGCCCTTCTGTATACTGGGTTTCTCTAATATTTCCTAAGGTGCTGATCATGAGCCATCCTTATTTCTCATTCCATACATACTTCTTGGGTAATACATCTATCCTCATGAGCCTAAACATCACCTCTTCATAACTCATTGTCATACAAAGGCATATCTCATGACTTCTATGTATTTCTTGACCTCCAAATCTATGTTTCTGATGGTTAGGTATTTCCACCTGGATTTCCTTCAGGGACCTCCAAGTTAAACAGAAATCATTGGTCATCTTTGTGCCATCGGTATCCCTTTCTGCCTCTCCCTTCCATTTTTTCCTCTTATTATATTTTCTTGCTTGCTTTATAGCATAATCTTATCCGTTTTAGGCAAGTAATACCTTAGATAAATCCTCAGCTCTTCTCTCTTGCCATGAGTTTAATAGATCATTAAATGTGCTTTTTAAAGTACCATTTAGGGAGGTACTTTTTATTGAAGTATTAATAAACATTTATAAATATGTACAAATTATACATGTATGGTTCACTGAATGTTCACAAAGTGAACAGACTTGTAACACCAACTAAATTATTAGCACCCTGAAGTCCCCTTTGGACCCCCCCCAATCATCACTACCCCTGCCTATCCAAGGTACCTCTTACTTACCATTTAACATAATAGAATAGTTGGCCTGTTGTTGAACTTTATATGTTAATAAAATGCTGTGTGTATTCTTTTGTGTCTGCATTCTTTTGGCCAAAAGTAAGTTAATGAAATTCATCTGTATCATTGCATGTAGTGGTACTTTGTTTATTCTTATTGTTTAGTATATATAAGATGAATACATTGCAGTTTATTGATTCATTCTATGTTAATGATAGACATTTGATTTGTTTCCAGTTTGGGGCTACAGTAATGTTGCAATTATCATTTTCATACCTGCCTTTCAGTGCACACTGTATACATTCCTGCTGGACAAATAGCTAGGCGCGGTCCTGCTTGTACATAGGATATGCATTGGTTCACTTTTAGGAAATATTGCCAGACAGTTTTTTAAAGTGATTGTACCAATTCATATTACCATCAGCAGCATATGAGAGTTTTTGGCTGCTTCTAATGCTCACCAGCACTGGGTGTTAGGAGCCTTATTTATTTTAGCAGTCATGGTCTGTGTACAGTGGTAGCTCACCATGGTTCTAATTTGCTTTTTTTCCTAGTGACTGATGAGGTTGAGCATTTTTATTACATTTCTTGGCCTTTTGAATAGCCTCTATTGTGAAATGATTTTTAGTCTTTATTCATTTTTTAAATTGAATTGTTTGTATGTTAGATTCAACTTCTGTGTCAAATTATGAATTGCAATTTTTCCCTCCCACAATGTAGCTTGCATTTCATTCCCTTAATGGTGTATGTTGATGAACAGATTCTTAATTTTAATGTGGTCCAATTTATCACTGCTTCCTTAATGATGAGTGCTTTTTTAATGTTCTGTTTAAGAAGTATTAACAATGTTTTATAAGATTTAAAGAATCTTTTGATGGCAATATGCAGACACTGGCACCAGAGAGGTGAAAGGCAGAGAACTCTTTGTCACTTACAGCTCCAAATGAGAGAAGGCTGCCAGGCAGGGCCCCACAGAGGGTTGTACCTGGAGACAGGGTAACAGCAAGCTGGAGCTGTGAGAAGCAGCTTATGTATGGCAAACACGATGGTCTTGGCTAGGTTTCCCAGGTTCCCTGTGAATTGACTAATTTGAATAATTTCCAGGGCTCTGGGGCCTAGGGGATATACCTAACTATCTGGTACTTGGCTCTAGGGTGATAAGCGCAGGTGCTAGTGGCCTTAGTGTGTGAGAGAGAGCCCAACAAGGAAAGTGGTCGAGGTATGCCTTTCATCAGCTGCTCAGAAGGGAAAACTGACTGTCCTCTAGCCAGGGCCTTAAGACTGGGTCAAGAATGCATTAAAAAAAAAAAAAAAAAAAAAAAAATTACAGCCGGGCGCGGTGGCTCACGCCTGTAATCCTAGCACTCTGGGAGGCCAAGGCGGGCGGATTGCTCAAGGTCAGGAGTTCAAAGCCAGCCTGAGCGAGACCCCGTCTCTACCATAAAAATAGAAAGAAATTAATTGGCCAACTAATATATATAATATAAAAAAATCAGCCGGGCATGGTGGCTCGTGCCTGTAGTCCCAGCTACTCGGGAGGCTGAGGCAGCAGGATCGCTTGAGCCCAGGAGTTTGAGGTTGCTGTGAGCTAGGCTGACGCCACGGCACTCACTCTAGCCTAGGCAAGAAAGCGAGACTCTGCCTCAAAAAACAAACAAACAACAAAAAAAAAATTACAGACTACCACAAAATTCATTATTTTGTCTTTCATAGTTAGGTCTAGAGTTGATCTGAAGCTAACTTTTTTTTGTGAGCCCATTTCAAGATTCATAACTGTACTCATGAATAGCCAATTGATTCAGTACTATTTATTTGGAAAAAAGTTCCTTTTACAACCAAAATCCATCTGTCCATTTATGTCTCTTTATTAATTACTATAGCTTTATAGCCTCATTATCTGCAGGCATCTTGATATCTCCTCATGTGATATCCAGCTGCTGCTAAGCCTTTGCTACTGTTATCATCTTCCTCCTCCTCCTTCCACTCTCCGTTGTCTTCCTTCTCTTCTTCCCCTCTCTACTTCCTCCTTCCTCTGTTCTTCCTTCTCCTACTTGTCTTCCTCATTCTCTCCTCTTGGCTTCTTTCTCTTCCCCTTCTTCTCATCCTCCTCCTCATTTTCATTCTTCTTCTCTTCCTCCTCTTTTTTCTCTCCAGGTGTTTTAGAAATTTCTAGCTCCATGCCTTTCTATAGAAATATTAATGGCCATTTGTCAAACTCCTGAAATTTTAATTAAGGTATTGGTGAAACAATAGAGAATTTCAGGGGAAGAAATGTCATCTTTATAATATTGAGTATTTCAATCCATGAACATGGTATGACTCTGAATTTATTATAATTAGATCATCTTTGATTTTCTCCTTTGATGCTTTGTAGTTTTCAGCATAGAATATTGTACATATTTTGTGAAATTTATGCCTCAATATTTGATGCTATTTAAATGATATTGCTTTTATAATTTTGATTTCCAATTTTTAAATTCTAATATGCAAATATAATTGATATTTGTATAGTTAACTTGAATTTGCAATCCTGAAAAAGATCATTTTAGTTCTGTGTATTTTTCTGTAAATTCTATTAGTTATCTATGTAGACAATCATGTCATGTGCTGTTAGAGACAGTATTAGATCCAACTATGATTGGATTTGTTTATTTCTATTTCTGTTTATCTATTTCCCCTTGGAATCCTAGTAATTTTTGCCTCATGTGTTTTCATGCTCTGTTTTTAGGTGCATACGTGTTAAATATCACTATGCTTTTTTGGAGAATTCAGCCCTTTACTACTATATAATGCCTTTCTTTACCTCTGATGATTTCCCTTTTTTCAATTGTGCTTTGTCTGATATTAACTCCTACAGATTTCTTTTGGTGAGTGTTAGCATGGCATATCTTTCTCTATACAGATCCTTTTAACCTATCTGTCTTTGTATTTAAAATGGATTTCTTACAGACAACATATGATTGTCTTTTTTTAAATTCACTCCGACAATCTCTGCCTTCTAACTGGTATATTTAGCATTTAACACAGTAGCGTAGTTGGCCTGGTCTTATTTAAAGTGATTATTGATATAGATGTATTAATACTTACCATGTTTGTAACTGTTTTCTATTGATTGAACTTGTTCTTTATTTCTTTCCCCCCTCTTTTTCTGCCTTTCCTGGTTTTCACTGAGCACTTTGTGATTCCATATCTTTCCTTTTCAGCATATAAATTATATATGTTTAAGAATATTTTCTAGTGCTTGACCTAAAGTTTGTGATATACATTTACAACTATTCTATGTTCAACATCAAATGATACTGTACTACATAATGGATAGTGTGAGCACCTTGTAACAGAATATTCATAATCACTCCCACTTGTGCCCTATGAAATTGCTGTTATTCATTTCACTTATCTATATGCTATAATCACCTAATACGGTGCTGTGATTATTGTTTTACCCAAGGAGGCATCTTTTAAAGCAATTAAAAAAATAAAATATTTTATTTTACCTTTGTTTATTACTTTTCTAACACTCTTCCTTTCTTCATATATGCTTGAATTTCTGACATATATTATTTTTTCTTTTTCCCTGAAGAACACTTTAACATTTTTCACAGAATAGGTTGACTGGCAGTGAATTTTCTCAGATTTATTTGTTTGAGAAAGTCTTTAGTTCTTCTTCACCATTGAAGGATAATTTCACTGAATATAGATATCTATTAAAATATTTTGTTCCACTCTCTTTTTGTTTGCATAGTTTCTGATGAGACATCTTCTGTGATTCTTATACTTGTTTTTCCATAGGGGCTTTTCATGTCTGCATCTATTAAAAGTTTGAGTTTTGGGGCTGCTGTAAATCCCAGCCTGGGATATATAGGAAGCAGAGACAAAACAAAACAAACTAAAAAAGCAAAGCAGGGAATTCACCACTGAGTCTTTGAGTACTGAAATCCTTATCCACTTGTCATGTTGTGATCCCCTTTCATAGTCTTCTGGTAGATGCTTTATTGTATTTTACGCTAGCATTTTTAGTTATAGATATGGAAGTAATAGGGTGAAACACGCTTACTTCCATCTTTTTTGGACCCAGAAGTAACATTTTTAATATTATGTGTTTGAGACTAAGTTACTTGTTAGTATCCTCTGGAATGTGTTGATTTATTTGTTTATTTTTTTAAAGCAGGCAGTCAACCAGTGAGAATCACACAAATTCTGTTTTGCGTTCAGTAGGTGGTGGCTCAAATGTCATTAAAAGATGACCTGTAGAAGGCTAAAACAGGACCCACACCTTTCACCTCTCACAAAAACCAACTCACGCTGGATAACAGACTTAAACCTAAGATATGAAACTATTAGAACTCTAGAGGAAAAAGTTGGAAACACTCTCCTAGACATCGGCCTGGGCAAAGAGTTTATGAAGAAGTCCCCAAAGGCAATCACAGCAGCAACAAAAATAAATAAATGGGACATGATCAAACTACAAAGCTTCTGCACAGCCAAAGAAATAGTCATGAAAGTAAACAGACAACCTACAGAATGGGAGAAAATTTTTGCATCCTATGCATCCGATAAGGGACTGATAACTAGAATATACTTAGAACTCACGAAAATTAGGAAGAAAAAATCAAATAACCCCATTAAAAAGTGGGCAAAGGACTTGAACAGAAATTTTTCTAAAGAAGACAGAAGAATGGCCAACAAACATATGAAGAAATGCTCAACATCTCTAATCATCAGGGAAATGCAAATCAAAACCACAATGAGATATCACTTAACCCCAGTGAGAATGGCCTTTATCAAAAAATCTCCAAACAATAAATGCTGGCGTGGTTATGGAGAGAGAGGAACACTCCTACACTGCTGGTGGGACTGCAAACTAGTTCAACCTCTGTGGAAAGCAATATGGAGATACCTTAAAGCGATACAAGTGAATCTACCATTTGATCCAGCAATCCCATTGCTGGGCATCTACCCAAATGATCCAGTGACACTCTACAAAAAAGACACCTGCACTCGAATGTTTATAGCAGCACAATTCATAATTGCAAGGCTGTGGAAACAGCCCAAGTGCCCATCAATCAAAGAATGGATTAATAAAATGTGGTATATGTACACCATGGAGTACTATTCAGCTCTAAGAATCAATGGTGATATAGCACACCTTATATTTTCCTGGTTAGAGCTGGAACCCATACTACTAAGTGAAGTATCCCAAGAATGGAAAAACAAGCACCAGATATATTCTCCAGCAAACTGGTATTAACTGAGTAGCACCTAAGTGGACACATAGGTGCTACAGTAATAGGGTATTGGGCAGGTGGGAGGGGGGAGGGGGGCGGGTATATACATACATAGTGGGTGAGATGTGCACCATCTGGGGGATGGTCATGATGGAGACTCAGACTTTTGGGGGGAGGGGGGGAAATGGGCATTTATTGAAACCTTAAAATCTGTACCCCCATAATATGCCAAAATAAAAAAAAATAATTAAAAAAAAAAATTAATAAAGAGTTAACAGGCAGGAAACATTATAAATGCTTAGGAGTCCATTCAGTAGGTTGCTAACAGGAAATTAATGAGCTGTATTAATTAAATTTTTAAAATAAAAAATAGTTCCACAAAAAAAAAAAATAAAAAAAAATAAAAAAAAAAAAAAGATGACTCAGAGAAGTATTTTGGATGCATGTCCAGATGACGATACCATAAGTAGATGAGAGAATGCTGAAGTAAAGTCTAGATGATATAATGAGATTGGATTTGAGCATGGGGATTTGGGATAACTCTGGCATGCCTACATGGAGTTCTTGAGAATCTATCATGTTTAACAAAGGGTCAATATAAGACACACCTTCCAAGAATTTACAGTATGTCATTGGGATGAAGAAATGAGTAAAAAATAACAACTAAAAGTAACTTTTATGCACTCTTCCTATATGCCAAGCATGAATGATGTTCTAAATATTTTACATGTGTCAACATATTTGATCCTCACCACAACCCTATGAAATTGGTACTATTATAATCTACTTTTTAGATGAGGAAATTAATACTTAGTTGGGTTAAGCAAGTTGCCCAAGATCACACAGCTACTAAGTGATAGAGTTGGGATTCAAAGCCCTGTGTTCTAGACTCTATGCTTTTAATTTCTATACTAATACCACACTCATGGTAACTTGACCTCTCTAGCCTTCAATTACCTCCTGTAAGAGGTAATTGACTAAGGGGAATAATCTAATAGAATATGTGAGATAACAAAATGACAACATATATAAAAAGCCTAGAAATAGTGTTCAAATTATATGATTTCCTTTTCTTTTTTCCAATTGATTCAGATTTTTAAGAATGCTGTTGGAAAATACTGTCTGTAACTATAGGTCCAGGTTTTTAACCTTTCACTTATTTTTGAAGATTGTCATGTTACTTCAATAAAAATTTCATTACACTAGAAGAAAAACATCCTTTTTTTCCTTTTCTTTTTCTATAAATTTATAGAGTTAATATTGAAATACAATAAAGAACACATACTCACAGTGTACAATTTAATAAAATTTGACATATTTATGCACCCATGAAATTATCTTCATAACATGTTCAGCATATCCATCACCCCATAAGTTTTCTCATGCCCCCATAATTCCTTACTCCTACCCTGCCTACCCCCCATCTCCAAGCAATCACAGATCTAATTTCTCCCATTATGGACTTTTTCATATCTTCTAGATTATTATATTAATTGAATAATACATTATGTACCATTTTGGAGGATTCTTTCAAGATAATTATTTTGAGATTCAACCATGTTGTGTGTATTAATAGTTCATTTCCAACTTTGATTGCTGAGAAATATTCCATTGTATAGGTATATAACACATTTGTTCATTCATCCACTTTTTGACAGACATTTATATAGGTTCCAATTTTTAACTTTATTACAAATAAAGCAGCTATGAACATTTGTGGACAAGTGCTTTTATATGGTAGGTGTGTGTTTCACTTTTTAAGAAGCTGCTAAACTGTTTTATAAAGCAATTGTACCATTCTACATTTCCACCAGTAGTATGTAAGAGTTCTAATAGCTCCAAATCCTTACCGACACTTAGTATGCTTAATCTTTTTAATTATAGCCATTCTAAGGATGTATAGTGGTTTTGCATTGTGACTTTAATTTACATTTCCCTAAGGCAAATGATGTTGATCAATCTTTTCATGTGCTTTGCCACATGAAAAGATTCATCTACTTTGGTGAAGGGTCTGCTTTACTTCTTCTGCCTATTTTTTCTATTGGATTGTTTTCTTATTTTTAAATTGTAAGATCACGCTGTATAGTCTGAATGTAAGTCTTTTTTTTTGGTATGTTTTGCAAAGACTGTCTCCTAGTTTGCAGTTTATTTTTTTATTTCCATAACTCTCTTTTGAAAAGCAAAGACATTCAATCTTAATAAAATCTAACTTATTGATTTTCCCTGTTATAGTTCTAGCTTTTGGATATTTAAGACATGTTTGCCAAACCCAAGATTACTAGAATTTTTTTCTGTTTTCTTCTAGATGTTTTTAATGTTCTTACATTTAGGTTTATGATCACATTCCAGTTCATTTTTATATATAGGGTAAGGTAACAATCAAGCTGCATTTTTTCATGCATGTGAATACTCACTTCTTTATTATCAATCCCATTTGTTCAAAAGAGTATTCTTTGCCTATTGAATTGTTGTGACATCTTTGTAAAACGTCAATCAGTTATATACATGTGGATATATCTGGACTTTGCATTTTTCTTCCGTTGACCTATATTTCTATCTTGATGCCAGTACCACACAGTCTTGATTTCTGTATCTTTATATTGAGTCTTGAATATTAATAAGTTTAAGTTCTGCAAAGTTGTTCAACTCTTTCAAAGCTATTTTAGCTACTTTAGTTCCTTTGGATTTCTATGTCAATTTTAGAATTAGTTTGCCAATTTCTAAAGGAAATTTTCTTGTGAGATTTTAATTGAGATTGTTGTTAAGCCTATAGAACACTTTGGGTAGCGTTAAAATATTAACAATATTGATTGTTCCAATCCTGTCTCTAATTTTTTAGATTTCTTTTATTTCTCTCAACAGTGTTTTATAATTTTCAGTTGACAAATTGATCCCTTAATATTTCTTATTTTTATGCTGTTATTTAATTTCAATTTCTGACACTTTATTTCTTTTATATATAACTTTAATTGACTTTTATATATTTATCTTGTATTTGTTACCTTAATAAACTCATTTGTATTCCAGTGGCTTCTTTTGTGATTTTCTTTTTCTTTATTTGTGATTTTCTCTATCGATGATAATGTCTTTTCCAAATAAAAATGACTTTATTTCTTTCTTTCCAATGTGATTATCTTCTCTTTCTATTTCTTCCCTTGTTGCAGTAATTAGAACATCCAGTAATATATTGAATAGAAGTCATAAAGTGGCCATCCTTGTCATGTTCCTGATCTTGGGCAGAGTTTTTAACTAAAACTTAATATTTTAAAATATATAATATTATTCAGGCTACCTATGTCTTCTTGAATTAAAGAAATTCTTTCATTTCATCCTAGTTGTGAAAATTATTGACATAAAATTATTTATAAGGTCCCTTTATTACCTTTTAAACTTCTGTAGAATCTATACTGATGTCACCTCACCCATTCTTGATATTGGGTTTACCAGTTCTATCATTTTTCCTGATTGAGTCCAGTTAATGGTATATGGTTTTTAAAAAATCTTTCCCAAGACTAACTTTGGTTTTATAGATTTTCTTTCATTGTTGTTCTCAAAATTATTGATTTTTGTCTTTTATAATTATTTCTCGGCTGCTTACTTAATGTTTCATTTTCTCTTCCTTGAGTTTTAAAGGTGGAAGCCGAAGACACTGATTTGAGACCTTTGTTCTTTTCTAATACAGACCTTTAATAGTAAAAATTTTACTCTGATGCTTTGTTATATCCCCATAATTTTGATGTTATTGTATTTTAATTTCCAATTAGTTTAAAATATTTTCTATTTTACCTTTATTGATTCATGTCTCTATTTAATATTTTATTTCCAAATATTTGGGGATTTTACAGTTACTTTTCTGTTATTGACTTCTAATTTAATTCCACTGTAGCCAAGAACTATATATTTTGTCCTGCACTTTTTTTAAACAAGGTAGAGCAAAAGTTTGGTGTTGTTTTTTTTTTTTTAAATGACATGTCAAATTTTCCTCTTATGAATTCCAACATGTCAAATTTTCCTCTTATGAATTGTTTTTTGTTTTTTTTTTGTATATTGATTTTAATAAAATTTTTTTATTTTTATTTTTTTTTATTTCGGCATATTATGGAGGTACAGATTTTAAGGTTTCAATAAATGCCCATTTCCCCCCCTTCCCCCACAAGTCTGAGTCTCCAGCATGACCACCCCCCAGATGGTGCACATCTCACTCATTATGTATGTATATACCTGCCCCCCTCCCACCTGCCCAATACCCTATTACTGTAGTACCTATGTGACCACTTAGGTGCTGTTCAGTTAATACCAATTTGCTGGTGAGTATATGTGGTGTTTGTTTTTCCATCCTTGGGAAACTTCACTTAATAGTATGGGTTCCAGCTCTAACCAGGAAAATATAAGATGTGCTATGTCACCATTGTTTCTTAGAGCTGAATAGTACTCCATGGTATACATATACCACATTTTTAGAACTCACGAAAATCAGGAAGAAAAAATCAAATAACCCCATTAAAAAGTGGGCAAAGGACTTGAACAGAAACTTTTCTAAAGAAGACAGAAGAATGGCCAACAAACATATGAAAAAATGCTCAACATCTCTAATCATCAGGGAAATGCAAATCAAAACCACAATGAGATATCACTTAACCCCAGTGAGAATGGCCTTTATAAAAAAATCTCCAAACAATAAATGCTGGCGTGGTTACGGAGAGAGAGGAACACTCCTACACTGCTGGTGGGACTGCAAACTAGTTCAACCTCTGTGGAAAGCAATATGGAGATATCTTAAAGCGATACAAGTGATTCTACCATTTGATCCAGCAATCCCATTGCTGGGCATCTACCCAAAAGATCCAATGACACTCTACAAAAAAGACACCTGCACTCGAATGTTTATAGCAGCACAATTCATAATTGCAAGGCTGTGGAAACAGCCCAAGTGTCCATCAATCCAAGAATGAATTGTTTTTTGTGCCAACTTTGTGAACTCTTTCCCTATTCTGAGATCACAAAATTTTTCTTCTATGTTCTTTTCTGAATGTTTTAGAGTTTTATAGTTTACATTTAAGTTCATGATCCATTGTGTTAAAATTGTATAAGATATGAGAGGTTTAAGTTGAGGTTTTTCTTTTCTTTTTTTCTTTCTTTTTTCTTTTTCTTTTTCTTTTCTTTTTTTTTTTTATCTCATGAATGTCCAGTTGTCCCAGCACCATTTGTTGCATAGGCTCTTTCTCTTCCATTAAATTGTTTACTCCTTTGTCAAAAATGATAATATTTGTGTAGAACATTTTTTGGTTTCTCTGTACTGTTTCATTGATTAATGTAGCTGTCTTTCCACCAACATCATACCATCTTAATTACTACACTTAGGTAATAAACTTTCACATTGAGAAGAGAGATTCCTCCTACTTTATTCTTTCTTTTCCCATATAAATATAAGAATAAGTTTGTCTATGTCAATAGAGAACCTTGTTGAGATTTTGATAGGCATTGCATTAAACCTATAGATCCTTTTAGAAAGAATTGTCACTATGGAACAATCTCATTGTATATTGAGTCTTCTGATCCATGAACTTGGTATGCCTCTCTTAGTATTTAGGTCTTTAAAAATTTATTTTCACCAGTATTTTGTGCTTTTTAATACAAATCCTACATATACTTTATTAGATTTATACCTATATATTTCATATGCTCAAAGCCATTGTAAATGGTATTACATTACTTATTTCAGATTCCACTTGTTAATTGCTGGTATACATAAAATGCAGTTAATTGTTGGTATACGTAAAATGCAGAAAATGCAGTTGATTTTTGTGTTGACCTTATGTCCTGCCACTTTATTGAAATCACTTAATAATTCTAAGAGTTCTTTTGTAGACTCCTTGAGGTGTTTTATGTCAACAATCATGTTGTCTGCAAAAAGAGACACCTTTTTTTGTGTTTTGTTTTCTTCTTTTCCAATGTATATACATTTTGTTTTTCTTTTTGACTTATTGCCTTTCAAGACTTGTTACTTGGACAAAAATGGCCTTAATCTCTAGCTAATTTTTCCCTACCGTTGAGTCAATATCTTTTAGGTACTCTACCTAATAATGCCCTGTGGTTTACTAGATTTTCCACTGTAGCTGTTAGGAACATGAACTATTCCCTGTACTGTGTAATGTCTTGGGATTGTTTCCTCTGCTCCTTTCAGGGAATTCATGCTAGTTCTTTTCTAAAGACCCATGTAGTTACCTCACAGACATCTCCTGACTGGTACTCAGCTAAAGCCCTAAGGGGAACAGTCTGCAGCTTTCCAAAGCTTTTGTGATGCCGCTGTGTCTGCTTCAGTGGTCTGCCCTTTGAATTCTGGCCACCTTACCCTCCCTTTAATCCCAGCTCCATCTCCTCAATTCAGAGAAACTCTGGGCTTCACTTGGGGCCCCTTGTTCTCTGTTATGAACTGGAAATTCTCTCCAAGCAGTAAACTGGAGCACTCCTGGAGATTACCTCATTTGTTTCCCTTCTCTTAGGACATACTATTCCGTGCTTCCCTTGGGCCAAGGTCTTTCATGTGTTTTGTCCAGTGTTTTAATTGTGTCAGGTGGGTGGGAGGTAAACATGATTCCTGTTAGCCTATCTTGTTTGGAATAGGAAGTATCATAAAACTCTATTTTGATCTAGCATCTTTTAGAAGCTTGTTAGCTCTTTATTATTACATTTTAAACTCTACTATTTTCTTGTAAGCAAGAGAGACTTTAGGCTAAGCCATTCTTGCAAAGAGCTCATACTAAGCATTTCCTGAGTCTCCTGGCTGATGCTTCCTTTGGGGACATTGCCTTTGGAATCTAAATATGGGTGTTTGTTATACCAAGGAGAATCTGCATGGTGGCTATGAAGTCAATGTTTCAAGAGGCTTGGATGCACTCTTCTTAAAAATGAGAGAGCATGAGTTGGCTGGCATTACAGGGAGAAAGTGGCATTGATATTGCAATGGTGACTTTTTAATGGTCTAAGGAAACATTCACTCTATTCTTTAATGTATATTGGTGGTGGAATGTTAGGTAGGTTTTTTGAACAAATTCATTATGGTCAGTTGTGTGCATTATTATGGGGAGAATGCTTATTTGAAGCAAATTAAAGAAAGCATTTAATAATGAGGATTGTATTCTTAGCTTTAAAGTCTCTCTTTCCCTTTCACCTACTTCCTTATCATCCCTTCAATGAGGGGATGCACTTCCATGGCCCTACTCATTTTTCCCCCACTTTTTAAAAAATTTTTGACCTTTCTCCTTATACCTTTATCTTACATATTTTAAGCAAATAGAAGTATCCCAATATCCAAAGTTGCATAGTCCATGCATGCCTAGGCCTATATGACCAGGATTTGTAACACAAAATCCTGATCTGTTTCAACATCCCACAATTATGGAGGAGAGGATGTTGCCTCTCCTTGCACCATTGTTTTCTTGTAGGACCCTTGAAGACTAATGTGGAAACGTTTGCCCTTCTCAAGACAATTCGAGCCCTCCTCTCCCCTTCATGTCATACCGTCCACTATGCTCACCACTGCGACTCAAGTATACCCCTACTGTTCCCATGCAATAGAATGAGGGTGAAGGTGTCGCCTTGCATTCTCTTCCTCCTACTTCAATCCTATTATTTGAAGAGAAGGCAAACCAACCAACAAATTTACATCTTGAATTGGCCCCAAACAGGACATTTGTAGTTGGAACTGAGTCGTAGTGCCTTCTTAATGAAAGCCATGCAGGGAAACAGAGGCAGCTCTTGGGCTGACATTGCATTTGAGTTAAAATCTGGCATCTCCACACCATTGACAGGTTTGACAGCTGGAGCAGCAATCACCTCATCATATCTCAGTTGTGTCTCTCCTGGTTTTTGGCATCCTTCCTGTCTAAATTTTTATCAGATGAGCACTTTTCCTTGGCAAGCAGTTTAAATACCTTCAACTTGTTTTATCTCTGAACTGTAGCCCTTTGCCCTCAGATGCCATTTCTCACATGTATGACTGGAAGATATTCGGAACAAATTAGTTAAGCATGCAGCTTTAGAGAGCAAATTCTGTTGGCCTTCTCCCCTCTCCATTCTCTCCCAAAATACCAGAGCTTCCTCTTCAAGAGACCTCCATGGGCATTTATTAATTTCATGGAAGCTACTTAATGGTCTTGCAAATTGGAACAGTTGTTGTGAGTTTTGATTGTGACACTATAGGGCTAACTCCACCTGTGCTCTGACTTCAGCGTTGTTTTCTTTGGCTTTGCTTAATTCACAATAATCAAGGACTTGAGGTTGTGACCAGCATTAGCAAGTCTCAAATGCCTCTCCTAAATCCAAGCAAATACTGCATTAGAAGGTTTCTTAAGATTAATGGCAGCCTTGATTCTCAGAGGCTGTGCTCAGATCTGGGCGAAGGTAATGTTCACTTGGCTTCAGCATTTTCACTTTTAGTTCAAAACCAAACCTGGAAATAGAGGATGGTCTGTAAGGCATGGAATGTGGGCTTGTACAAGAGACCACCTGTATATGTGGTAAACTCCCCCTGCCTGGCATTCAAAGCCCTTTAGAGTTTGTCCCCAGTCCTTTCCTATAAAAACTCTCAACATCTATGAACGTGATTAATTCCTGGCCTCTCCATCACACCTGGAGCATTGCTTACTTGAGGCATTGAGTGTTGAACAAGGATACATGGCAGTTAAGCAACACTTTGAAAATGCCAAAAAAAAATTTGACTGGTCTTTTAATAAATAGAAAGACAAATTGAGGGGGGAGGGGGGCATGGGCAATATATGTAACCTTAACACTTGTACCCCCATAATACGCTAAAATAAAAAAATAATAATAATAATAAATAAAAGCCAGAAAAAAAAAAGAAGAAAGAAAGACAAATCAAAAAAATATATATAAAAGCTGCTAGATAGATTGATATCTCTTCTCTGGGTCACAGTGTGCCTGTTTTTTAGCATCTTTACCAGTGCTTGCAATTGAAATGTATCCATTTTTGACTTGTCTTTTCTTAGTTAAGGGAGAAGGGAGGTGGTTTGATTGCCTTAGTGGATACAAGAAGACAGTTAACAATAGCTAAGTCATTCTTTTTCTCCTAGCCTCTTTATAAGCCTTACAAGTCCATGGCTGGAAAGACCATGTGCTCCACTGAGGAGAAAAATTTAAAAACAGTAGTGGTATTATTGCTGGTGATGATGTTGATGATGAACATCATCATGGCCACATTTTAGAACATTTGCTATGCAGCAGGCATTTTTGTTTAAAAAAAAAAACTAGCTTCATTGAGATATAATTCACATATAATTAAACTCACCCATTTAAAGTGTAACAATTCAGTAGTTTTTAGTATATTTACAGAGTTGTGCAATTGTTACCACTACCTAATCTTAGAACATTTTTATCACCCTGTAAGAAAGCCCATATCCATTAGCAGTCACTCCCCATGCCCCTCTGCCCCCAACCCTTGAGAGTAAATAATCTACTTTCTTTATATATGTATTTCCCTATTCTGGACATTTCAAATGAATGGAGTCACACGCAGGGTGACCTTTTGTAACTGACTTCTTTCACTCAGCAAAATGTTCCCAAGGTTCCTCATGTTGTAGCTCATGTCAGTACTCTCTTTTTAGAGCTGAATAATATTCCATTGTATGGATATTGTTAAAATTAGTACTGTTATTTCTCACATACTCTTCTCCCAGAATCCCCAAATGTTTTCATCTTGTGTAACCACAGTACAATGATCAAACATTAAGACAACACTACTATCTCATCTAAAGACCCTATTCAAATTTCTCCCTTTGTTACACTAATATTCTTTTTCTGGTACAGGGTCCAACCCAGGATCAAATATTGCATTTAGTTGTCACATCTCCTTAGTACATTTTAATCTGGAACATTTCATCGTTATTTTTTTGTCTTGGAGACTTTAAATTTTTTTTAACTTAAAAAAATTATCATTTTTATATTTTAAAAGTTAAATATGCTCACTGCAAAAGAATATATAAAACACATAAAAGAGAATGAGTAGAAATCACCCATTATTTCATTACAATTAGATGGTCACTATTGACATTTTGATCTATTTCTGTCCTATTCATATTATTGAAAATATAATTTATATTATTTTTAAGCTAGCATTATATTATAAGCAATTCACATGCATTAAAAATTCATAAAAGTATAATACTTTCATAATAGTCCATCTTGTGGTTAATACACAATGATATCAATCATATCTGTAATGTTAAACATTTAGGTTCTCTCCAGTAAAACTAAATGAAATTAGTGAATATGTTTGAACTATATTAAGATCACTAACTTGTAGCCTGTTTCACCACAACATCCTCAACAATAGGGAAATTCATCTTTTTCCAGTGTTCTAAAATTAAACTGCACCATGTCTTTAATTTGCATTTGCTTTTTAGTGATGTTAACTTTTAAAAATACTTATCAGTTTGCTTCCCTTTAGTCTTTTTCTTACAAAATGTAAATATTTTAAATTTTAAAAGAAATCAAGGAAAAGGTATATTATGTCATACTATGCTTATTTTTCTGCCTTATTTTCTTTTCCATTTTTAATTAAAATTTTACTCTTATATACAGCTATTTATTTTATTGACACACATTAGTTGTACATATTTATGGGGTACATGTGATATTTTAATACATGCGTACAATGTGTAATGATTGAATCAGGGGAATTGGGATATCCATCACCTCAAACATTTCTCACTTCTTTCTGTTGGGAACATTTCAAATCTTTTCTTCTAGCTATTTCAAAATATACTATAAATTCTGACTGTGCTATCAAACACTAGAAATCATTCCTTCTAGCTGAATATGTCTTTGTACGCGTTAATCAACCTCTCTTCCTCACTCCCTCCTCACTACCATTCTCAGCCTCTGGTAACCACCATTCTGCTCACTACCTTCATGAGATAAAATTTTTTTGGCCCCCACATATGAGCGAGAACATGCAATATTTGTTTGTTTTTCTGTGCGTGGCTTATTTCACTTAATATAATGTCTTCCAGTTCCATGCATCAGGGGTGGCAGAGACAAGAAAATCTGAGTACAGGTGGACCTGTGTAGTTTCAATCCATGTTGTTCAAGAGACAAGTGGATCATGGAAAGGATTATAGTTTTCATAAGATCCTCCAAAAGTTTCCCAAGCCCCAAATATATAAATAGTTGTGTTCTAGAACTGTGCCATCCACTACAATAGCCACTTGCTACACAGGCCTATTTGCACTCAAATTCATTAAAACTAAATAAAAGTAAAAATTCATTTCCTCAGCAGCATGTTTCAAGTGCTCAGCCACCTCCTGTGGCCAGTGGCTACTACATTGTGCAGCACCAATGTAGGACATGGTTGCCATCATTTCGGGAAGGTCTGTCAAGCAGCATTTCAAGCTGTTGGTTCTCAAACCTTGGCATGCATCAGAATCACTTAGAGATTTTTCTTTAAAAAAGAGATTGCTGAGTCCCACTTTGAGAGATTCTTATTCATTAAGTATGGGTTAGAGTTGAGAATATGCCTTTCTAACAAGTTTCTCAGGTGATACTAATGTTGCTTGCATGGGACCTACCCTTTGAGAACTTCTGCAATAGGGGAGGTTGGCTGGGTTTGGTGGTGAGGTTGGGGTGAGTCAGAGAGGAGAGCGGGGAAACTTCTACCATAGACTTTAGAAAATGCTGACCTCCTTGGCATTCATGTCATGAATATGAGCAGGCCCATGGGTCTGTCTCTATTTTATATTCATTCAAGAGTCTTTATATTTGCCTCATCATCGATTTTGATATGCCAGGTATGAACCAAGGATAATATGCCATTTGAGAACCTCCCTTCTGAGGCTTATCTTTAGGAGTAATGCATATTTTAAATGGCTCCTATCTTATCTAGAGTCTGAGAGCTTCTTAGGCCCTGTTATAGAGTGTTGTGAGATTATAAAAAGGAAATGGAGTTATTTAGAGAGTGTGGATGAGAGGAAGAGTGGATCAGAACAAGGCTGGGTATGTATTGGATTGCTAGGTTTTGGTGTTTCTTTCTGGGGAAGACTGGAAGCTTAGCTCAGGAGTCCACAGAATGAGCATGCCCCACCTCTAGTTACAGTCTCTATGTGCATTAGAGATGAAAAACATGCAGGAAATTTTCTGATTATTCTCCTATACCCCAGGCCATGTTACATCAATAAACTCCTAAGTCACTCCTTCCCTGTGAACCCAGTATAGGATCCCAGAATCCTTTCCAACATAGGACTTGGGCAGCCACTACCAATCAAGTGAAATTTATTTGCCACCCTGGACATGAGTGATGAAGGGTTTAGAGAACAGGTGTGTCTCTAGCAGAAAGAGGCAGAGAACACTGACCCACATTTCAAAGCATCTTGCAATTTTAGTTCTTAACCGCTTTTCAATGTTTCTTGAAATTATGCTGATATGGGGGACTTCTAGGCCACACAGAGGCCTGAGTGTGCATGCTAATACACAAAGGACATAGAGGATCCCAACTTCATAAAATATGTTATGGGGTGACAAATGCAACCACTACAAAATGCTAGCTTTGCTTAGTTTTGGGAAATGAGAATGAGTTTTTTCTTCCCCTGGTGGCACTGAATGATGGTTTGCAGGATTGTGGCATGGGAAAGATCTAAGAATGGAAATTTAACTAGGAAACACTGAGTCTGTGTGAAGGCAGAATTTTATGAAACTTCTCATTCCTGGGATGGTTCCCATTTGACCATATACAAACCAGGTCACCGCTAGTGCAGGGCAGATAAGCTTAAGCCATGATGAGTAAAAATATGCACATGTTGGGTTGGGGAAGTGGGCTCAGTCTGGATTATCTCAAACTCAGACCCCACTCTGGGTACCTGGCTGCTAAGCAGGGGATCCAAAAGAAAGCCCTGAGCTGAGGTTTAGGCCCAGTGCACTCCAACCAGGCTGTGAATGTAGCTGAGTGTCCCAGGTCCCTTGATGTTTACAGGTTTTTAGATAGAAACATGGCATATTTTTTTCAGGAAGTCAGTGCTGAAATCATTTTCTTCCTTAACAGCAGAAAAGTGAGCCATGATGACTGGCATCCTTCAGCTAATAACCACAGTTTTCAGAGAATCACACAGAGGGCTGATCTTACAGGTAGGCTGAGAAAGTGTAGTGGGAAGAGCACAGAGAGGGAGGCCAGAAAAACCAAATTCCAAGCCTAGGACTGCCATGAAACTGTGATGTGGCCATGCCACCTGAGCAAGCCACTTAATTTCTCTAGGGATCCATTCTTCACTTATACAGTTAGGAAGATGGATTCAATAATTTTATAGTTCCTTTTGGCTCTGAAATTCTATTGCACAAATGGATGCCTTGGGATCATTATTGAGTTGAGGTCTTCGAGAGCCCCTGACCCCAGATGTGATTATCCACTTTGCCAGAGCGTTAGCCACCATCCCGTCTGTGAGACATGTCCGGTCCCTGTGTCCCTGCTGGACCTGCCTCTCACCACCCACATGGTGCACCTGTCCAGGCTTCTTCGGGTTAAGCTGTTGTGAAGTTCAAGTTTTCTTCTAATTACTAAACTTCCTCTTGAAAAGAATTCCTTCTTGGAAGATGAGGTTGCAAAGTAGAATAAAATGGACGACTCTTCATGAAGCAAGAATAGAGTCTATGACCTTGTCCCTATTGTGGGGCATTTGAATTGTCTCTATTTTTGCCATTTTTGTGGTTGTCCCACATAGGGTGGGATTGATACCCTCCCACTAGCTCAGATTCAAGACTAATGATGCCACACGTGCACCAAGAGAGTATGGAAAGATCTTTTTGCTTGTATCGTGAGGCTTTCTTGGGAGAGCAGGGCAAGCACCCAAGTGGGGCTGTTTGGCTTGAGTGAGGGAAGGGTAAGTGGCTTTGGTTTACACTGTGGTTAGGAGTAGGCTGGCATGAGGGTTCTCATACGCAGGCTGAGGGTTTTGTGGCTTGACTTCCCTGCTAGTGCTAAGGAAGAAGGCCTGGGATTTTTTTTTTTTTAATGTCTCGCCCAGATGCGGGGCAAAAGGGGAGGGGAAAGGAAGGGATCTGAAAACTGTCAGCAGCCAGATAATGGAGTCAGATGATCTTTCATGTTAGAGAATCTCAAGGAAACTACTAAAAACATAATAGAGCTATTAGGTGATTAAGTATGAAATGTCTGATTTCCCAAAGTACTAAGTTAAACAGTTGCTATCTCTGACTTTTTACTTTGACACTTCTTCTTTTATTTTTATTGTGAAGGTACATTCTCAGTCTTTCAAACACCGATTTCGGCTAGTGATTATCTTTCAGATTTTTTTAGAGTAATTTTTGTGAAACCATGGATAAGTCAAAAATTTGTGTTATTTTCAAATATGAGTTCTGTCATGGAGCCAACGTACCACAGACAACTGGAAATATCAACAAAGTGTTTGGGAAGGATGTGGCTAATGGACACACAGTACATCAATGGTTTGAGAAGTTCCATTCTGGTGATTTTGATCTTGAAAATCAGTCACATGGGCAACCTGAGACCAAAGTAGATAATGATGAACTGAAAGCTTTAGTGGAAGCGAATCCATCTCAACCTGCACATGAATTAGCAGCAAGGTTTCACATTACTATTCCAACAATATTGGATCATTTGAAACAAATGGGCAAGGTAAAGAAGCTGGATAGATGGGTTCCACATGAATTAAATGAGCGTCTGGAGAGAAATTATCTTGAAGCTTGCCTGCCTTTGCTGTCATGACATAAAGGCCAACCATTTCTATAGACATGTTACGTATGATGAAAAATGGATTCTTTTTGACAATTGCAAGTGTTTGGCACAATGGTCGGATAAAGATGAAGTGCTGAAACCCAGTCAAAAACTGGGTATTCATCTAAAAAATCGAATGGTGTCTGTTTGGTGGTCCAGCACTGGTATTATCCACTATAGCTCCATGAAACCTGGTCAGTCGATTACAGCGGTGGTCTACTGCAACCAACTGGACAAAACGATGAGGATGCTTGTGATTAAGCAGCCAAGATTGGTCAATATAGACAGGGCAATCCTCTTGTAAGACAACTGTTGACCACAAGTTGTACACAAGGCTGCTCAAACTACGGAGGCTGGACTTGAAAACTCTGTCATCTACCGTATTCACCTGACCTTGCACCAACTGACTACCATTTCTTGCAGGTTTAGGGACACTCTTGCAAGGAAAAATATTCAATTCTCAACAAGCTGCAGAAAATGCCTTTTGTGATTTCATAGCCACTTGCTCTCCAGGCTTCTTTGCTGCTGGCCTGAACAAGCTACCCTGAAGATGGTAAAACTGTCAGTAGCTTAGGCACATACTTTGATTAATTGTACTGCTTCTAGTTTGAGATATAATAAACTACATTTCTGATTCAAAATCATATATTTCATATTTAATGACCTGATAATAAATAAATTAGCAAGATCACAGGGTACAAGATCAGATAATTTATTTTATCTTTCTATACATTTGCAATGAATACAATAAAAATAAAATCAATATAATAATTCCATTAATAATAATATATAAATATGTAAAATATATGAGAATAAATTTAAGAAAAGAAGTATAAAACTTACACTGTGAAAACTCAAAACACTGAAAAATGAAAGAAGACCTAAATAGATAGAAAGGCAACCCATATTCATGGATTATAAGACTTAGTATTATTAAAATGACAATATTTCTCAAATTGATCTAGATTCAACACAGTCCTTATCAATATCCTAGGCAGCTTTTTTTTTAATGCAGAAATTGATAAGCTGACTTTAAAATCCATATGGAAATGCAAAGAATCTAGAATAACTAAAGCAATTCTTGAAAAAGAAGACAAAGTTGGAGGACTTACACTTGCCAATTTTAAAACTTAAATACAAAACTACAGTAACAAAGAAAGTATAGTACTGGCATCAGGATGAACATATAAGTCAATGTAACAGAATTAGAAACTCAAAAATAAACCCTTATGTTTAAAGTCAATCGATTTTTACCAAAGATGCCAAGACATTTCACTGGGGAAAGAATAGTCTTTTCAACACATTGTGATGAGGCAGGCAACAGGACATCCACATACAAAAGACTAAAGTTTGACCCTTTCCTTATATTATACACAATATTCAACTCATCAATACGTGAGTGGATTATAAAATGCGATATATGTATGTATATCATGGAGTACTACTCAGCCATAAAAGATGGTGAACTAATACCTCTTGTATTAACCAGGATGGAATTGGAGACCGTTTTTCTAAGTTAAGTGTCACAAGAATGGAAAAACAAATACCACATGTACTCACCAATAAATTGGAACTAACCAATCAACACTTATGTGCACCTATGGAAATAACATTCATGGGAAATCAAGCAGGTGGGAGGGGGGTGGAGGGGATAAGTAAATTCACACATAATGGATACAATGCACACTATCTGGGTGATGGGCACACTTTGACTCAAATGGTACAAAAGCAATTTATGTAACCAAAACATTTGTACCCCTGTAATATTCTGGGAAAGAAAAAAACCCTCAAACTTCTCATAAATGCAAATACATACATTGTTGTAACACATTCTTCTGGAATGATAATGTAAGCTTTGAGTATAGAAAGGACAGGGGCAAAGAAAAATAAGCTTTCCATTACCTTGCAAAGACATGTTTCAACCTTCTGAATATGCCTCTTAGGGACTCAGAACTAAGAAATATCATGCTGTGATGTGCTATATCTGCTTCTGTTCTGTGTGGCTACTTCACTTATGATAGAATTTTTATCCTTTGTAATTAAACTGGAGATTTAATCTAAGCTTAAACTTTGGAAATATATGGAAGTGTTTGTTCTTGCCACTCCTCAGTCCACCTTAACTTATGTTTAAAGCATCTCTGAATATGTCCTTAAGCTAAATGCCTAGAAAATAAATTTAAAGGCCAAACAGTATATCTGTCTTAAAAAGATTTTTGGAAGCTTTCATTAATTAAATGTGATTATTGGGGCAAATTTAATCTTGAATTTAGTGATGTGATTCTACTGTAGGTCATTTTTAAAATAATGGATGCATATTAGAAAGTATGGCAGATTAGATACCATGAATAAACATCCTCTTAAATAGATCCTATTTCTAGATAAATAACTATTTTTAATACATTTCTGGGTCTGCTAAAAACAGGAGAAATCATCAAAAGGGAAAAAAATCAAGAAAAATTTCAGCTGAAGTCAGAGAAGGAGGCAGGTATTTTTTCCAAATTCACACATTGGAATATGGAGAAAAAGCATTGGAGCTACCACACGCTGGGGGATGTGAACCAAAAACTCCTTTACGAAATCTGTATCCCTGGAGTTTGATCAAGTGATCTCAGGTCTGCAGCACAGATCCTTTCTGGAAGAAAGCTTCATCAGTTTAGGTTATAGAGATTTCCACAGATTGAGGAAAGGCAAATATGAGCTCACAATTGCCAATTACCAAGCACTCAAGGAAATTTCCCATTAAGAGTTATCAAAAGAAACAAGTTTAAACCCCTAATGGGATCAGATATTAGAATGTTCACAATCAAGCTACAAAACAAATGTGTATGAAATGATTAAAGACATACAGATAGGGTCAAACAGAGAAGGCAGTGAGTCTTTAAAAAGTAACCAATTTGAAAAATATCGAAGTAAAGCTGTTAGTATAAAAAATATTATGTATATTTAAAAATGCACAGTTCAACTAAATAGATCATTAAAGAGAGAATATTGGTAAACAAATAAGTAGATCTAAAGACAGTATACAGAATGCCACACAGCAATACCGAGATGCAAAGTCTGAGAGGTTAGATGATACAGAGGCTAGAATGAGAAGGTTTTCCATCAGCAAATCAAAGTCCCAGGAAGTGAGAAAAGAGAAACAATAGGAGAGCCTTACATAAGAGATGGCAGCTAAGAATTCTTCAAACTGATGGAAACCCTGAAAAACACATAAAAAGCACATTAGGAGGGAAAACAGATAAATTTTTAAAAGGCCCACCTAACCAAAACCATTAAAACCACAGAGCACCAAAGACAAAGAGAAGGTTTTATTAGTAGCTAGAAAGAAAAAAAAAATCCATTCAAAAGAATTGACAACAATTAGGGTGAAGGCATAAGGCTGATTTCTCAGCATCAAAATAGAATCAATGAAGCAGTGGAATTATATTTTTAGAGTACTGAGAAAAAAATAATCAGTCTAGTATTGTGTTAGAAGCAAAATGATCTGTAAGAAGGAGTACAAGATAAAGAAATATTGGTATGGACAAAATTGAAAGCGTTACTACCTGTATATTTAACTAAAAGAACATCTAAAGAATGGAGAAAAAGTGGAAATAACTAAAGCTTGAGCAAAAAGTTGGTAAATCTAAAAATATATTTTCTTTATGAAAAATAATTTGTGGATTTTCACAAAATAATAGAACTAAACCACTGTCAAACCTAATGTCTGGGTCAGGAGGAAGTGTTTAGAATTAAAGAGTTCAGGCAAAGTGTTTACAAGGTTAACATCAGATATTTTTAGTTAGCAACATATTTACACATTTTAACAGATAACGTCCAAAAAATTAGATTATATAAATTCTAAACCAGTGCTGGAGGGAGACTAGGAGCAAAAAGGACATTAAAAAAAAAAAAAAAAACAAGAAATGAAAAGAAAAAAAGAAGCTTAGAAGAAATGAAACAAATTCCAAAGTAATATGCTACATACATGTCTAAATAGATCAACAGTCACCATCAGTGTAAATGAACTGACCTTGCAAGTGAACTACAGCCATTGTCCTATTGGGTGACAGAGTAAGGCCTATTATATACCCTTTACGATATATACACCAAAACACAAGGTTGAAGAGATACCAGGCAATGGCAACCAAAACAAAGTGCGGATAGCTATATATTTATATCTTATATAAAATATATATCTCATGTATAGAATTCAAGACAAAAATATTATTAGGGGTAAAGGGGGGGACCCAAATAATGATGAATCTTTTGATTCACCAACAAGATTTTAAAAAATCTAAAATTATATGTACCTGTTAAAAATATCATACTCCGTTGAATCTAAGATGCCAACATTTATAAGACATGCCATCTACTACTATGAACAATAAAAACTGCTGCAATTAAAGTATGATATAATGCTTTCATATTATGTCAGTTGTAAGAGATCTTTGTTTCAGAGATGTTAAACGTGAATAAAAGTGTCCTTAGAATCGATGAAATGTGACAGCTTCACACCATATAAAGCAAGTATTTATATAATACAAAAGGAATATAATCTACATAATAGTCGAAGATTTCAAAATATTTCTTTCAATTTTTGATAGGTCAAACAGATCAAAAATTAAAGATACAGAAGATGAGTAACAAGCTGATTTTAATGGACATACATAGAAACGTGCACAATTAGGGAATACACATTCTTATCAAGCATGTATGAAACATTTTAAACATTGACCCCATTTTTACCTATAAAAGCAAATTTTAACAAATTTGAAAAACCAGGTGTCACACACATGTTCTCTAACCACAATACAATTTTAATTTAGAAATTTTTAATAAAAATTTAGCCTGAAAACCCCATCTGTTTAAATACAACAATTATATCCCATGGTTCATAAAAATAATGGAAATTAAAAATTCCTAGAGCAGAATATTAATGAAAATACTATGTATACAAATAATGGCATGTATCCATTTGTAATGAAAATTTCTCACGGAACAAGGAGTTACATGGAACTTCTTAGGTAAATAAAGAGTATTTATCTAAAACAAACAAAACCTATAGCTTACATAGCTCTTAATGGTCAAATATTAGGAGCAATTCTTGTAACATCAGAAGAGTTTTCAGTGAAAAGTACATTTTTCTTCCATCCAGACCTGTGGTCTCCAGCCTCCGGGTTGTGGACTGGGTACCAGTCTGTGGCCTGTTAGGAATTGGGTCACACAGCAGAGGGTGAGTAGTGGGAGAGGGAGCTAAGCTTCATCTGCATTTACAGCCGCTCCCCACGGCTCACATCACCACCTGAGCTCCGCCTCATGTCATATCAGTCACTGTCTCCCATAGCCCCAGATGGGACCATCTCGGTGCAGGAAAACAAGCTCAGGGCTCCCACTGATTCTGCACTCTGGTGAACTGTATGATTATTTCATTATATATTACAATGTAATAATGATAGAAATAAAGTTACACAATAAATGTAACGTGCTCAAATTATCCCCAAACCATCCTCCCCCAGCCCAGGGTCAGTGGAAAAATTGTCTTCCATGAAACCAGTCCCTGGTGCCAATAAGGTTGGAGACTGCTGATCCATACTGGCCTGCAGGACAAAAACCCATGCATGCATGTTTGGCAGAGGGTAGCACAAGAAGAGAAAGTTTTTGTTTTGGTTTGGCTTATTTTACAATTTTTTTTTAAGTGCTTGATACACATTGACAGCTTTTCCACAAAGCTGTACCAACTTAAACTTCGGTAAAGAGAGTGTGAGAGTGCTTACAAACATTATGTATTACCATTTTTAAAATGGCAGAATACCTCTTTTCTAAAAGAAAATTTCTTTGATGCCTTGTGAGGCTAAACATGCTCAGTTAGTTTATTGGCTATCTTTATATTTATATTGTAAACTTTTTACAAAGTTATTTTTATTTTTGTAAAAAATGGTTACTACATTAGGGATGATAACCCTTTACCTGCCATAGTTGATAATAAGTATATTTTTTAACTTCATAATTTGGGTTTTATTTTTTTTATGATGTTTCATCATGCAGGGAATTTTTAACTTTTTATACGGCCAGACCTAACAACACTTTCTTGCATTATTTCTTCCTTTGCTTTTATGTATATCTCTGGAGATTAAAGAGTTTCCAGTAATTTTTGGTTATTGTCTAATGGTTCAGTTTCTTGCATTTGACTATCTGATTAGGATTGCAAATTTCATTTAGTGTCTTTTAGACTTATTAAGCAATACTTCATTTCCTCACTGATAGAAGATGTCAATTTTATCATAGTCTAAATGCCTTTATAATAGAATCTTTTTTTTTCCATTTTGCACCATTAATCTCCCTTTCAGTTTTTTTTTTTTTTTTACAGGTTCCATGCTGTTTAATTACTTTGGCATTATTAGTGAGAGAATGAGAATTCTTGTCACTCACTCCAATTATTCTTTTCTTTTTTCAGTCTATTTTTATTGGATTTTTTATTTCAAAATATTAAGGGAGTACAAATGTTTTTGTTACATAGAAGTCAGGGCTTTTGGTATGTCAGTCACCAGAATCGTGTTCATGTAGCCAACAGGTTAAGTTTTTGTCTCACACTTCCCCTCCCTTCCTGGTTTTCAACGTCCTTTACATCTCATTGTGCCTGTTTAGCTCCCACTTTTTAGTGAGAACATATAGTGTTGGGTCTTTCATTCCTGAGATATTTCACTTAGGATAAATCTCTCACCATATACAAAAATTAATTCAAGATGGATAAAGGACTTAAATGTAAGGCATGAAACCATAAAAATTCTAGAAGAAAACATAGGAAAAGCTCCTCTAGATGTTGGCCTAGGCAAAGAATTTATGACTAAGACCCCAAAGGCAAATACAGCAAGAACAAAAATAAATAAATGGGGCTTAAATTAAAAAAGCTTCTGCACAGCAAAGGAAAGAATCAACAGAATGAATAGACAACCTACAGAATGTGAGAAAATATTCACAAACTAATGACAAACGTTTGACAACCAGAATCTACAAAAAACATAAATCAACAAGTAAAAAAACATACAAACCCATCAAAAAGTAGACAAAAGTCATGAACAGAAGTTTTTCAAGATAGACAAATGGCCAAGAGAGATATGAAAAAATTCTCAACATCACTAATCATCAAGGAAATGCACATTAAAACCATAATGAGATAACATCTTACTCCTATCAGAATGGCCATTACTTAAAAAGTCAAAAATCAATAGATGCTGACATGGGTACAGAGAGAAAGGAATGCTTATATACTGTTGGTGAGACTGCAAATTAGTACAGCCCCTATGGAAAACAGTATGGAGATTCCTCAAAGAAATAAATGTAGACTTACCATTTGATCCAGCAATCTCACTACTGGGTATCTACCCAAAAGAAGAGAAGTCATTTAATCAAAAAGACACCTGTGCTCAAATGTTTATGGCAGCACAATTCACAATCACAAAGATGTGGAATCAACCTGAGTGTCCATCAATTCATGAGTAAAGAAAATGTGGTGTATGTATACCATGGAGTACTACTCAGCCATAAAAAGGAATGAAATAATGTTGTTTGTAGCAACTTGGATGGTGATGGATACTTTTTAAAAAAATTATAAACATTTTCCATGCTCTTCTATCTCAAAATGATCGCAACTATTCTTTTTTAAAATTTATTAACTAAAATGAATGTGAAATTCATTTTGCTAAATTGAAAAATACAAACTTATCAATCTCTGATGTATTACTTTTAATTTCATTTGACCCATAACTTGGGGGCAGCTAAAGTAAAATTCTAAAGTAGGAAATATGCCTATTGGTTTGGAAAGGGAAAGGTATTAATGGTAAGGAAATAGTTACATTTTCACATAATCAAAGTTTTAAAAAATTTATCCAGTGTTATTTATCTGACATTATTTCTCCAAAGTGCCTCGTCTACTCTAGCCAGACAAATCTCTTCATTATTCCTGCTTCGGGCCATGTGCATTTCAAATTCTAAGCCTTTGCTGAGAATATTTTTTTTTTGCCAGGGATATTCTTTCTCTTCCCTCTGTTTATTAAAATCTGTTTTCTTAAGGACTTTTTAGGGCCAAACTCCAGCTCCTCCATCATAAAGCTTTCTTTTCATATCTGTTCCATACAGTTTAAACATTTTAGAATTTTTTCTAATTATAACAGCAATAAAACAAGCACATAGAACATCTGATAAAGAGAGAAGACATATTTTGTATAACTTTAACTCCCTATTATAAATTATACATTCCCTTACAGTATTTTTAATATGAATACATAGTTGTAACCCTAATGAACTTACAAGCTTGTATGCTATATTAGCATAGTTTCATGATTTTCTGTGTCGCTTTATTCTATTCATTATTACCCTTTTAGTGACTATCCAATATTCCATAGAATCAAGGTACTATTATTTACATAATCTTTGCTTTACTGCTCTTCCTTATAATAACAAATTCTATAGTGCAAAATCTTTGTTGTGTAGCTTTCCTCTCTTTGGAGAATTATTTCCCTAGAATAAACGTCAAGAATTGGAATTCAAGGGTGAAAAGGGAAGAGAATTTTCAGGCTCCTGATACATGTTACCAGGTGACTTTCATCTACCAAGTTCATGTATGAGATTTCTGGTACCCCACTAGGCTTGACTTTACTGGATTTAAATATTTTTTTCATTGCTTATTTAAAAGGAAAAAAAAAGCATGTTAAACCTTTTGTCCCTAATTCTCTATTGTCATGTATTAGTTAGTGCTCATGTGTTAATTTTATCTCCCCAAAGAGATTGCAATGTCCCTGAGTGAAGCTAGAGGAAGTGATTTATGTTTATTCTTTATGCCCCACGATGTCCCCCCCAAAAGTATGGCAGATATAGTTGTCTTCAGTTTTTGCTTCGTAAGCAAATGAAACCTTCACAAAATTCCATTTTTGTTCTGCAAACTCAAGGTCATTTATGACAGATGAATTTGGCAAGCAGCATGTTTGGGGAGTCCCATTTCCAAAAATAAACCCTCACCCTAACCTCACCTGTAGAGGTTATATTTATCCTTGGAATCAGTGTTATCTGAAAATTTCAGTAAGCATGTGTATATTGACTTTTTCTAGAACTTTAGACCCATTTTATTCTAGCTCTTATCCAGTTAATTCACAAAGAATAAGCTATTTAACCACCATCATTTTCAGGGTTTGCTCATGGAAAGACCAAAGAACATAGCCCTGATCCTCTAAAACTGATGTCCTAGGTTTCTAAAGAGTCTTCTACCTCTACAGGAAAGTAAAACGCAACCAGGATAGAGGTACTCTATTACTAAGAGTTTGTAGCTACACTTGTTTCCCACTTTATCCTACTTTTAGTAATAGTACCGGGGATGTGATGGACAGTCAATATGTAATTTGTTGAATGATTGAATGAATGAATCTGTGTGCTTAGGTGCATTAATCAATCACTGTACAAATATTTATTGAGCTCTTGAGAGCCCAGTGTACTAGTTACCATGAAAAAAACAGATAAAGTTGATGGATCTTATTCATGGCAGGAGGCTGGACCTAATGAGCTAGAAGGTTCCATCCAGAGCATTTTTCTACAATTCACGTGCATTTCTTTTGCTACTTACATGTCCCACCCACAAGCCAAATAAAACTCCTGGAGCTGCATTTGTAGGATGACAGCCCCACCCCATCTCCCCAGGAGCCTGAAAAGGAGTTGTATGCTGCTGACTTTTGGTGCCAGTGACTCCTGGGCTAGGACAAGGATGGCTCCAGATGGACGCTTTTGTGGAGGGCTCCCTTTTATCCTGGGTTGTAAGCCGCATGAGCAGTTATATTATAAATGGGTAATTTACCGCCACCTCCCTCCCCAGGGCCGCCTGTGCCGACTCTTTCATGGACATTGTTACCAAAGGTTACCCATGTGCCTGGCATCTTTGATTTTTGTGGGCACCGTGCACCAGAGCAAAAGAGTTGTCGCCTTGAGCATCTGCACGCCGGCTTTCACATGTCCTGCAAATGGGCACCTGCTAGCTGTCTTCCCCAGATGTCATCCTGACCACCAGTTTTTTTTTTTGTTTTTTTTTGCTGCTCACTATTGCATTTACTAACCACAGCGAGGCCTGGGCACTTAGCTCTCCACTTTAATTATTCATCCTTATGAAGAAAAATTTCCCCTGTGTGCTTTATTCTCCTCCAGCCCTGACCTGAGCACACGCAGACTCCTCCTTCCTTCCCTCCCCAGACTGCCTTGTCTGTCGAAGGGCCTTTCACTGGGGTGCTTGTTCCATTTGTGCCTTTAATATGCATTTTGTGTCCTGCCAAGGGGGTCAGGAGGGCGCAGGGAGAAGCCAGATGGCTTACCTCTTCCCTCAGGAAACACGCCGCTATTTGGCTGGGCACCTTCCCAACTCAAGGCAGGGTGAGATTCCACTGTTTGAGGGAGAGCTGGTTCAAATGCCACTGTCCCTGAGATTGCAGCTCCAAGTTCCTCTAGGCTATGCACTTTTCTACTTCACTGACACTCACTGGAGTTTTCTGCCAGAAACAGCATTTATAGGAGATATTAGAAAGCGGGTAGGAAGGGAGGGATGGGAAAAAGCAACCCGGGTTATTTACGGCCTTTGCTCAGACACAAGTTTCCGTTCTTTTAATCCGGCTGAAATAAGAAACCATAATCCATGGATGAAAAGACAGTGAACAAACTCAGTTAAATCTCGAGCACCCTGAGGATGTATGCCCCCCACCCCCCATTTCTGGTTTTTTAATGTTCTTTCCCTGGTGCCGTTTCCCAACTTCAAGTTTTGAAAAGCCAAGCAGTTTAACTGGCCAGGCCCCGGGAACTTATTTGTATGCAGCACAAATTTCAGAATCTGTTCTCAGCCTGTGCCGAGTGAAAAATGGCCTGCATTTTCTTGATAGCCCATGTGGTTGTAAAGAATAAATGGCTAATGAATTACAGATGAACATTGACGCAAATTAATCTTCCCGCTGTCCCTGGGTTATATGGCAGCCATTTAAAAGTTTAATCAATACACTAAAGTTGAAAACATGCAGGCACTGCAGTTGTTTGGATGTAATAAACATCAGAGGGAACCGGGAGGTTTGCACCCAGTCCATGTATCATAATGACAGGTATTTATGTTTAATGGACTAAATATTTTTTATTGGAAGGGAGCAAATGTCAGCTTAACTTTGTGAGCCCCGCATTCAACTTTCCTTTGAGGTTGGTGAAAGACGGCTGACGTGTCATTGGAAATGAAATGTTAAGGGGGGAAAAAGCACAGCGGAGACAAAGCGCGATGGGAGCCGTCGGGAGGCGTGGTGCCGCGCTCACAGTCTGCAGCAATTCATTAAGGAAAACGTAAACTCTGATATTTCTAATGTTGCCGTAAAATGGTTTACTAGGAACAACTTTAATGGTTATTAGCGAAAACAAGTGCCCAGATCTGCCAGATATCCCTTTTGGTGCAGGCTTTTGTTTGAAAACTCTTTACCGGGTCATATTTGCTGGAGATTTATAATTAGTCTTTTTCCTTAATGTGAGAAGTGGGGGAGAAAACCGCACGATGGCTCTCAGCCCTGGTATTCCATGGATCTTTCCCGTTGAACAGTGTCCAACGGCTTTGAATAACCATGTGTTCTCTTTTGGAATACTTATATCTTAATTACTTTTCAAGTCGATATTTTGTAGCTTTGCTGCGAGCCTGGTAGGACCAGGGTGGCTGGGAGGGAATGGACTTTGCCAATAGCAGTGCCATCTTGCTGCACAGAAACGGGCTGAGCTAGAAGGAGAGAAATGGCTTCATCTGAACAACAGCAAAAAAAAAAAAAAAAAAAATACAGACTTGGCTCAGCTTTTCATTTTCTTTTTTTTCTCCCCAAATAAAACAGATGAATTATGTTATCCCTGTGGAGCACAGGGTCTTGGAAAATGGCACACACTTTATAAAAATAATTAGAAATGTTTTAGACAATGGAGAGCATGTTTTTAATGTCCCTTCTGCAACCAATTGTCTCAGGTCCTCTTCGGTGTCTAAGGCCACACTTAACGGCAGGGCTTTGAAGACAATAATTCAGTAGATGTTGAGATGGGGCAGCAGTCGAGATACTTAGTCGTCCAGTATTCAGATCTTTGTAAATATATGAATTGCATCTTTTCATACCTCTAGTAATTTTTTAAATGACAATAATTTGTGTTCTAATGGGCCTAATATTAAGAGGAAATCAGCATTATGTGGAATCAACCAAACTGATGGATTTTCTAGCTCTTTATTACCCCATAAGCAAAATGTGAAGAAACTTTTTGTTGTGAAAACCCAAGCATGGCTCACCATTAACAGTAATGAAGTCCCACTTACTGTTCCCCCAGAAGTCCCTGAACTTTCCTTTATTTTTCTTCCTAGCTCTTTTCACCATCTTAGAGGATGAATTCATCTGCCTATTTTGTTCATTTTGTGTTTCTACCGTGTGAATGTAAGCCCCATGGCAGGGGACAAGAGAACCTGATTTTCTTCTTTGTTTCTAGAATCCTAGAATCCCAGGGCATAACCCACAGTAGGTTCTTATCAGGGGCAGTTACGTGAATGGAGGGCTATTATTTCTTATTGCCTTTAACGATCATAACTACAGACATTTTTTGATCACCTGTTATAATTGCTAGTCACTGTGATAGTTGTTCTACATACGGTACTATACATGATCTTAGTTGTTACTCTAAAAGGTAAGAGTTGTTATACCCATCTTATAGAGGCAAAAACTGAGGTCAAGAGACTTTCAGGTAGTTATTTGTGGTCACTGTGAGTATGTAGCAGTTCTGGAATTTGAATCCTGGCCTGTTTGTCCATGTATCAGTATACAACACTCCGTCATGTTCCTGTCCCTCATGTCGTCACTGGTGATTAAAATTTCACGAAGTGACCCCAAAACTTTTGATTCTAGACCATGACCAGCCACCTCTGCAGCTGGCCTCTAATGGACAGAAGGATTAGATTTTTACACTTTCCCACCTAAACCTGGTGTCCTGGGGCTACCTATGGAAAACAATCATTGACTCTAAAGAAGTAGACATCAGCTATTTGGTGATGGATGATGTGACCCTCAGATATGTGTTTTTCATGGTCTGGGGAAGCACAAGGAGCTCTGGATAAGGGTGTCAGATAAATGTATGTTCAGCTGCAAGCAAAATAAATGCAGTGAATAGTGACCTAGATGTGTAGGCATTGATTTTCTTCACACAGAAATCAGAATGGAGGGAGACAGTCCAGGACTGTGACGTTGGCTGAAAGAGCAGGTCAGTAGGTGCCCAGGCTCTTTCTGGCTTCCTGTCCCACTTCCCTGAGCATGTGAGTTTTAGCTTCGTGTTCTCAAAATGGTTGCTACTGCTCCTGGCATCATTTCGTTGTCCTGGGCAGGATAAAGAGGGAAGTCTTTTCCCTGTAAGACATTTGCTTTTTATTTGTGGAAGGACAACTTTCTAAAGATGTCTACCTCTTTCTTGTTGCCCAGACCATGTCATTGGGAGGCTGGAAAATCAAATATTTCAGTTTTCATGCTCTTATGTTAGAGGAAGGCAGGATAAAAGGAAGCCAACCCATAGTGTCTGCTCTATAAGACAAATCACGATTCTTTGTGTTCCTACTAAAGGCTTGACATTTTGGTAGATGCCAACTTCTATCATCATTACAACCACTTTGTTATAGAAGAATATGTATTGCCACTGTACTAGGAAGTGGTTGAGCTGGGATTTGAACCTCCATCTGTCTGTTTCTACCCTAGGCCTTTTCTCTAATGCTATAGTTCTTTGGCCACCATTTTGATTTCATAGCCATGATGGTTTCATGGTGAAAGCCATTCCCAGTTGTTTCAGCTCATGGTGAATGTGCTGTCTTCTGAAGTCACTTAACATATTGGTTCTACCTCTTTGACAGTTGAGTATGCACTGCCGTGGGTTATTGTCTATCCTTCTGTATCAACCATTGAAAGTTCTGTACAAAGTGGTTAAGAAGGTGGGCTTGAGTCTGTTAGATTCAAATCTTGGCTCCACCAGTTCCTACCAGTGTATGCTCAGACAAGTTACATAATCTTCCCACTGCAGTTTCCTCGTCTGTAAAATGGGAATAATGGTAGTGTCTACAGCATGAGTGTTTTGAGAACGATAAGAGCTTAGAACAGTATCTGGACCTCAGTAAATGTTGGTAATTGTTATCACCAGTATTATCCACAATTGTCATGTTTCATTTTGTCTCCATGACCAGACTGGACTTTCTGAGACCAGACACTGTTTTTTCTCTCTTAATATTCTGCTAAAACACTTAACAAGTTTCCATTTCACATTGGAGACATTGAGTAAAAACTAATTCAAGAATCCCATTTCAAATCCTTGTTCCATTGATTTAACATCTCTTTGCCTCACCTTCTGAATCCTAAAATGGGAAAACTAACACCATCTAACTCCTAGGGTTGCTGTGATGGTTGAATGAGATAATGCACTTAAAGTTTAGAACAGTGTGTGATAGATAGAAAAAGATCTGTGTTAGATATAATTGTTGCAATCATTCATGGATTGCCAGTATTCAAACACTCAATGGGATATAATTTATAATGATTCCAAAAGCAAACTTTTCTCAGGCCATCTCAGGTACACTGTATTAAGAATAACCATGTCCTTCTGGTGAAGCTGTATTGAGAATATCCTGCAATCCAGGGAGTGTGATGGATGGTGGAGATGCAGAGGTTCATAAAACACCATAAGAAGCTCAAGTGGTGATGAACATGGCCAATGTTCACCCTTGATAATAACCAAATGCTTGAAAAGTGAAACAACCATCGGATATCATTTTCCACTTATTAAACCAGCAAAGATGATCAAACAACAATACCTGGTGCTGTTGAGTAGATTGGATAGATATTGATATTTTTTAAAAAAAAAAAACTGTATTCCCATGTTATTCTTATCTGTCTTGATTTGTTTTTGAAAAGCATTTTGGCCCTATTCATTGAGGCTAGAAAATATTTAGATCCATTAACTTAGGAATCTATTTTAAGGAAGGAATCTGAAATGTATAAAAAGTACATCTTTATACACTAAAATGCTCACTATAGCAATGTTTATATTAATAGTATCAAAACACAAAAAGCAGTCATTCAAGTATATGGTAAGAAAGATAAATTATGGCACATCTACAGAATACAATGTTATATAGTATTCAACTGATGTTTAAAATAGTTTTAATATGATAAGCAAATATTTAAGCAATAAAATAAATGAAGAAAGATATATACGAATTCATCCATGTTTACAACATATGGATAGAAAAAAGACTAGAGGACCAAACATCCAAATGCTAACTGTGCTTAGTTCTGTGCAGCATAATTACACATGATTTTTATTTATTTATTTTTGTATTTTTTTTTTATGATGAGCATGCATATATAATAAGAAAAAGGTTAAAAACAAACTCCCAAACACCAGTGTGGTATTTATGAAAATAGTTCCAGAGGGAAGAGTAGTGATAATAAGAAAAAGGGCCTGTATGTGTTAGGAATTGTGTTCAGCTGCAACTAACAGCCCAAATAACAGTAGTTTTAACAAAATACCCTCATGTGACATGAACTCCAGATGTAGGCAGTCCATAGCTGGTATGATATCCCTAGAAACCCAAGCTGCTTTAATTTTTGTCCTGCCTTCCAACAGACTGGCTCCCACTCTCTATTTGATTTATAGTCACCATATTGCTGTTGCTGCACCAGCCCTTCTTTCCATGTTCCAAGTAGCAGGAAGGAAGAAAAGGCAAGGTCAGCACTGCCATGTTCAACAGCATGAGGGCTCTGTGTGTAAGATAAGAGAGAAATATGAATGCTGGGTAGACAGCCCTACTTTCAGATTTTAATTCAAGCTCTGCCACTCAATAGAAGGTTGACTTTAACAAAGGCTAGCACATCAATGGCACCAATACACATACAGTGCCATATGTAACTGCTGCCATCACCTGCACCTGGTACACCTGCTAAATCCCCTTTGCCATCCAAGCCACTGTTACCTCCTGAGCTTTCAGTTCCTGTTCTTTAAAATAGGCATAATGAACATTTCAATGCCTTTTAGGATTGTGGTGAGGACAATATGATTTGATAGTTGTGAAAGTCTTTTGGATAGGCTACGTGGGCTATGCAAATGTCATTTTTATGAGGCTAACCATAGCTAATGGGAATCGAGTGCTCACTGTGTGCTAATCACTGCTGAGCTGTTTGTATGCAGCATCTCGTTTAATCTTAGGAATTAGACATTAGGAGTGTCCCCATTTTACAGGTGCAGATATTGAGAAACAAAGAGATTTAAACCCAGGTTGTCTGACGCCTGAGTCCATGCCATTGGTTCTCAAACTTTGGAGTGCTTAAGAATCACAAAAAACTTGTTAGAGGAGGTATAGCTCAGTGGTAGAGCATTTGACTATACAATAAACTTGTGAAAAATGAAGATGTCTAGGATCGGCCATCAGATTCTGCTGCGGGTGGTCTGTAACCTGCACTTCACTGTTCTCAGTTCTACCAACTCTAAACTCCAGCAATGTGGCAACCAGTGTGCTCCTCAGACTAGGCTCCTATGGCTCCTGAATTCTACAGTGGCCTTCACTCGATCTTCTCTGGCAGGGAGACTGCAGCCCACTTGGAAGGATAGTTTTAGTAGCATGCCAGTGTTTGTAAGGGTTCATCATTTCACACAGAAACTGGTTACTCATTTCTGAGGCTACCTCTTGTACCTCTTGTGTGGGGATCCTCAGAGGTGAGAAGACTTTGGCCAGTAGGCCTGACTTGGTTGGCTGAATTTTGATTTTTTTCCAATAATGAAAATGGGAAAGTCCTTGAGGCCAAGCACAAGGGCTGAGTTGCCGAGGGGGTTGGGGGAAGGTAAACTATTTCCAAGAAGATCAAGAGTGTCTACCACACACCTGGCTTTTGAACTTTCCTCTTGGCCCACTGATGGCAGGCGCGCAGTGTGGAGGTTTGTGCTGGGCAGTGGCTAGGCTCCCCAGATGGAAAGCGTGGACGGTGCCATTTAAGGGTTCCTAGGAGACTCATTTCCTACTTGAATGCAGGAAGACTCTCAGAGTGACTGAATTTTGGAAACATCGTCCATTCTTTTTAAGACTGTACTCTCTTGCAACGGATCAGAACCAATAGGACAAACCATAACTTGCGACAGATTTATGCCCAGAGGGATGTAGGAAGAGGGAATGAAAGCTATGGGCAAGGATTTTCATGAGCTGCATCATAAAGTGGTTTGGTGGACCCCGGGGAGAACATAAACACTACCCCAAGGACTCATGGATTTGGATTTTGTTTAGATCCGTTTAAAGGCAATCTGTAATGGAGAGAAAGGGCAAAAATAATACTAGCTACCTCATAAGGTTGTTTAACGGATCAAGTGATGAGGTAATCCGATTGAAAGACTTATCACAGTGCCTAAGCATAGGATACTCAATCAAGTTAGCTATGATGATGATGGTGATGAAGACGAGGATTAGGAGGGAGGGGCCCAAGAAGTCTGCTAAGATTCTGCACCGTAAAATGTATTTCAGTTGAAAATTCACATTGAAAAGGTTGAAGCTTTGTCATTATAATTAGAAAATGCATTTTGAAAATTTTATCATGACATGAAACACAAAACTTTCCTAAGAGCCAGAAGTCACAGGAGCACTGCTGTTTGCATTAGTCTCTGATCATTGTTCCTGAAATTCATCTTTGTTATGAAGGAAGGAGCACTGAGTTGGGAGTCAGAGCTGTGAACAACTAACCACAGATTTTCCTTGTAGTATTTTTGTCTTTTGGAACACATTATTTAATCTCCCTAAATCTCATTTTCTTCATCTGTGCACTGGGGGTAATAAAACCATCTAGTAGTTGTGAGAATTAAATGAGATGATAAATTTTAGTGTAGTCGGTATAGTGTTCTGCACATAGAAGGTGATCCAATAATTAACTGACTCTGGGAAGGGCCGTGGCAGCCAACAGTGACCTTCAGAATGTGCCATCCTGCTGGGGAGCAGTCTGCCTTCTACTATGGTCTCCATGTCTGATGCAATTCTATGAAAGGAACACTCAGAACTTCTTTTTTAATGTTAATATTTAGATAGCCAAAGGACTTATTATCTCATGGTTGAGGGAAAATATTTTGTTTTGCCTTTCTTGTTAGTGTTGGAGGGAAGATCCCCACCCCCACCCACCACAGTCACCACAAAGTAGTGCTGTCCAACCTGTCCCTGTCCCTTCCTGCTCTTGGGAATCTACCTAGTGCTTCTCCAATATGGGAGGGGCCCGCCTCTGTGCTACAGCAGTCAGGGACCGCAGTGGCCTTTAATATCCAAAAGTAGGTTGCTAGGTGTCATGCCTCACAGTCCCCTACAGTACAAGGGGCAGGTAATTCAACATGGGAAGATGGGGATATTGAATTGAATAGCAGGGGTGAGAGTAGATATGTCATCTTGTTTCTGATGGAGAAAAAGCATTCAGTCTTTCAATGTTAAATATGATGTTAGCTATAGGGCTTTTTATAGATGACTTTTATCAGTTTGAGGAGCTTCCCTTTTTTCCTGTGTTGCTGACAGTTTTATCAGAATGTATGAATGTTGAATTTTGTCTGTAGTGTTTTTGTGCATCAGTTGAGATGATTTCATTTTTTCAATCTGTTGATATGGTAAGTTCTATTTATTTTGAATATTGAACCAACCTTGCATCTCTAGGATAAACTCTACTTGGTCATGATGTATCATACTTTTTGTATATTACTGGATCTTATTTGTCAATATCTTATAGATTTTTGCATATATGTTCATAAGGAATATTATTTGGTAGTTTTCTTATATTGTTTAGTTTATATATCAGTGTGATGCTGGGCTCATGAAAAATATTCCTACTACAATTTTCTGGAAAATTTTGTGTAGAATTGGCATTATTCTTAAATGTTGGGTTGAATTTTTCATTAAAGCCATTTCACCTTGAGTTATTTTCATGGGCCGATATTAAACTATGAATTTAATTTCTTTAGAAGATAGAAGATTCTTCAGGTTACTCATTTCTTCTTTACTGCCTAAGCTGTTTTTTAAAAAATAAATCTCATCTCCTTTAAACCTCTACATTTAATCATTATGGCCATCAGATAGCCATAATGTTACTCACAGCTTTATTACAAATTCTTCTCATAATCTCTTGTGTCTTCTGTTTGGTAAACAGAGAAAATCTAGCTCCTTCATACATTCATTTATTTGTTCATTTAGTAAAGATGTTAACCACATTTTGAATTCCAGGACCTATGAATTCAAAGATGATTAAGACACTATCTTTGAATTCAAATGAATCACATTTAAGTGAGAATAATAGTAATACAATTCTTGACTGAGCTGCGATGGGACGTGTGTAGTGGTTGTGTGATGATTAGTGCACAGAAAGAGAAAACGAGGAACCATTAGTGATACCTAAGGGAAATCAGGGAAGGCTTCTAAGAAGAAAGGGCATTTGAATTGGGCCTTGAAAGATGAGGGAATTTTATCTGGCAGAGAGCAGTCTTGCCTTGTGAACTGTCATGGGATGTTTGGAGGAACAGACCATTTCAGCTTTTCCTAGGAAGAGAACATGTACTTCAGGAATTCACTGTTTTGATCAACCCACCCCAAATCTGAATGGCAAATTAAAAAGTTAAATTGCCTTTGTTATCATAATTCTTCTATTTATGTGTTCTCCAATGAAGTTGATCTGCCATTTATATAATCTTACTGCAGAGTGGACTTAACGTTGAGTTATTGCTTCATAGTGATTCTCAGAGTTTTCGTCCTATTTTTATTTAAATTATTATGTTCATCCTCATAATAATAAATAAACATCTTCTTCAAAAAAGATGTGGTCTTTGAAATGGATCTCAATTTGAGTGCTGACATTCATTCCTATAACAAACCAAGAACAACCATTTGTAGTTGGAGACAGACAGAATGTGAAAGAATGAATCACAAACACCTGTAACGTGTGACCATTAGTTTCAAATAGGACATTATGGAATCTCTCCCAAAGTCAGTTTATTGTGATTAGTCACAACCTTACCTTGAGTTTTACCTTGAGTACGTCGATCATGTCAGGCCGAGTTGCTCTATCCGGATTCAACTGGATTCATTGCCCTCTGAATACACTGTGAAAAACAATGTCTGTGTATAGACTTGTGGACACTTCTTCCTCATCTCAGTGAACTGTGTCTGGATTTTTATCATACAAGACCTGAGTTTATGCTTGTTGTTGTTGCAATTTGCTGGGTTTGTTGCTTTTACACACCCATGGTGGCCTCCAAAACATCTTTCTGTCATGCGGAAGCATGCAAATTCACTGCTTTATTTAATTAATGGAGGCTCTTTGGAAGTTAGGGTCCCTTGTTTTTAATTTTCAGTTAAATGTATCTACTTATTTCCATTTTTAGAATAGATGCTGTCTACCTTACTTGCTTATTACTGATTGAGACCAAAATAGAGTTATAATGACTCTATGCATTGTCCCTTATTTACGTATTCATGGATATTTAGGTAAAGCCTAGATGGCTTGGAATTATTCTAACATGACTCAGTGTGCCATCAAAGTCTTTGCTTCAAGAGTGTGCTGTAAATGAATATGTTCAATTTGGGGAACAAAATATAATTTTAGGTTTTAAGACATAACTTTTTAATGTATTCTTATTATTTATTATATGCTGAGCATAATGCCATGCCCTTAAGTGACTGCAGTAGACAAAGCAGACTCTTGTTATCATGGAGCTTGAAATCTAGTGGGATGCTCATTCATTCATTCACCTAGGAATGCATGCAACCTGTAATATGTACCAAGCACTGTGACAGGTGCTTTGCTTTGCTACACAGGTCAGAGCATCAATATAATATTGCACATAGTTGGCCCACAACTAACTGCAAAATTACCCTTTCCGTTCTCTTTAACATAGTACGTTATTCCGTATTAAGGAAGAATGTGGAAGGAAAAAAACATTTTACAACGTCATAGTAGCACAGATTGCTGTTTGCCCACTAAAATCCGCATTTTCTTTGTCTTTTGGGGATACCAACCTAGATTTCAGTTCGGTCTCCTTTACAGTAAAATGTGGTCACATGAGTGAGTTTTAGCCAAAGAAATGTTAGCGGAAGGGATGTGTGTCATGTCAGTTCACAGCCAAAGCTTTTGAGAAATGGCTGTGCCTCTTCCACATTCTTCCACTTCCTCTGACCTGATGCGTATGAGAGGGTTGATAGGAGGGGGCAAAACCACAAAAACCACTCATAGAGAAAAGCTGCCCGCATTGACTTTTGAGTAAGATAGACGTAAACTTCTGTTGTGTTGGGTCAGTGAAATTTGGGGGCTTTTTGTTATTGCAGCTTGTATATTCCTTGCTAACACAGGAGTTAGGACAGTTATAAGACGGCTCACTATTATAAAAATTACGACAACTGACTGTCAAGGCATATTCCAAGAAATGCTACCATTTGGCAATGATAATGTATATTACTCAGAAGCTGGAGTTTGTCATGGTCACCATGGGGGTTACATGGGCAAAAGTTATTATTCCTATTTTAAACATAAACATTGGGCTTCACATAGATCATGTGACCTGCCAAAATTTGCAAGCCTGGACTACAGAGGAATTCATACTAGTATCCAGATATTCTGACTGTTTCTTCGTTCTAGCCTCTCGCCTTCTTTTACCACTTTCATTATGTTTATACCTAAACTTATTATGGTTATTGCTTTTAAATTTTGTGTACTCGATGCTTGTCTGTCTTTCACTACTAGGTTATAATTCCATGAGCTGAAACCTTACCCACTCCTGTTTCCCCATCTACCAGGATACTGCCTGGCATGCAGTAGGTCCTCTGTAAACAGTTGTTTAATGTAAGATGGTTATGAGTCAATGACTGGAAAATAACTTTTCTAGTCAGGCATTTTGTAATGCAAACCAAACATGGGTCTTAAATGCTTTTACGAAAGAAAGAAGGAAGGAATAAAAGAAGGATGTGGAACACATGCATGTGGAATGTGTGTTCTTGTGAATGGAGGGAGTTGAGCGAAAAGGGAAGCACAGGGCAGTGGCAATGGGATGGGAAGGGACTGATAATTTTTCACTGGTAATTATTATTATTATTGAACAACTGATAACTGCTTGCAGAAAACAACTTGGCCTGGAAGGATCTCACACATTGCTAGTTTGAGGTGATTAAATAGGTCACCTGATGGAATCAGGAGAAAAGAAGACAAAGAAAATTAACACAGCTTTGAAAAGCTGCTCCTTGGCGCATTACTTTTCAATTGCAAGTATCACCTGCCAAGAAAAACAAGCCTTTTCCTCCAAAACTTTGTGAAAATATTCAAACCTACAGAAAAGTTGAAAGAATAGTACATTAAACATATGTATATTCTTTACCTGAATTCACTGTTAGTATTTTGCCACATTTGCTATTTTTCATGTCTTTAAACTCACATGTGTATGTACTGTTTTTAATGAGACATTTAAACAAATTGCAGACACCTTTCCACTTTGTTTCTAACTACTTCCACATGCATCTTCTAGGAATAAGGATGTTTCCTGTGGAACAACAATACAATTATCATACCTGATTCACATTAATTCAAAAGTATTATCTAATATACAGTCCATAGTAAAATTTCCCCAATTTTACCAATGGTGTGTCTTATAACTCCTTTTGTTTTGAGCCAGTATGTAGTCAAGGTTTACACGTTGCATTTGGTTAAGTCTTTTTAAGTCTAGGGCAGTGGTCCTCTAGGTTGGTTCCCAGAGGAACAGCGCTGGGAATTTGTCAGAAATCAAAATGCCAGTGCCCTGGCCCAGACTCACTGGAGGAGAAACTGAGGTTGGGGGGGTGGACCCACCAATCTGTCAACCAACCCTCCGGGTGATTCTGATGGAACAGAAGAACGACTGGTCTAAGACATACTGCTCACCTTTCCTGCTTTTTATGACATTTCATTTGTTTTTCCAAAAACCCAGGTCAGTTTTGTTTTAGAATGTCCCAACGTTATGGATTTTTCTGATTGCTCCCTCATGGTTTGATTCATTTTAACGTTTTGGCAGGCATAGGTGATATTGGGTATATTTTATTGTGTCATCTTGTGGGGCACATGGTATTTAATGATCTCTGTCTTAGCCATGCTAAGGTTGACCATTTGGTTACCTGGTTACCACCAGATGGATCCACTCTAAAGACATATGTCCCCTTTGTAATTAACAAGCAGCCTAAAGAGTGACAATCTAAGGCTATGTGAGTATTTTCTTCCCCAATAAACTTTCACCCAATAGTTGCAATACCCATTGATAATACAATACTTGCCTGAATTACTACACTGGAGTGTGGCAATTTTTCTAGTTTTGCCATTCCTTCTATATTAATTAGCTGTCATTCTTTCAATAATAGCTTTCTCTCTCCCTTTGCATTTATTTGTTCGTATGTTTGTTTAAGTATCATTATGGACTCGTAGGTTTTTTTTTAAAATTCAATGTGTCAAATAATTGCTGTCATTATTCTTTTTGCTATTCAAATAGTGCCAAATTTGTCCTGCAAGAGCCTTTTCAAACCACCGTTTGTGTTCTTTCCTGGCTCTCTGGCACAACAAAATGTTCTAGGTTCACTTTGTACATTTCCTGCCCCACAACCTGAATCGGCCATTTCTTTAAGCAGCACTGGTTACTTTTAGTAGAAAATGCCTTTTGGAAACCCATATGTGGACACTAGGTGTCCTACACACATGTGTACAACATGTGCATACACACATTTACACACATACCTTCATATATGTATATTTTAAAATCATATTTTCTTATGGACCCTTCCAAGTCACATTCTCAGGGCTGTTACCTTCTTTTTCTTTTCCTCCTCTTTCTTCTTTATTATTCTTCTAGGGCTGCTGCAACAAAACACTGCAAACTAACTAGCTTCAAACAGCACAAAATTATTTTCCAACTGTTCTGAAGGTCAGAAGTCTGACATGGGTCTCCATGGAGCCAAAATCAAGGTGTCAGTGGGGCTATAGTCCTTTCTGGAGGCCCAAGGGGAAAATTCATTTTCTTGCCTTTTCTAGATTCTAGAGGCCACACACGTTCCTGATTCCTGGCCTCTTCCTCCATCTTCAGAGCCAGTGACATCGCACCTCTCTGTTCACTCTTCTTCCGTGGTCACAGTTGTTTCTGACCACAGCCTTGAAAGCTTCTCCTCTTTTAAGGGCTCATGTGATTAGACTGAGCCCACCCAGACAGTCCAGGATAATGGCCCCATCTGAAAGTTAATCACATCTGCAAAGTTCCTTTTGCCATGTCAAGTAACACATTCATAGGTTCCAGGGATTAGAGTGTGAGCATCTTGGGGCCATTATTCTCCCTACCATATCTTCCCTCCCCCTAGTGAGGGAAGCCTCATTCTTTGTCTTATTAACATTTCCCTTCTCTCACAGGGAAAACCCCGACTTCCAACAACTTCAGTATATTTTACATATTTTCTCTATGCTACAATATACACAAAGTAATTTGAGAATGATAACAGTGATGACACTAACAAACTTAAGATTTCTTTGCAATATTTTGGTGCTTAGAATATATCTCATTCAAGTGTGTAGCTGAAGGTACTGTCTTCCAGAATTAATCTCTTGTATAGCTATGCCATTGATTTAATAGACAATTAGGTTTAGTTTTTTCTATTTGTGTTCACTTTTAGGGTTTGCTTTTTCCAACCTTATTTTTTCTTCTGAACATGTAAATTATATGACTGCAAAGAGTCACACTTTCTCTGTTCAGACAAGTCCCAGTCCCGTCTCAAAACCCTGCACCCTATTTCTACCCACCCACTACACATAGTCATTCTTCTTACTCTATGGTTTATCTTTCCTATGTTATTTTTGAAAAACATAGATGGACATGTATGTGGGGGTTTTTAATCCTATTTTTACTTCTTTCTTACCCCCAAGTAGCTGAATGTATACACTTTTTTGCTCCTTGCATTTTTAGTTAGCAGTATGTCTTGTTCATGTATATATGTGTCCATATATATGTATGTGTATATATGTATATGTACACACATTTACAATATATCCTGGGAGTCACTGAAAATCACGTAGTCATAGAAATTTTGAAAGGAGTAATTATGCAGTTTTTAAAGCACCTTCTGTATTGTTTAACATGTTACAACAAACATGTATACATTCGTGACTTAACTAAAAAGAAGGAAATACTTTGAGAGAAAATGTTTTCTTTGTATGTCTCTGCCCACCTCTCCACTCACCAAGACAGAACTAATCCTTTTTCTATGTTTTCATAACATTTTGTATGTAACAGTATTATAGCAATTTTTATCTCAGTGATTTTTGACAAGTCATTTTCCTTTCTGGCCCGTTAGTTTCTCAAATGTATGAAGTCTCAGTCTCTCTCTCTCTGTCTCTCTCTCTGTCTCTCTCTCTGTCTCTCTCTCTCTCTCTCTCTCTCTCGGAGTGGGTTTCATTGATTGTACCTGGCACATGGTGTTTTTCTACTTGATTATTTTGCTCGAAATTTCATTAGAGATTTATTCAGTTGGTCTTTTATATAGTGTCTTTTTAAGAATGGAAAACACCCTAACATGTATTAGTTCATCAGAGAACTAGTCGCTTCTTAGAACAGGAGTGAAAAGTTGGGTGGAGGAGAAGAACAGTGATGTTTTGATTCTGAAATTGAAACCACAAGGAAGGCAAGAAGGGAGCATGAGAGTCTTAGATATTCTCTGAGGAAAGGAGGACGAACCAGGAAAGGAAAAGAGGGGCACAGCAAGAAAAAGGGCTGTCCCACTGCATTAACTATGTGAGCCATGCACAGCATAGAAGACTTGCTTAATGGGGTAATGTTTGTTAGAGCAGAAATAGCTCTCAAGGAGCATTTTCTTTCCAGATGCTAAGAAACTGAGGCCCAGAGCAATGGAACAAGTTGCACAGGGCAATTCCTATTAATGACAGACCAGGAGCCAGACCTCGGACTTCTGGCTCCACCGCACGCCCCAGAGTTGAGTGTGATCTTTCTTGTGGTTGCAAGAGGGCCCTTCTGAAATGAAGCAGGCACTGCTATTGCCTGGGAGTGGGCAGAGAGGGCCCGAGCTGCCTCTCCTTCTGGAGGACTTTGCAGCTGGGCTGCTAATCTTGGGCTGAAATGTATGTCTCTGGGTTTCTTGTCCTCCTCCAGACAAGTCAGCTGCATTTGTGGAGGCGCACTGTTCAGTCTCGAAGCATTGTTTAAATTTAAAATCAATAAAGAAAAGTGAGCCAGTGAGAGGCACAGGCTGATTAAGTGCTGTCTGTATGAAGAGGTTTATTCCCTGCCACTTTTCTGTTGAAATCCTGAGAAATGCGAGGAGGATGGAGCAAAGTGAAAACAGATTAAAAATTATGTCAGATACCAAAATGCAGTACAGCAACTGCATCTTTGACAGGTAATCAAGAATTGGGTGACTTCGCGGTCTGATTTGGCATAATGATGTCAACATATTCGCACATACACACTCTGTATACACACATAATACTTTCTCACACGTGAGATACACACACAAAGTAGACACAACATGTGTAACACAATTTACAGAAAGGCACACAGAGCACACATACAACAGTACACACAAGCACCCACATGCCCATATTCAGCACACATGCACATAAAGCATTCAACACACATTAGTGCATGCACACACACAAAGTTGTGCTTGAGCGTTACTATAATGATATAACTCTTCCATCTCCCAACTTACCCTACATTTTTATTTCGATGAAAAGATGGCAGTAGCGGGGAAACCTCTTCATCAGAAAATACAGTGAAAAAAAATTCCCAAGACATTGTCATGTATTACTGGTTATTTTTGGTGGTTAAGAGAATTATTTGAAAACAAAGAAGGCTTTCACAAAGCCTCTAAAATACAAAAGATTTAATAACATTTACATCTGTGTATCAGCCATGTCTGTAATGCAAGTCATGAATAACACATAAACCAGAGCACGGAAAGAACAGAAGTGCTCACACATCATTTAAAATCCAACCCACCCCATCGTCAGTGGAATCAAATACACAGCAGGAGCAGTTCCAGTTGATACACACACAATATAGTCATTGGGAATGAAAACATATTAATTATGTTCCTTAAGGTTAGGAGAGAAATGGCAGGATTCACTAGACCTGTCCAACTTCTCTGTTGAAAATCTGTACCAAAGAGTACATCATAGGTTGCCTCTTTATTTTTCTTAAGAAATTGCAGGATGAGTGTTTGTCTGTATTTGTCTTATTTTACTGTTCATTTAAATATGCACTTGGGGCTCAGCCTTGCCTCTCTGTTGTGCCAAAAATGAAGGAAAGTTGGCTTGTGAAGATGGGTCTTTGTTACAAGTGAGTAACCTGCAAAAAAAGGAGTTGATTGTTGAACACTGACACTTAAAACAATACTTGCACAACCCTCGGTGGTATATTTGGAAATTCACAGTGCTGTGAGATTAGCCATGTGAAAGTATCCAGACCTGGAACCCGTGTAGCAGCGTGTTTGACTAAAAGGGGAATCTTCCCTTAGTCTGATTCAGGTAACTGACTGAGGCCCAAATTTGGAATCGTATGTTCCCAGGTCAGTGCACTTGGCCCCTGTGCATTTCCAGAGATCTCCTAGGCTGGGGAGAGGTCCTGACCCTCTGTCTACCACAGCACAGCCTCTGGGGCCGTACTGGACAAGGATGAGTTGATTAAACTGGATGACTTTCATGTGGGCATTTGCATTTGATGTTTGTTCGTGTTTATTCTTTAAGTCAGTGTTGTTGTTGTTTGTTTCCAGGAGTAAGAGGATATTCAAATAATGTTAATCTTAGGTCAGCATTTTCTGTTTGCTGGTTTTTGGTTTGGTGTTTGTTTCCCTTTCCTCTTCTGCTCACTGTTTCCCCTTCTGTCGCTAGGCCCTCTTTTGACAGTGTCAGACCACGGCGCCTTGATCCAGAATAGTTCAAAATGAGCTCTGCAAATGTCAGGGACCCCCCACCCCTTCCTCCCCTATGTATCTCATTTCAGTGTGAAATTCCAAGCACTTCCTAGTCCTTACTGCTGCAAAAGGTTAATAGTCATCTTTTTTTTTTTTTTTAATGTACTATAAATGCTCAATTCCTAGGGATAGTGTTTCAGGGCAAGTTGAGAGTAATTGCTAAATAATATAGTCATTCTCCTTTTAAAGAGTAATACTTCCGTTGTTCCAGATGCTTCTGTGTGAGTGTGCATGCACGTGTGTGTGTGTGTGTGTGTATGCCTGTGCACACGTGTGCATTTGTACAGGTAGGCATGGGGTCAGGTCTTCCTGGGGCGCAAGCCACAGTCATTCCATGGGAGTTTGCATATTTACGTATTTGAGTTTTAAGTGTTGTGCCGCATCCTAGGCTTTTTAGGCACTGCAGATTATGTATAATAGATGACCTGCATTTACAGAGATGTGTGCTATACAGATGTAAATGTTATTATAGCTTTTATATTTTATGTTCTTGTTGAAAGATCATTTTGTCTTTGAATAATATGGCCGTTCAATTTTTTTTGGAGGGGAGGGGGTTATCTTTAAAAGAGAATATGAAATGGATATTGCACATCATATATTTCTTAAAAGTAATTTGGAACTTTAGGGTCTGGGATTGGGGCTGACTGATACACTGCCGTGATGAGATATAACCCCTGGAAAATAACAGCACCAGCACATGCCTGCATCTGTCTAACCTCATAATTCACTTTCACATTGGATTATGGATGTCTGCGTTCAGTGAGTCTATCTTCCCTTTAGGTATTATTTCAGCCCTTTGAGATAATAAGGAAAGTTTAATTGCGTTGTTAATTGATTTTTTGCACAACATTATTACCTTGATTGATTGCAGAGTTGATGAAAATGTTAGACACCGGCAGCGAGGAGTATCAGCTGGGCAAGGAGTGGGAGCCTTGTGGAGAATAGATAACCTTGATGTTAAGAGCTATATCCTTCAGATATGTCTTCCCTTGACATATTGATGGCCCTTGAAAAGGGAAAAGCTGATTGTATGCAGAATGCAATCATTAAACCCACTTCAGCTCGCTGTTGATTAATTTGTTTTTTCCTGAAGGATCTAGTTATAGGGAAGGCCTCGCTTGTACCCACCGCAGCAGCCATTTTCCAGGCCCCAGACTGTGCTTAACCCTCTAGGTGAAGAGAAATAATGAGGCTGGCTCGACTGAGACGGGACAATTGTCTCCGGGGGCGCAGAGTGTATACTTGACGCTCACACAAGGCCTCCTCACCCTCGGGAGCATTCTATTTCCTCCACCACGGTGCTTATTTTTACCCCAAATACCAGTTCTTTAAAATGCCAATGCCGAGGAACCCTTCGCTGAGACCTGGGCGAGGATGAAAGGGTAACTTTGGGAGGCCCGGGAAGGTTTGTTCACTAAGTCTCCAGTGGTGGAGGAGAAGACATGGCACTCGGGAGCTTGTATCATACATCAGGTAAAGCCTTGCATAAGCTCGCTCCCACGACTGGACAGTCTGGTTGTTATTGGGGTGCGTGGAGGGGGGCTGATAAGAATGGATTTCTGGAGACAGTTTATCATATTTTTAATTTCTCCTCTCCATGGCCCTATATGACTCTTTCTAAGAAAAGTTGATTGGAAGCTGTCATCATTACTGCAGTGTCCAGGGCCATCTTCATGGTACCAAAAATCAGGTCACTTGATCAGTTGACTGATAGGACTTCTTCTGTCCAGCTTCCCTCCCCTCAACTCACACCACTTCATCCGTAGCTGCCCAACCCTGCACAGAGACTTGAAGGGCCGACCTTATGGGAAAAAGAGTTGGCTTTCCCTGCTCCAGAAGAATGATGCTCATAGACGTGCGGTAATTCTAGAGATTCCAGAGGCCTCCATCTTCTGGGGATGAGGGGTGGCTTTCCCTCTTCCCTCCCCCAACCCCAGCCTCCATGCTTACTGTGCATGGAACATTCTGACTTACTTTGCCCTCTTCTTCCCTTTGTGGCTCTCCCGAATATTCATGTGAACCATTTTAATTGTACAGCATTGTTGGAGACCTACCAAAAGTGACATCACCTTTCTGGAGTCCTGAACCCGCCCCCCCCCCCCAGGAGAGGTCACGTGGGCTTCGAGACAGAAGAGAAACAGCTCACAAATCTTTCAGTGCCACACAGCACCCTGTAGACAGAATCCACTCTCTGATCCAAAGCACAGTTTCTTCTTAGTCTGCCTCACCCCCTCGGTTAGGACTCTTTCTTCTCCTGAACTAACCAAGGGCGCTCAGGGAGTCTCATATCCACAGAGTCTTGGCCCTCAATTACCGTAATGGCTTATAATGAGATTTTGGCCAAATAGCAGGTAGCAGGTTATTACTTCCTGCTCAGCGTGGGCAATGTCTACGGCTGTTAATTTGTGTTGCCGAATGTGGCTCAGAGCTGGGCATCAAACTGTCAGAGCCAGATGTATTCTATTAGGTGCGAGGCTCACATTGGCCCATGGGCAATTTTATTTTTTTCCAATATGGAAGCATGTTAACTCACCACAGGGTGAATCCTGACAAATTCAAGCCAGCCAAATAAAAGGGGTAATACCCCAAGCCATCAAAGTAGTATGTTCTAGGGACAGATAGCACCTGGTACCACCCATTGTCAGCAATCTCTCTCTAACCAGGCCATTCCATTGATAGTTAAAAAACACACCCCTATTAATATTGCTGGAGAGACTCTGGTGCCTTCAATAAGTTTTAATGAGCCTGACCCTCATGAAGGCCCTTATAATGTGCTCTGCTACTATTTACCTTATCTTTATCTTGGGAAAAAAAATGTATATAGGTTGATATTGTTCTTGTAAACTGCCTTTTGCTATTAATTCTTACTTAACCTACAGTCTCTTGCATTGGCATACATATACACACACGTATGTATATACATATGCATGTGTACATATATACACACTTTTTTTTTGAAGCTGGTTAGAGGGTGGGGAGTTGAAGATTAGGAAATAATGAAAATATTTTGGCATTTCGCAGTGAGATAAGCTAGCATCCAAAAATTATGCTGTGCTTTCTGCAACAACAGACTTTTGGTTATTTTTTTATAATGCAGACTTCTTTCAGTTAGATCATATATCAGCAAATTCCTTTTGTTTTCCTTCTGGAGAAAGTAATTTAGGGTGTCCTGGAATTAGGAAAGATTATAGTAATATCAGTACAGGAAAAGTTTCTTTGGATTCTAATGAAGGGCAGATGGAAGCTGGACCAATAGGCCCAAGAAAGTAAGGCCTTTTATCCAATCCTTGCAGGGTTTGAATTATGACAAATCCAGTTGTTACTGAGTCTGCTTAATTTTATTTGAGAGGTTCTTTTCTGCAGCTTGAAAAATTAAAAAAAAAAAAAAAAAGCAACTTGTCTTTATTTTCAATGACTCTCTTGAGAAATTTCAGGCTGTAGAACCAGACAGAACTGGGGATGTTTTCCCCCCTTTTGATGTGAGATTTCTAATAGGAACAGATCTGAAACCCAAAAGCAAATTTCTGCTTGAGAGAAAAGCCAAAATTCCCATTCAGACTCTGCAGGAGGACCCCCACTGCTCAGATTTGTTCATATAAGATTCTGTCAGTTTAGGGGGAGTCTCAAGACTTTCTGGGAAATTTTTCCTGCAAGTTTTCCTTTTTTTTTTTGTTATACTTAAAACATCAAGGTTTCCAGGTTCAGTTTTACTCTACTCATCCAAAAAAAACCTCTTTTCTTCTCTTAATGTAATCCACACATCACTTAAATTTAAACTTCTATGTTTTTTTGTTTTACACAAAGAACTGGAACAATCCTTTATTATGGTAATTTTTAAATTTTTAAGTACCATTTGTTTACAGATTGCTATTGGAGAGAAAATTAAACCTTTCCATTTACCAAAACTGGATACACGAGGATTTTGGCTTAACCAGTTTTTTATCTCTAAATTTGGATAGCCTCGATTTTACAAGAATAAAACATATGTCAAGGAATTTGCTTTTTAGAATGGAAAAGGGGGCCCCATGGAGGTCGTCCCAAACAGTGTTTCTTAAAGGTTGTGCCCCCAACATCAGCATCACCTGGGAACTTGCAAAAATGCAAATTCTTGGCCCCAACTCAGACCCAATAAATCAGAAATTCTGGGGATGGGGCTTGGCTAGCTGTGTTTTAAGGAGACTTCTAGGTGATTCTGATGCACAGGCAAGTAGGAGAACCATTGTCCTGGGGTGAACCCATGCAGTTCTTTTACTTGTAAATGACCAGGGATGTATAGTAAATGCCGGGTGCAGAACAAGTATACTGAAACCTTTTCATCTATTCCACAACAACAACAAATAATATATTGTTTGCCTACAAGCCTACAGTGCCCTAGGCTTCATAGTACATAGGTGAAAAACTGTTGTCTTCAGCCTTTCGGAACTCATAAACAGGAAAACCTAAGACCTTGAGAAATGGTCAATCTGCAGTCTTCCCACCCCAGCCGACCTTCCTCACTGTATCATCGTCCCTATAGATACTCAAAGAAATAACCAGTTGTGGTCACTTTGATTGTACCTAGTAAGACACTGAAATTGACTTTGATTTTAGAGAGTGTGTTATCTGTGAGAGAAAACTCAAAAAGGTTTCTAGTTAACCGTGAGTTAATGAGATAATTTAATTAATAACTAGAGCCCAACATTACCCTAGTGCCTAGTCCATGGCATGAGTGTCACATTAGGAAAGTGTAAGGGGTGACAGTGAGTGAGAGCCATGTCACACTTGATCCCCGACCACTTGGAGGGGCCTCCCGGCTGAGATGGGAGCCGCACCTGGGCTCAGCCCTGCTTTCCCTGCCCAGAACAGAACGCCAGTAACTCCAATTTTTGTTTACCCCCTTCCCTGATTAAATCCACTGATTTTCATCCTATAAAACTCTAATTTAAAATGCCATTCCCTATAAATTCATACCTTTATTGTTGTTTAAAAAAATGATGATATGTTTGAAATCTCAGGGAGCCCACGAATACCTCGTTCTCCTAAAGGGAAGTCATTTGTTGTTCCGGGCATGAAAATAGTCACTTGGCCCATGTGCCCAAGACCAGTGATGATGAGCAAATGAGGATCACACAGCAGCTGGAATTATTATTTTTATTTTAGTAGCTTCTGCCTCTCTTTTCTGATAATCCTGGCCAGGTATTCTGAGGAGGAAGACAATGGCTGGGCGGGTTTTAGACAGAGAGAGGGCCTTAAAAGGAAGTAGCTGTGATTTGTGTGTGTGGATTCATTTATTTTATTTTTATTTATTTATTTATTTATTTTTTGACTATCAAATGTTGTCACATCCATGCCATTGGATGACTTTTTGTTTGTTTGGACTTCTATGGTAAAAATGATCTTTTTCTCTAAGAAATGGGAGGACTCTATCTTTGTTTCTTAGTTTAAATGCTTCTTTACATTTATGCAGGGCGTATGCAAAAACCCCCAATCCTTGAGCCTGGAAGATTAATTAGAGCAATTGGATGATAAAGAAAATCAGTCCCAGAAACTGAGGCAAGAATCCAAAACACGGGGAAACGGAGGGGTGGTGTCTGGTAGCCCCATTTCCAGAAAGACTTCGGCGCAGATTGAGCAAACATGACATATTGATCATTAAGGAACCTATAATTGGTGACGGAAAGCACAGTGTGGCTTTAATGGCCCTCCCTGAATAGTTGCTGTCATTTATTTATTTATTTATTAAAGAAAGCTGCTGCTAATTCCTAAATTCATGCTGCCCTCTAGTGGCGATGCCTCTGACTTCAGCTAGAAGGGTGGAAAGGTGAATGCAGACAGAATGGTGGAGGTGGTGGAGGGGTGGATTTTTTTTTTCTTTCTTTCTTTCTTTTTTTCCTCTCCTGTCTGAAAGATTTCTGAGTTCCTCAGTCAAAAAGCAAGGAAGAAATAAATGTGAAGCCATAGCACTTGACCACTGTCCGTTTTGACTGACAGCCTCCTTGATGTGACATCCATCACTGAACCACACTGAAGGGCACTTCGCAAATCTTACCTGATTTGCATCCCATCTCGGCATGCACTTTGGAATCCAGCCCATCTCAAATCCATTAAGCCCCACTTAGAATACACATGTGGGAGACAGGGGAAGCACTCACACCAAACTGGCCTTGCAGTGCGAGTTTCTCTCCATGAAAAAGTAGGGTAACTGACGTCAGATTGGTGGTGATCTTTGAAGTTCTCAGGAGACTCCTGGTCCTCGGGAACAGAATGGGAGGAATAAATAATGGTTTTGAAAAATAAGCTATGAAAGCAAAACTTCTATTCCTGTTCTAAAGGCAGTGTCCTATAATTTTAGGGACATTTATGGACTAGAAAGGTAGAGTTGTATGGGTTCCTGGTGTGGTTCTGTCACCCATAGGGAAGTCGATTGGGACCTCATTTTCCTTCCCTGTAAAAATGAAGGACTTTACCTAAAATGAGGATCTTTAAATTGTCTCCCAACTGGAGAAATACTTTAAAAGACAAGTTTAATATTCTGTATATAAGCTTACTATAGGGAGTACAGCAAATAATACAGGTCCCTTATAGGAGAGTGTGAACACATTAGTGTTTAGGAAGTCAAGAGTAAGAACTGTTTCTGGCTTCATCTTTGGCTAGGACAAAAAAAAAATGTAACCTGAGAATAAAACCCAAAATTTGGACTGCTAAGATATAGCAGTTTATTTATTTACTTTTTGCAGGGGGAAGGAGGGGGGACAGAAATTGTTGGAGTAAGGAAATATTTATGATGGAGTTTTTGATCTCTCGTGTATATATAGTATGTTTCTGTTTGATTGCAATACAACATGTTTAGAGGTAAGAGCCAACCATATTAGTGAAGCTCATAAAAGGGAGCTAGTGAGCCCACCCTCAAACCTGAGATTCTTTCCTGTCTGTTCCTGCTTAGCCCTCAATACCCCCAATGCAAAAAAAAAAAAAATTAAAAAGCATTGACATCTGAGCAAAAGCATGCTGACTGTTTTCTTTCCAGGATTCACATCATGGAAACATCTATTGTCGGGTAACTTTTAATCTGTCAGCCTAATATTTCTTTGATGTGAAGAGGACTTTGCATGGTCCGGCCAGGTCTGGGTGGGGCCAGAGGCTCGAGGTGGAACAACAGAGCTTGTTACTGAGGATCCACTGAATGGTGCAGTTATTTCTCAGACTTGGACCAGCTTTTCCATTGACCGCTGACAGATCATGTGAGGGAAAAACTTGCCCCATATTTTTTCTCCTCTCCTTCCTTTCCCATCTCCTTCTCAAATGACAAGCCTCGTTTTGGCTGCTCTGGGAGCCCAGAGTGTGTTTTGCACAGGTTCCAGCGTGTCACACATCAGCGCGCCTGCTCACTCTCGTGAGTATGTGTGCAGCCTCCCTGGCCTGGGAGTCTCGCGCCTTAGCTTTGCAGACCTGTCACCTCCAGCGCAAATGTTGCCATGCTGCTTTCCCTACTGACTGCTTGCCTTCCCTGCAAACATGCAGGGAATCTGTCCTCTCGTGGTGGAAAGTTTAACTCCCCATAAAGCCTCCCTGGGCAGGTGTGCACATTGGTGCCAGATGCCCTCTTCTCAAAAGGACAAGTTGTCACCCCTTTCAGGATGTGGTTGTGTCCTCACCCTCAAAGAGGTAGCCCATACTGGGATTTTTTGGCTTGGTGCATGGTAGAAAGCAGCAATACACAACCCCACAATTTAGATCTTATCATGCATCTTGAGTATTTACCTTTGTCCTACATACTCTTCGTGTAAAGGAATGAATAAAAACTATCCTTTGCTCTAATTTATGATAAACAATGCTGGTAGAAGTAATCACCCCAAAAGAAAAATGACAGCAACTAATCCTGCACATAATGCAATTCATTATGGATGAAAAATGGACCAAAGATTTATATCTTGTTGGTACATTGAAAACCACACAAATTCATGGGGAGGAATGAGGCTTGGTGGAAATAATGAAAACAAAATAAAATTGAAAGGAACTAACGCTATACATAATAAAATTTGTTGACTAAACTTTAACAGAAGATTTCAGTCTTTCTGTCACCATTTAGATCTGCAAAATTTTCCTCAAGGAAATGGCACTTTGTAAAAACAAATGACTCTTATGCAGATTTAGAAGATGCAATCAGTAAATTTGATGTTTGGCAAAAGCTGATTGAGGAACTTAGCCTTGTTTTAAAAACTGCATGAAAAAGAATAGATCCCATTGAAAATAAATTTATTAACATAGGAATGAAAATATTAAAAATAGAAGTGGTTTAACTTTCCATTTAAAAATGGATTAAGGAATTAAATTGGCTAAATGGAGTTTGCTGTGAATAATTAATGCTTTCTCAAAGAAAAGTTACGAGGCTAGTTTACATGTTTATAAGCCTTGAACACAAAGCATCCCTGAGATGAAAATGGCAGAATTCACCATTGCATTGTCGGCCACTGCAAAATATCAGAGTCAGCAAAGCGGGATGGGACTACCTCTTGTGGGGTTGTTTTGCATGGTACAGGAAAAATAAGAAGAAAGCATGGTTTGAGGTGGTCACTGTAGTATTTAGCAAGTACAATGTGCAATGACCCTTTCCCCCATGGCAAAGATGACAAGAGCCTACCAAATGTTGCAGGGCTTAGCAAACACTACGACAGCCTTGGTACCCCATTCCAACCCAAGATGTAGACGATAAACGCAGAGACACTTGGACAAAGTCATGCTCAGCTAGTTTAGGGAGGAAGTCTCACTTTTTCTTTGCTGTCTCCACCCTCCCCTGGGTCAGGGGGAGAGCATTTCCTCATTTTATCTCCAAGCTGAGGCTTCTCAGATGGGCAAAGGAAGGGGAAATATGTCCAGCGTGGAGGAAGATCTTTGTCCTCTTCCTACAAAAATCACTCCCACGCAACTCCTTCCTGTAAGACCTTTTAAAGTCTCTCTTCTTTTCATTTTGTCTCAGTGTTTAAGTGGCTTACGCTGAAGGAGGAGGATGTGCTAGGAGCCTGTAATTTTGCAGGCTCTGCTAAATCCTGTGTGATATCCACAGCAGAGCTGATAGCACATCACAACGGGCTGACCTCGGGGTATTGCTCCAGCCACTTCTCAAGATCATAAAACATGGGTGTTTATTCCTTCCCAGTTCCCAGTTTATTCACGGCCTGCACATAACAAAGACCAAGGAATGTGCTTTCTGGGGAATGTCCTTTTCCAGTGTATGATGTTTACAGCTCTTTAGGTCCAACGATAATGTTCCCTTCACTTCTCTCTTTCCAACCAGATACTGTGATTGCTTTGTTTTTGTGGGGAAAAAGTGTTCAGCATAAAAACAACAATAGAATTTAAAAATTGAGGCCATTGCCCTCTGTTTCTCTATTCCCTGTTTTAATAAGGCAAATATTTAATCAGTATATTTTTTAAAAAAAGCTTTTTAAACATCCGAAGTCATACCAGACATTAAGATATGAGTGTTCAACAATTGAAATGCCTAACTTTGTGGATTCTGTTTAAATTTTATATACATAATAATCTTTTTTAATTTTTTTTTATTTCAGCGTATTACAGGGGTACAAATGTTTAGGTTATGTATATTGCCCTTGACCCACCTGAGGCTGAGCTTCAAGCATGTCCATCCCCCAGATGGTACGATACATCATAATCTTAACGGTATTAATTTATTCAACAAATATTAATTACTTCCTCTGTACCAAGTCCAGATGCCCCCCAACTTAGGATGGTTTGACCTATAATTTTCTGACTTTACAATGGTGCTAAATGGATACATTCAGTAGAAACTGTATCCCATTTTAAATCTAGGGACTTAAGACTTAGCATAGTTTCAATTTGTAATGTATTTTTGACATGTGACATTTTCAACTCAGCGTGGGTTTATTGGGAGTTAGCCCCACCATTCAGTTGAGGAGCTTCTATACTGTTTCATGCAGTGAAGATACTAGGTGTTAGATATTGGGAAGGAGGGAGAGTATTACAGAGGTTGACATGTTTATGGTCATCTAGAGTCCCATAGAAACATTGTTCTGGAGCCCTCTTCAATGTGCCCGAAGGACTCTCCTCATACCCTTTTCCTCTCTGTCACTGGGCCCATCCACCTCTTCATAACACTATCATCACTTTTTGCAGAGGCCATGAGGGGTCTAGTTCCTTCCTTTCCTCATACAGGTTAGAGAACAGTCGTTCTGTGAGGAACCCTCCGTCCCTTGCCCGTGTCCCAGGGCTAATTGCAAGAGTGATCTCCATGGGACCGAGATCTGTTTGTCGTGATAACAGCATTTAGCATAATGATCACTAAAATGATGATTACCAGAACTAACAATCATGATAATTAATACTTTAATTTCTCTATTTTACAAACACAAATGTATTGGTCCAACTTGCACTCTAATATCAAATATATGTTTATATTCGAACATACACATTCTTTTTTTTTTTCCCCCACTGCTAAAATATTCATGGCAGACCACTTGCCCTGAGCTGAGGGTTAGCCTTAGTTCTGTTGAATATGGAATTATGAAACTGGGGCTTATGTCAAAGCCAGTGGGATGCAGGCTAGTGAGTGGTCAGCACTTCTAGCTGTATGAGATATAGGTTGCAGGAAGATGAGGGGAAGCCCTTTCCTTGGGGATTTTGGGCTCCTCCAGAGCCTCTCTTCTGTCCAGGCTGTAATACGGGGATATGGGTTGGATGGGTTTCAAGAGCTGACTTAGTCTAAATCAATTTTTTTATTGAGTGAATATTGGATTTGCTTTCTATATCAGGTAGTATTGAACCTGATGTCCTTATTTTCATAAGGGAAACATTTGAAAACACTAAATCATTTATTTCAGAATTAACATGGACCTCTGAGATTATCTGGCTCTTTGCCCTCATTTTACAAATGGGGAAAAATCAGCCCAGTGAGGGAAAGGGATGTGTATGTGGTCACATGACCGTTAAGGACAAGGCTGGATTTAAATGCAAGTCTTCCCCCACCTCCCCTTACTACAGAGACAGTTGAGCTGCAGCTGCAAGCGCGAAGCCATCCGGGAGATCAGGGAACCTTGGAGACTGTGCTACACTCAGACACACGGGTGTGCAAGAACTCCCTTCCCCGCACACTCAGGGCTGTCCCCCCAGCAAAGTCTCTGATACTGGCCCTGCCGTCTCAGCCTTGCATGTAAGAAGAGAGGCTGGTTCCCACTCCCTCAGGCAGCCCCAGGATCATAACTTCACCTGCATAATTAGAACATCCAGTCCAGAGGGGGGAGGCATTGAAAAGATAAAGGACCTCTTTAAAACAGATTCTTCCCCATACATTTTTTTTCATAATTATAGCTTTAAGAGCTTATGGTGATGGGAAAGCTGGCTACTTAAGAAAAATTAGGAGCCTCATTTGGCAGGAGACGATTCCCCAGGGGACAGCACACTGTCATTTATCAGGGCCCCCAAAAAGAAACCCCACACAGACAGCTGCACGTCGGCCTGATGCATGGCAAGGCGGCTTCCCTTCTCGTGGCCGAGGCCAGATATTTTAATTAAAAACACTGCATACACCATTAAACGTGTTGTTCCCCCTCCATTTCCGAGACGTTGTAGTTTGGGGAGATACAAACAAATGAATCCATTGCAGATGTGCAGGGAAACCGTCGCCTACTGAGTCACAACCAGCAGGCTCCCAGATCCCAGCCTCAGAGCGCCTCCCCGTCAGAAACGTTCTTTGCGAGCAAACTGTTCCCTCTGTAATTTTCACAGTTTATGGCAGTTGCCACGGCGGGAGGAGGGAGGGCTGTGGGGAGGGCGAGGGAGACAGGCACACAATGCCACCTCCCTTTCTTTATGAGCAGAGCCTCTTATTTTACAAATAACCTTCATGACAAATAAAGTCCCATGGCCACACATAGGACTGTGCTGGTTTTGGTGTGTGTGTTTTGTCCTTGCTAATGTTTGTTTATTTTTGAACACAAAAGTCACACGTGAGGAGTGGTGGCATCCCAACCCTGAGCTCTGATGGGAGACTCACAGAGGCAATGCTTGCTTACTCTAAGCCGTGGTAGACGATTCGAGTTGGAAGATTTTAGCGGATTCTAGCTGGCCCTAGCCAGAGCACTTTTTGTCCACAGGCGAGCACCCCAGCTGGAATTCATTTCGGCTACCAGGCCATCCCCGCGTCTTCTCGGAGCAGCCCATGCACCGAGCGCCTTCCCTCGGAGGATTTTACTCAAGATGACAGCCCCCGACACGCTGGCATCCCAGTCACCTCAAGTAGCCGAGACATCAGTGGGGGCCAGTGTGCTCCTGCCGCAGTGTCCAGATTTAGATTGACTGAGGTCATCCTTGGGCCCCTCGGCCCCACCGCCCCCACAGAACGAGGCTGCCAGGACCTCCGCAGCCGCAGCGAGTCCTGTAACGATGTCTGGGGAGACACGTTCTGCAGGAGCAGGCAGAGGAGACCCCAAGTGACGGGGAGTGATGTCAGCTTTCGTTAGAGCGGCAGACAGCGTTGGAAGATCCTTGGCATAATATGGCGCTGGTATCTCTGTCAGCATCTCTGTTTCCTGTCACCGCACACAATCCGGGGCCTGTCTGCGGTCCTGACGGTGTCTTTTCAGATCAGGTTATTGCCAGCACAGAGACTAGCTCAGCGCCTCACCACACAGCCCCTTTGTTTGAAGTCTGCCCCTTTGTCATTAATGCACTTGATGTCTATTTAAATCTGACAGTGAATGCGGTATCTGTTTTCCCGTCAAGAGATCATTGACAATATTAATACCTCATGTCCTTGCCTCATTTTCCAAGCGCTGACACCTAGCCGCGGTCTCCCTGCATTCATCAAACAGCCTTCTCTCACCAGGATGTCTATAAACATTCTTGCTTCCAGGCCCAGAGAAACAGGGTAGGCTTTTAAAAAGGACTTTTATCAATGCCAACCAGAAGGAAGGCCTGGGAGTGTGGCTCAGAACACACCACAGCCCACGTTCCAGGAGCATCCAGGCTGTTTCCAGGCCGGCTCTGGCCGTCCAAATTGCATCTAGGTGAGATCTGGAGTCAAAGTTTACCATGGAGAGAGAGGACGGAGCAAAGAAATCAAATCCCTGAGTGCAATGGAGAGTTTACTGGAGAGAGTCCACCCTTGGGGGGGTGTGTGTGTGTGTGTGTATGTGTGTGTGTGTGTGTGTATGTATCTGCCTCTCATTCTTTGACTCAAGGGAAAGACTGTGTTCTTTATGCTATATGACAACTCTATCCGTTTCTTTTTATTAAAAGCCATGCTGTCCTGGTGCCGTAGAAAGAAATTAGCATCCCTCAGCCCCATCCTTCCAGATTCTTGAGCGAGCGTTTGTTCAAATCAGTTATGTTTAAGGAAGCCCCCTGTGCATATCCTGTCACAGCTGAGGCACCCTCACCCAGGCCTACAGCGGATACTGTTCCTGGGGCAGAGCCTCACCGGCCACACCCACAGACCACCAGGATCCTGGCAATGGTGACAATATTAATACAACCCTTGTTGCCACATAATTCAGCACAATAAAGGAAACAGCTCAGTGCCAACAACCAGAAGAATAATTTAGACCCCAAGAAGGGTCTCAGTGAGGTTTCATCCAAGCTCAATGTTTCCAGGCACTAGACCAATACTGAAAACCAGGGATTGGGGACCGGGGGCCAAGGAGAAAAAATGACCAGGGAGGAGGAATGGTCCACAGTAAACATGCTCATAGGAACATGACAGGAAATAGAAGTAATGAGAGTGAGCCCAAGGCCAGTTTTGAGGTCATGGAACGATGTCACCCTCTCCTTATTGGCAACTCGAAGATATTCTACAACCCCAGCAGTTTCCAACTTTGTTCCAAGCCATCCAAACCAGAGAGTATCTGCCCTTCCCTTAAAAGTTTCTAAGAGTCATTATAATCCTTATTTAAGAGCAAAGTTAAAGTTTTGTAGTGGATAAACTTCTCTTTTATAGTTGCAAAAAATATTTACTACTTAGAACTTCTGATGTGAAGAACCTGGCTAATTTCAAGTGCTAATTTATCCAAAATTAACAAAAAATGGGGTTTGTTGGTTCCACACTATCAAACTGATAGAAAAGAATAATCATGCATCTAGGTTGCTATTTTCAAAAACAGATTTGAGGCTCTTGAATTTATGAATATGGACATTTCCTTTCTTTGTTTTTGCTATTGGTGTACACTTTAGAGACTCAAGTCCTATTAGTACTAAGACAACTCTGCAACTGAATTTAAGGCTGGTTTTTCTAAAATTAGAAGCAAAAAAAACAAGGTGGCAAAAAGCAACTGATTTTTTTTTCTTAATAATCCTACAGAGCTTTCACAATAACTATGGCAGGTGATTTCTTATGGGTATTTATAATAGAATAAATAATGAGTTGATTAAAAAGTTCGACCCTATTCTAGGTGCATTTTTCATAGTTAAGTCTCCTACAATCTCCTTGAAGGAGAGGAGAGCTTTATATGTAGCCACAGAATTACTTAAAATAAAACCAAAGAGGAAAATCAAATGCGTTGCAACCTGAGAAGAGAGTTCAGGATGCCCTACGAGAAGCTATTTAATGTTGGAGGCTCCTATTTCTTTCCATGTGGTATTTTGTCAATACCACCTCTCTTCCTTAATCATCCGCTATGCGCTTGATGCCTCCCAGGATTTGGAAGATTCTCTCTGGAAGTTAGCAATATTGATTCATAAATAAAGGACTTCAAAATAGTCACTCTCTGGGAAGATTGTTTTACCTCTTTTGCTTGGGGCTGGGTCCATCTTTAAACTGTTAGTTTTCTTAGAAACTCTACTAAGGGAATCTGGGGTGAGGAAAGGCTTCTTCTGCTATATTCTGGGAGTAATTGGGCAAATTAGAAACGTCCCTAAAATGTGGAAGAGAAGTCATGCAGAAAACAGTATGTTCCTAGGAACTTGTACTTGGCAGTGACATTTGATTTGAATGTCAACTTTGAGGACAAGAAGGGAAGGTGGGGTCTTTCCCTTCTGGGGCTTAATTCATTTTCAGCTGCCCTTTGGATCTTCGATTGCATTGCATGTCTGTTTTGTAGCACCTGTGTTTTCCTGCTGTACAAATTGTGTCACCTGTAATGATGTGTTTCTTTTTATTTGCAGGTGTCCTGGGGAAGTGTCGCTACGTTTACTATGGGAAAAACTCGGAGGGCAACAGGTTTATCCGAGATGACCAGCTCTGAAGCCAAGTTCTGTATGCCTTAGCCTATTTCATGAAAATAAAAGAAAAAGGGAAATAAAAAATAAAAAATAAAAAAAGGAAAAAAAATAATGGCCACATTGCATCTCTTTGGGAAGGCTACTATGACTTCAGCTTTTGGTACCTTCTGCTGACTTTGCCAGGCCTGTCAAGATCATCCTTCTGCCTTCGAGTGAGTGGTCACATAGAGATTGACATGATTGCCCTTAAGCAGGTCTCATCCACCAGGGTGACAGACAGCAGCGGCAAAGCACCAGGCTGACAGCATGAACACCATGATAGATTGCCTGGTCCCTGCACTGCTCACAGGGGAGCAGAGGTCACACCTGGGGCCTCCCTGGGCATGCTCAGTGGCCGCAGACAAGTGAGAGAGACTGTCTTCAGCTTGCCTATCTGCGATCCCTCCGATATCATTGTGTTGTAGGCTTATTTTTAGTGAAATAGTCACAGGTTAGAGGAAGACCACTCTCCCTTATTCTCCTTCAATCTGAACATTTTATTTTTCTTAAAATAGACTTAATTTTTATTGGTTATACATTAATACAAAGTACAGATGTGCCAAATTTTTTTAAACCTCACCTCTATTTTTTTTAAAAATTTTTTTTAATTTCACGATATTGTAGGGACATAAATGTTTTTGGTTTCGTGTATCAACTTTGTCATGCTTGAATCAGGATTATAAGTGTGCTCATCACCCAGATAGTATTCATTCATTGTACCTGTTAGGTAGGTTTTCACCCATCCTTTCCTCCCCCTGCCCCTCTGAATCTTTTATATTCTACATATATACATGGTTTCACCTTCTGCCCACCTCTAGTCTTTAACACCATCTTTATCACATGTGATGCATTTCAGTTTGCAGGTTTTTTGGAAAACAGAGGGTCTAACTTCTCAGCCGGGTTGTACTTTGATGGCTGGCTTCATGTTGTTACAATCCCTGTATTGGAATAAATAGCTTTTCCTAAACTCTTGACTACAAAAGCACAGACCTTATCGTGTTCCATTCATTTCTAAATCCACTTCTTGCCCCCAAATACAATGCAGCATGAAGTACATCTCCTAGCATGTGGGTTTGGTTGCACCAGAGACTCTTATTTATTTATTTATTTTTAACTATACGCACTTGCAGCTATGCATAAGGTCACATATTTGTGCTTGGTGCTGGTTTGCTCCCTTGGGTGCTATTTAGAGGTAGTGAGGTGATGAAAGGTAAGGCGTTGGGTCAGGGTATTAGAAAGCAAAATGAAGTCTATAGAAATAGTTTGCCTATTTCTATAGTTTCTATTTGTATACAAACCTTTTGGGTTTTGCCTCTTTCTTGGGACCCCTCAGAAATTCAATCTGTATCTTGTGAGATGGTGCTATGTCTTTATGTATTCTTGGCCATGTTCTAGCACCAGCATCACAAGGAAAATGAGTGTGATCATGCTAGTTGGGTACTATAATTTCATTTTACCTACTGGTGCACCAGTCAGATCACTCTAGAAGTTACTTGAAAGGCCAATTCTCTTGACACAATAGCATTTATTTTTTTGCTGCTTCTATTTAGACCAGGTGTTCACTGTTCTCCCAATATTAGGTCAGTGTAATGATAGCAAAGCCTGAAAGAGAATCCTTCCAAATTACAGGACCAAGTGACTAGGGAGTTGCTATTGTAAAAGTCTTTGGGGTCTCGGGATCCCTGAGCTGCCCGAGAAGAACCTACTTTCTCAGCTCTAGTCCGTTTACATAGCCTCTGGCCTACTGAGTCAACACTGGCCTTGAATGACATGTATTGAGGCTGGCAGTAGTCCTGCTTGTAGCTTATGCAACCTTCGCTAATCAGTTATTTAGACAAGTTAACATTAAAATGTTCAAGACTGTTAATAATTAGAGAATGTTGAATGTGTGCCTTCATTGTTCCAATCTATTAATCACTGGAGTTGAGTACCTTTTCTCTGTTAGATCTACAAAACAGCACTGGGACAATGCTTTAAATTAGCTGCATTAGGTCCCACCCTGGGTCTTTGTTTGGAAGCATCAACACATGTTTTCTCCATGGCATGTTATGGGCATTCCGAGTTCCGTGCGAGGGCAGCTAGACTAGTCTGATGTCATATCCAATCTAGCGGCACATATATCTTTGTCTTTATAAAAGGCTTTAACCCTGCCTCAAACAATAAAAAAGCACTTGTGAACTGACCACAGAATTTTTCCATCTTTATTTTTCTTACTTGTTTACTTTTCTTAATGTCAGAACCATTTGTATCATGCGCAAGAATGTCTCCCTCAATGCGAGCTTTGGAGGCAAAAAATATTTTTGGAGTGAGTTATTGACCACATTGTTTCCCTCTCTTTGGGTTGTTTATTTTCTTCCAAAATGGTGTAATAGCTTTAATTAAGATTAGCTCTAATTATAATTTACGTAAAGGCCAGCACTATGGCATATTCATCTTATTGATAGAATTACAGTGAGTTTTGTTTCTCTTAAGAAGGGATAACGATAATGCGTTCATGTTGGGTTGCTTACAGTTCCACTGTTTGTTAAGCAAGATTTGCTACGCTTGAGCTAGACCTTGGTCTGAGTTGCCAGAGGAGGAAGCCATGTTGCATGTTTATCTTAGATCTGTAGGAATTTCCCAAATCTTGTTTTTCAAAGTAGAGAATTAGAAAGTAATAAATTCAATCAAAGCCCAGACATGTCTCTCATGCCCCCTCTGCCCTTTGTTTTTTCTTCCTCCTATCCTATTCCACTGAGCTTGTTCTTTGGGGATCATGGTGCCTGACATCCCTGTCTCCCCTGCCCCCTAGACCCTGATCTGGTGGTGAGACTTCTACAACACAAGGCCACCCTGCAGTTCTCTGTTGCCTCAGCAGTGTCAGGGCGACTGTCTCTTTCCTAAGTAACATAATTTTATAGAACAATTTGTTCCTTGGGGAATAATGTTTTAGATTGTGGGGAATCCTATTAAAAGTACAACTATTGCAATCATTTGCTTTTACTTTTACCAGCCTTGCTCATAAACCCTCCATCTGTTTGTTGCTTTAAATAGAAGCACATTATAAGAGATTATCACTTGATCAGGCTGCATGTCTGAGTGTTGTGTGTTTTCACATATTCATGTATACTAAGGAATAAAAGAAAGCAAACCACAGACTATAGATGAAAGGATTTTTCATTTGTGTGTGTGTGTGTGTGTGTGTGTGTGTGTGTTTCCAGCAGAGAGGTATCTTGCACATTTTCAAGGGAAAATGTCTTTCTTGCTGTGTGTAAGAAATAACCTGGCTGTCTTTCTTTTCTTTGTTAATATGCAGATCAAAAACAATCCACAGGGCTCTTTTCATCAAAACAATAACAGTGTTCAGTACTTGCTACTCGCAAGGGCAGCCTAAGTCAGATCTGTGTTGCTGTCTAATGCCCAGGATGAACACACAACCGGTGAGACTTTTCCATGTTGTCCATCCATTGCAGCTGATCTAACGTGACCTTTTACCACCTACTTCTTCCAGCTTTGTTTCCAAGAAGAAGCCTTCACTGAACAAGGGTCTTGTCATTACTTGATTCTGGTCTTTCTAACTTGTTCAAATACCATGCAGTAAACTACTGTGTGTAAGCACTGGAAAGAGAAATGAGACCAGAGGAGCACACACCATGTTGGTTACTTGTTTGGGTAACACCAGGCCCTCAGCCCTTGGTACAGAGCTCTGTGCCACTCCTAATGCATTAGCAACCACTTAAGGGATTTGAAGAACATTAAATAGGATAAAAGGAAAAAAGACCAACAACACAGCCACTTGTCCAAAATTATTGTCTTCCTACAAGTTTTCCTGAAATTTCTCAGCATTGGGAGTACCCCTTTGGGTAATTATAATCCTAAATGTTAATTTGTCACTTTGTCAGTGGGGATAGGTAATAAGTTATGCCATTTGTGAATATTACTGTATCAGTACATGCTAATTTTTCTAAAGTAGTGTGAAATGTGGCATGGAAAACAAGCAACCTAGGACAAGGGAGTTTTGCTAAGAAATAGATGGGGAAATTCTAAGTATGGAATGTGTATGGGGGAGAGTTGCTAGAGTAGGGATGATATAAATGGCAAGAAGTGGGATTATGCCAAGGGAGAGCATGAAGCAGAGTTAAAATGTGGAATCTTAGTGGATGGGGATAAATTGGGAGCTGAGGAGATAATGAGAAGGGAAGGGGAAAGATAGTTTTCTGCCAATTAAAAGGTTTGTTGATGTTCAGCATTTTAAAGTGATGTTTAGGAATATTTTCTCCTCAAAATGCGGTTGTCTTTTTAAATATTAAATGAGTGCTACCACTTACTAGTTCTTTACAAGTTTCTCTGCCCAAGACAGTGAAACAGTGTGGAAAAGATGGACTGCAAAGCACTGTGGGGACACTGATCATGTGCGTGTTGGCTGCATATGCACAAAGATGACAGTGGCATGTGTCTAATGTTCCACAAAAACTAGCATCCTAAGGTAAGCTCCCCAGCTTCTAGACTACATAAAAGATAAGAAGAAAACTTAACTAGCGGTAATATCAAAGAAAGAAAATAGCTTCATGTTCATGCCAAGACTTCATATATTCATTAATTTCAGAGGTAATGGGCACCTTGACAAGATAACGTGAAAAACAAAGATATTTAAGGAAAAAGATGAATGCCTCTATGTGAGGCCGAAGATGCTGGCAATTGAATTTGGCCATCCCTGGTGTGCGGGCAGCAAATGGTAACTCAGCTCATAGGAGGTGTGAATCTGAGTTCAAATGGATAACTTGAATTAACATGCAGAATATTCTGGAAATTATGTTTTGTCACATCAATTACTTTAAATCAACTTTCCTCCTTCATATTGTAATAATTTCTTCAACCTTAGGAATGAATTTGAAGAGCCCTGGGGATAATTTCATTTAGACACTAACTTTTCAAATTGAATGTTTATCATGAGAGGGGCAAAGCCCTTGTAGTGGGCTGGAACCACAATATTTAGACTATTCCAGTTATGGAGTATCAAAATATGTAAGAATTAATATGTATTATTTATTCATAAAGGTTAAACTTATTAAATCATAGCTTAAATAATAATAATTAAGGGCTACTATAAAAGAAATTCCACTTGAAGCGGCATGTAAATGAATTTAACACCCAGACAGGGTGTGGTATTTTCATTTTTATGTTAATACTATTTACAATATTTATTAAAAAACAAAAAAGTACTCTGACTTTTGCCCTACATTTAAAGTGTCCCAGGCTATGATTATGATAGAAACAGCTTTTGTGGGCATAATACAACTTAATTAAGACAGTGACAGTGACAGATAAAAATTTTTGTAGAAATTTTTAACTAATTACTTGGCTCACAAGAAAGACAGAAAGAATCTGTATGTGTGAGAGAGATTTTAGGATCTGAGCTAAGAATTCCTATTACTGAGATTGTAAATAATTTTCTAAATTTTCCATGGATTCCAAAATAAGTTAGCACTTACTTCTGTTACTATGTCACATAGCAAAAGGCATCTATTTCATGACAAATTGATTATAGTCTACTTTGTGCTTTCCTTTCATATGGATTGCTGATCTACATTTCATGGTGTAGATCACAGAATGCTCAGACCCTGGGGCAACAGTATCTTGATGGTTTTTCTTTTCCCCTTCTAGACCTTTTAAAACTAATCTGAACACAAATTAGGATCATCGTTTAACATGGAGCCATTTTCTTTCAATTAAGACATATCTTTGGTTCATGAAAAAAATAGGTTCATGAGTTATCTTAGAAAGTTACTATATAAAGCCAAGTTTCATTCCTAGACTATCCATATTTCCCTATTTGTTTGCATTTATTCCCAATTTAGAAACTATCCATAGTTCTCTATTTTTTGCATTTATTTCCCATTTAAAGACTATCCATATTTCCTTATTTGCATACAAAGGCTGTCTTCCTCCAAATAACCCCATTTTTTACAGAGCTGTAGCATAGCATCCACATTCTGTAGCCAAATTGACTGCATTGCTCATACCCAGTGATATAGCATACCTCCAAATGGAATACTTATCTCCTCTCCCCTTTTTAAGAATTTTATTTGGTATGCCCATTCAGAATGATCCATTTTCAAAGGATCACATTATATTATAAAAGGTTTGGACTTAATCAACACCTTCCTTGAAAGGTCTAAGAATGTATGATGATGATGATGAAGGTTACTATCACCAGAAAAGAGTGAGTGTAGATATTTTGACAAATTAGGTTTAACCATTGCTCTGAAAATTGCATTCAAATGGAAAAATTAGAATCTCAACTCTAACTTTTTAGGTAAGACTTATAGATTTATACTTATGAATATTTGTATGTAAATATAGATACAGGATATTAGCTTATCAAACACTAAAATGGATTTTGCAACTCTCCTGGCTAGTTTGGTCTATGGACAACTTTAGTGGGCAATATTATTATGATCTTCTTTACTTTGATTCATTCATGCACAGACATGCACATATACATATTATAAACACATAAATAATTTTTACTAGAATTGTTTTGTAATATCCACATTCAACCAAGCACCACAACTGTCATTTTATTAAAATGTAGTGGTCAAGAAATGACTAGTGGCCACGTGTGCTGGCTCTTGCCTATAATCCTAACACTCAGGGAGGCCGAGGTAGGAGGATTGCTTGATCTCAAGAGTTCGAGACCAGCCTGAGCAAGAGGGAGATCCCATCTCTACTTAAAAAAAAAAAAAAAAATAGAAAAATTAGCCAGGTGTCTTGGTGTGCACCTGTATTCCCAGCTACTTGGGAGGCTGAGATAAGAGAATCACTTGAGCCCAGGAGTTTCAGGCTGCAGTAAGCTATGATGATGCCACTATACCTAGGTGACATAGCCAGACTCTGTCTCAAAACAGTACTTGGAAGGACATAATGCCACAGTAGATTTAGACACTATTTAGGTAAGCTATGCTACATTTTTACTAAAAGCAGATAATATTAGCTTTTCCAATGGGTACTTACAGAGTCATAACTTTTTATTATTAAAATAAGGCAATTTCTAAAAAAAAGAAAAAAGAGAAAGGAAGGAAAAAGGAAAGAAACTACTACTAGTAGAAGTATATACTAATATTTTAGAAGTATCTATCTGCCAATAACATATATATATAAAAGACTTAAGAATGTAAAGTGGCTCTAAATAAATACCGTGTTTCCCTGAAAATAAGACAGGGTCTTATATTTATTACTCCTCAAGAAGACACCCTAGGGCTTATTTTCAGGGGATGTGTTATTTTTTTTAAGTACGGTACAGCAATCTACATTTATTCAAATGTAGTTGAGTCGTCTTCTTCTGGAACATCATCATAACTCTCCAAACCCTGAGTTCCATCCTGAATTTCTTGTGACTCTATTTCCTTTAGAACCATTGGCCCCAATCTCTCATGTCGAGCAATGGAGCTATCATGGGGCAGATGAGAAGGGCTGCTCCTCCTCTTTACTGCTCCATGATGAAATGCATGGGTTGTGCAGATATGCTGTGTAGCCACGCCCATCACTAGGTCTTATTTTCGGGGTAGGGCTTATATTGCGCAAATGCTCAGCAATCCTGCTAGGGCTTATTTTATGGGTAGGTCTTATTATCAAGGAAACACGGTAACTCTAACATTGGCCTTTGCTTCTGATTAATTTCCACCACTATTGGGTCACTGATTTCTCCAGATATATTTTCCAAATAATTGTTTGGTCCAGGTTTGTTCTTTTTGGTTTTGAAACTGTCTTTAAAACTATGCTAATTCATGCCTATAAGTGCATGAATGAATGCTAATCAATGCACTCATTCCATAAATATTTATTGGGCACCTTTATTATGCTAGAAAATTACAAATACACGGGGAAGAACAGGATGCCCTACTTTTGGAAAACTTCTTTCTGGAGTAGACTAATATGTACACAAGTAATTATTACATGCTATGATATAGGTACCAAGTTAAAATTGCAGTAAAGACCTTCATGAATTAAGGCAGCAGAAATGATGGTGGGATGTTAATTCCAATGTAATCACAATCCAACCATGTCTGCAGTTAACATCTTGATCCAGGCCACCACCATTTCCTAACCTGGATCATTGATTACAGCTACCTCCTTACCAGTTTCCTGATTCTACTTTTGCCTTCTTATAGGAAAGCCAGTTGGATCCTCTAAAAATGCTAAGTCACATCTTGTAGTTCTCCTAACTGTTTCCCGTTAGTGGTCTCCAATCTCCCCTGAAGTAAAAATCAGAATCCTTACAAGACTCTACATGGGCCTACATAATCTGTTCTAGAAAAATCAGTGACCCAACAGCTGTGAGAGTGAAACAGAAATAAATGCAAATATCATGCCCTACTGCTCTCCCCGCTCTGTTCCGGGCACACCGGCACACAAAACACACTACTGTTCTGGGACTTGCACTTTCTGTTCCCTCTGCCTATAACCTTCTCCCCTGAGATGGCCCCATAAGTGTGGCTCCAGTTCATCCAGATCTTTGCTCAGATGCAACCTCATCAGAGGCTTTCTGGGACCACCCTAGCCAAAGTACCCCCCCCCACCCACACATCACACTCTACCTGCCTTGTTTCATTTTCCTCTGTTGCACTTGCCATCACTTCACATATAATTATTTGCTTTTTCATTTGTGTTCAAACAAAGGGAAGAAACTTTTTCTGTTCTGAGCCTAGAGGTGCCTTGCAGGTGGCAGCCACTCAATAAATCATCATTTTATGAATGAATGAAAAGATGGTTCCAAGTCACAGAAGTCTATTAAGATTTGTTTACAAACATATTGTTTCACATTAAACAGGATGAACTTCTTGCATCAAAGGAGTTTGCAGTGGAAATGTTTCCACCCCTTTTCTTGGACCCGGATGAAGGAAACAAATACTTCATTCAATTTCAGAACAGTGGACAATGAGGAAGCATGAGGCAATCAAGACAGGCTAAGATCGAGACAGGAATGAAAGTAAAATGAATGTCAAGAAGCAGAATGACTAGATGACATGCAACTTGACATTGGATAGAGTTGAGATGCAGTGTGTGCTCTTCACAGGGGTGTTTTTCCAATTCCTGTGCAACCAGCAGGCTGTGTAGAATGAGCTGTGGTCACACCTAGGCACTATAGTTCGGAGGTTATATGTGTGAAGTAGGATCCTTTCTCTTTTGTTCAATTAAAGTAAAAGTCTAATTCAAAAATTAAAATATTATAAGATATATACAATTAAAGCAAGATTTAAAGAGAAATTCAAAGGCAGTTTAATGTTATTTATAAAACAAATTCTTCTTAGATGTTATTAAATTATGGTATTATCCCAAGGTATGAATCGAACTAACTCATTTTAACTTGGTAACTCAGCATCCAAACCTTTTCAAAATTTCTGATTGGTTGCTGTAAAATAATGATTTTTTTTTCCCCCCACCGGTAGGGGTGGAGGCAGAATTTATGAATTTATTTAAGTAATGATAATTATCATTTAAACAAAGGCTGTTATAAACTCATTGCATATATTAACTTGTTTGATCATCCTACCACCCCCTGAAATAAGTGCTATTATTATCCCCATTTCAAAGGTAAGGAAACTAAGGCCCTAAAGGGCTCAATACCATGGGCTGGGTCACACACAGGAGTAAATACAGAAGCCAGGATTTTAAGCCAGGCTGTCTGGGTCCAGAGTCAATACTATTCATCACTGCATTATCTCTGTGACAGGCATCGTTACTTTGTGAAGCTTCACATCTTTGTGATGATGGAGATGGTGCTCAAAATATTCTTGAAACTTTTTATGTGAAACAAACTTTAAAGCTCTTTTAGAAAAAATCATTCACATTGTGTAGTGAAAGAACTAAGAACTTGGAAACCCCACATCCTGATTTCTGCTATTCAGTCAACAGGCAATCATCCGTTATGTTGAAACTTTGGAAAAACCCTATCTTGGATGGTTGTGAATGGTGCACCAGCGACCATAGACCTGGGGTCTCCTTCTGCTCCGCCCCCCACATCATCTCTCTGGTCTTCAGTTTCTGTGCTATTTAAGAAGGAAATTAAAACTGCCCAAAGACAGTGGGAATTGCCAATGTCTCTTCAAACTTGGAATTTTGTGACTTTACGAGATATAATGTATTATGAAAGTGCTTTGCAAAACAAAGGGCTACTCAAGTGTGAATGATTATATGGCAGACTGCAAATTCTGAAGGCATTTTCAAAAAAGTAGTTTTCAAAATATTTTAGCTGATCAAATTCCTTCTTGGAACTAGGGCATGGTCTCTCGTGATGACTACTTTGAAGCAGGCCAAACCACAATATTTGCATCATTTCTAGAGCAGGGACTCTAAAAATGAGTCACCATTTTATAGCTAAGCCCTATATAATCAGTTATATACGTTTGGACTTCGTGGGTGATATTTTTCATGTGCCATGTTTTCATTTGGTTATAATCACTCATGGCTTTTCTCCTACATTATATATTCCTCATAGTTACAAGGTATGAATTTAACATTTCTTCTGGCTCCTGTTTATTCACTAGGCCTGGCTGAATGAGGATAAGGCAAGTGAGGCACTAACCTTGGAGTAATTGTAAGTGGACACCGAAAATCACAGTAATCAGGACAAATAATATTTTCACGTAATATATTTAAAAACCAAAATTAACGCAAGAATTCATGATGAACAAAGTATCAAATATTGAATGAAAACTTTCCCTTTTGTCCCAGACTCCATCTGATATGACTCAGTATAGCAGTGCATTCACCATTTCGGTTCTATCCTTAAAACATGTCAAAGTCAACAAACCCACATTCCATGTCCCATGCCCCATACTTCAGTCCATACTTGTATGTGGAAAATAGCAGCATGTTTTTCTTGGTAATCACTCAGAAGTCCTCCCTTGCCTTCTTGCTTCCAACTTATTTCATCTGTTCTCATCTCTCCGAAGGGTCAGAGAGGCCCCATATTCTTTGCCGTATGTCTGACTTTAGTGCCACTTCCAATTTTGGCCATTCATCCTCATTTGGTTTTAGTGATTTTTCAGACATTGCTGCTGGCCTAGTGGGCCTTGACTCTTCTACCCAGAGTTTTACTTTCCTCAATCTTTTGATTCCCCCGGTTGCCATGAGTAAGAAAGTCCATGTTAAGCCACTGAAAACCCAACTATGACTAGGTTACACCCCTTGGAGAAGAATGGGGGAATTTGGACATCACTTACTTGATGTAGACTTAAAAATCCATGGGCCTGTCAAATCTCAACACTGGTTTAATTTATAGCTAAAAAAAAAACCTAAAAGGTGGCTTGTAGCTAGCTAGCTTCATTACTGAAGTCTAAGTCTGATCTGTGATAATTTCTCTTATCTTTGCATTTTTCCCATTTAGCTATCAAAGCAACTGCCAGTGGTTTTTAGTTCTTCTCTTGAACATTGTTTTCTTCTTCTATACAGTTTGGTAGAAAACTGAGAGAGACTATAGCCTCCGTTCATCAATGCCTGCATATGAGAAGAATGAACCCCATGTTTGCCTTCCCCCCTGATTACAAAGCACTGTTTCTACCCACCCAGGGAGAACTGGGAACCAGTGTGTATGTATGTGTGTGTGTGTATAAAATAGATTTTATTTTTTAGAGCAGTTTTAGGTTCACCGAAAAACTGAGCAGAAAGTAGAGATTTCTTATATCCCTTCTTTTTATACAAATGAATGTCTACGCCCATGCAATGTCTCACACCTTTTTTTCACTTAACCTCTGAAGAACAAAGATGGATGTTATAATATTGCTGAAAGAAATATTAAACCCAAAATATAATTATGAATGCATACCTATCTATTAATGTAGGCTCAAATATATATAAAACAACTGATGGAAGAGTGTGGAGAGAAAGAAAAACAAGCAATTTTAGTTGGAAATTTATAGCCATTCATTAGTGTTTCAATAACTTAGTGAAGTTTTAAGCTTTAATGACTTTTGAAATTTAAATGCTACAAAATTACAAAAATATCATTTGACCATATAATTATTTACAATGCTCTTCTGCTTATTAACTTTTGTGGATTTTGAAAAGTTGAATTTTTAATTTTAATTGACTTGATTGCCATGGTTTCTGAATGATATTTTCTCAGGTTCAGTGAAGGAATATCTCTTGCTGGGCTACCTAGGTCACCTGGCCTGTCCCCATTTGACTTTTCCTCATGAGGTCACATCTAAACTGTCTGTCATGTTCATTGGAACCTCATTCTTTGGTAGATCCTGAAGCCAGGATTATACATACAATTCTTCCTATTCCTGAACAGCAGCTGAGGAAAGTTTTAATGAAGTTTTAAAATCAGCTAGAGTGATGTGTAGAAGACAGTGCTCATGTTGAATTTTAATAAGAAACATATCAATATTTTAAAATATAGCTAACTTTTCAAATATCGTTAATATAAGTTAGTAGCACGTAAACTTTTGAAATGATTAAAGCTTAAAACTGCACTTAGACTCTTGGGACTCCCTGAATAATCTGGATACTAAATATTGCCTTAAATGTGTGAAAAAGTATCTTCTGCAAGTCTGTGGTTTACTTTTTAATTTTATTTATTGTCTTTTGGGGGATATTTACAATTTTGATGTGATCAAGTGTCTTACTGTTTGTGATACCGTGTATGGGGAAGGTGCAGGGACTATGATGTCTTAGGAAATTCTGCAATACCTTGAAATCATAAAGTCATTCTGTATTTTCTTCTAAGTATTGTAAAATTTTGTCTTGCATAATCTTCTTCCTCCCTTTCTCTCTTTTCCTTTCATTTTTTTCTTCCTGCCTGCCTGCCCACCTTCTTTCCTTTCTTCCATTTTTAATTGGTATGTGTGTCTTCTTCTGATTGCGTTGTAAGAATTCTTTATATATTCTTAATACAAATCTTTGTCAGATGTATTACAAATATTTCCTCCAAATCAGTGGCTTGCCTTTTAAAATACTTAGCAGAGTCGTAGAGCAGAGATTCTTCTCCTATTCCAGAAATTTCTTTTTTTTAAAGAAGTTCTAATTTTGAAATGACTTCAGATTTACAAACAAAAATCGCCAAAAATAGTGTGAAGAGTTTGTGTGTACTTTTTACCCAGTTTCCCCAAATGTCAACATCTTAAATAATCATGATGCAATTACCAAAAGTAGAGAATTAACAGTAGATAATACCCTTTTTGTCTACAGATCTTATTCAAATTTCATTGACTGTCTTACTAATGTCCTTTTGCCAATCCATGATCCAGGAGTTCATTTGAAGTTCATTAATTTTTCTGATCTTAGAACCAGATTTTGGTTTCACTGATTTTTCACTCTTGAATGTGTTTTTACTATTTCTTTAATTTATATTCTTATTCTTATTTTGTTATTACCTACCTTTCACTCACTTTGAGTTATTTTTCCTAGTTTGCTAATGGGAAACTTAAATAATTGATTTTTATACTGTCTTCTAATCTGAGGATTTAAAGCAAAAATTTCCTTCTGAATATTGCTTTAGCTTTATCCTACACATTTTGATATATAGTGATTTTTATTTTATTTAGTTAAAAACATTTAATAATAGCCCTTATATTAATAATATATACTTTGAATTATGGATTGTTCAGAAGTGCCTTGTTTAATTTCCAATTTTTGAGAATTTTCCAGATTTTTATATTTCCTACTAATGTATATGTGGTAAGATAATGGATTCTATATGATTTTGATCTTTCTAAATTGTAGTTGGTGAATGTTTTAGCATTTGTGAAGAATGTGTATACTGCTGTTGTTGGGTGTATTCTCCTATAAATGTCAACTGACATGAGTTGGTTTTTATTTTTGTTCAAGTCTTTTATGTTCTTAGTGACTCTGTGTATACATTTGCATTCATTACTAAGAGAAGAGTGTTGAAATCTCCAACTATAATTCTGAATTTTTCTATTTTCCACTTAGACTGTAAGTTTTTTGCGTTATGTATTTTAAAGTTCTGTTGTTAGATGCCACTTACACATTTAGAATTATATTTCTGATGCATTTGTCATTTTTAAATATGTAATGTCTTTCCATATTTTAAGTGATATTCCTTATCCTGAAATCTACTTTGTTATTAATAGAGCTAGTTCAGTGTTCATGTGATTTATCTTTTTCCATTTACTCTTTTTACTTTTAACTTGTGTCTTCATATTTAAAATTATTTTCCTATTCATAGCATATAATTGTTTCTCCCTTTTAAAAATTCTACTAAACAATCTCTGCCTTCAAATAGAATCTGTTTAGACCATTTATATATAATAAAATTATTGATATTTGATTTCAGTTCTACCATCTAACTATTTGTTTTCCATTTGTCCTGGTTCCTATTTCTATGTTTTCTTTTCCCTCCTCATTATCAAGTAATTTAGTAGTTTTAGTATTCCAGTTTACCTTTCTTTATATGTGTGGCTGCTCTAGGGTTTACAGTGTGCATCTTTAACTTGTCACCTTATATCTTTGATTAATATTCACTTTCCATGCATTGTAATGCAACGCAACAAGATACTTCCATTTCCCCCTACTATGTGCTGTTATTGTTATATGTTTTCTTTCTACAGCTCATAAAATATATTTATCATTTAGGCAGCCAATTATCTGCTAAATCTTAAAAATAAGCAAAAAGGTTTCTATACATATATATTTTTTTAATTCCTATACTTACCATTTCAAGTATTCTTCATTTTTTTGTGAATCTGAATTTCCATTTGGAGACATTATTCTTTAGCATAAGAAATATCCTTTAAACATTTCTTTTAGTATGGTTTTGCTTACAATAAATACTCTCAGCTTTTACTTGTTTGGAAATGGCCTTATTTCACCTTCATTTTTGAAGGATATTTTCACTGAATACAGTTTTAGGGTGACACTTTTTTACTTTAAGCATATTAGATATGTCATTTCACTGTGGTCTGTCTTGCATCATTCCTGATCTTCAGTCATTCTAACCTCATTCCTCTGTATGGAGTGTGGCTTTTTTTTTTTTTTTTTTTAATGGCAGAATTTAAGATCTTCTCTTTATCACTGGTTTTGAGCAATCTGATTGATTATTATGTGCCATGGTGTGGTTTCTTTTTGTTTACTCTGGGGTTTTTTGAGTTTCTCAAATCTGTGGGTTTATAGTGTTCATCAAATTTGGAAAATTTTAGTTATGTCTTTCATTTTAGATATTTTACCCAGATTTTCCTTTTTTAAAAAAAAAAGTTTATTTCAACTTCATTTATTACCTATTGTTTATGGGGTGTAATTTTCCTGTTTGTTGTACCTGATGAATCTCATTATGTTGGTGGTTGTAGTGTTCTTCTTCTTCATGAGATTTGTTTTTCAAGATAGTACTTGATGCCCTAATATATTGAGGTATCTCTATTGGTAACATTAAAATTTGCCTTTGCTATGACCTATGGGTATTACCAATACTAGAGCAGGTATTATTTTCATTTTCTGTTTCCAATTCCTTCCCTAAGAGTAGGGTGCAAATATCAAGTCCGTGTCTCCCACTGGACAGATGTGGGTGTCCTATTTCTTGTACATGAATCTTTTAATCACGTATTTCTCAGACTGGTTAGTTGATTCTAGTCTATGTCCTTCTAGGCTGGAAGTATTATCAACGGCTCAGTTTTAGTTCATTGTGCTTGAGTGTGTAAGAGTCCTAAAACCCCTCCCCTACGCATTTATGATTATATTAAAATATGATGTCCCCATGGGCCATTTGTCTTTTATTTTTGTATTCTTCTATGGTTTTGACTTTCCTTTTTATTTTTGAAAGCTTAAGACTTTCCTTTATTATTTTCAAGCTCAAATGTGTGTGTGTGTGTGTGTGTGTGTATAGCAAAACTTTAAAATATTTGCAGCTGTAGGAGTTTTTAAAGAATTATATTAATGGAAATTCTTATATGAATTCTTCATTCTTAAATTTGAATAGAAAACAAAGATTCACTAAATATTTGAAAAAGAAAATAGGACATGAAATTGATTCTAAGGCAAACAAAAAGATGCCAAGGGAAACTGAGATACTCAAAAATGGGGTGGCACCTTTATTAATATCTTAGAAACATAAGCCAATATTTCATCTATAACATAACAGAACACTGTGAGAAAGGAAGACTCAGGGAACAAGAATGAGATTTTAATGATCAAAGTATTATTGCCAAAACAAAACATTCAGTAGAAGAAGTGGGTTGAAGGATTGAAAGAGAAAGTTTGGGAATGCCTTTCCCCATGAAGTAACATAGAAAAGAAATAGAAATAAAAATATGATAAAAAAGATAAGTGAGAGAAGACCAGTCTAAAAGGTGTAACAGTCAATTAATAAGTTACACAAAGAAAAGACAAAATGAAAGGAAATATTCAAACAATTGAATAGAATTTTGAGGGGCTTGAAGGATATCAATAAACCATGTTATAAATGATCATGATTGGAAAAATCATTGTGAATTTCAAAACATTAAGGTAAAGAAGTAAAAATTTGCAAGACTAAAAAAACAAATCAGATAAATATGAGACTTCTGCAGTACTGACCTGTTGTCATAATGGTGAATGCTAGATGATGGTAGACAAATACTTTCAAAGTTCTGATGAAAATGATTTTCAACTTGAAATTCTATACTTTGGCATAATATGAAATAAATGTAGATAAAAGTAAGATATTTTCAGACATGAAAGAGTTAGAAATCTGTTGCCCACAATGGACCCATCCGTTTTCTTGCTCAGCAATAGAAAACAGTTTTTACTTAGACACATCCCAGCCTGCTAAAAATTATATTTCTCTGCCTCCCTTGCAACTGTGGATGGCTATGTCACCATGTTCTGGCCAATTATTTGTAGTGGATACGTTGTAAGGGGGACTTCATGGAGATATCTTTAAAAGGAAGGGGAGGGCCTCTTATTCTTCCTTCTAATTTCCTAGAATGCATACATGGTAACTGAGGCTCTGAGATTCACTTTGATCCATGGTTTCCTTGAGAATAAAAGCCATAGACACAGAACAATGGGAAACTATGTTCCTGGTGATGACATGAGTCCACCGCATCAAGTCTGTACTGCCTATCTTCAAATTTCTATTTGTGATAGAGAAATAAAATTTTATCTTATTTAAGTTATATTTATTTTTGATTTTTATTCTTATATGCAGCTGAACACCTAGTCCAAACTGACTCAGAAAGCTACTTGAGGATGATGTATGTTAATTAAGGAGTAATGTATTTTTGCACTCACCTAGCCACCTGACCATGGTCTGAGCAATATAGTCTGTAGTTGCAGTATTGTGCAGGGGCTTCAAATTACCAGTGGATTTAACTTAAGAGTTGTCAAAGGAAAATGCAGGAGGATATCTGTGTAAAATCTTAAATAAGGTGATAAAAACATATTTCAAGAATAAAATAAAAGCAACTAGAAACTCCTGGGAAAATGTAAAGCACTTAAAATGATATTACTTTGTTTTATAATGAATAATAGTTACAAAATCAAAATCATTTAAGTAATAATAAGGGTCCTTAGGAGGGGAAGTTTTCTTTCAGAAATTATCACTATTTGCTTTGGCTAGGAATCTTTATTCAAACTAAGACAATTACTAAAAAAATTAAATTTCTTCAGGATTTCTTTAAATGTTGGTCTCTTTTCATGAATTTACCTGATATGCCGTGAGTCCTTGGTAGGCCTGCTCTTATTCATCTTGATAAAGGTTTTTATTGTTATACATTTGATTATCATATACATTCCACTGATTCTTATAACTTCTTCAGGAATACCGATTACAGCATCTTGCAAAAGCCTCATCAGTGGTGCTTGTAACCCTTTATCATATTTCCCTAATTTTGCCTTTTTTCACTAGACTGTGACTTACTGATTGCATAAACAGTATTTTTCACTTCTGTATTCCCAGAACCTAGCCTAGCATTAAGACACATCGCAGGGGCTCACATTTATTAAGTGAATTAACGTGAGGAAACTTCATCTGCTAATTATGGAACCTGTTCCTTTTTTGCTGTTTCCTCAAGGAGGGAGAAAAAGAAAGTAGTAAAAGAAGTGATTGAAGAGGCTACTAAATGTATTTAATAGATGCCCTTTCTTCCAAAGCACTTATGCAGCAGCGAGCATACCCTCGGAGCATGTCTGATAATATTCCAGGGCCTCTTTTCACAGATCACCTTGCAATCCCAGGTCACAAGGTGGGAGCTGCCAGCACTCTTGGTATTAAACCACTGCACCAGCTCCCAGTCCTACTTTAAATGAGGTGGCTTGCGATGGACTAGCCTAGGGTAACTGTGCCAACCTACAGCTGCCCTGTCCCTGCCTTCCTGCCAAACACACTCAGACTTCAAGTGAATAGTTTCACAAGCCTGGGAGGAATGGATATTTATAAAGACAAGTTCTGTCGTGGTCATGTTCACATAGCATCACCGTCAGTTCAGCATCCAGGCAAACCAGAGCCATCTCCTCTGTGAACAGTCAACTTTACTGAATGCAGAACTCTAAGGAAAGAGACACATGGGTAAATGATGCTCAAGTGAGTCTGACCACCTTGACTACGTGGAAGCCCCAACCTTTCTTCTTTTCATATAGGTCCTTTGTCAGAGGCATTTGACATCTGGTGTAAAGATCAGGCAGCTTAGAATTAATGCACCTTGTTGTTGGTTCAGGCTCTGGCTTTGTGTCCTTGAACATGTCCTTCCCTGTCTCTGGACCTTGGTTTTCTCTTTTGGAAAACGTCAACCTCATAGAGTTGTTTTGAGGATTATAAGGGGATAACACACGTGAGTATCTTTTGTAAAATGTAAAAAAATATTGTTCTTTTTCAAGCTAGGATATGCCTCACGGCTGCTCAGTCTGTTATGTTCAACCCTTATGTAAAGAATTGGTAAAGAGAAATACTATGATACAGAGCAAGGGAGGGAACGGTTCCCCTTTCTTCTTGCATAGGCAAAGAGGTGCTGAGTCCCGTCACCCTTGTCCACTGCGGGAGGAAGCTGGCTTGTGTGGGTGCAGGTACGACCTGCATGTTCACATCCACATGCAGCCCTGTGACCACTCCCCTGTCTCCCCTGTCCCTATGGCCTTGTTAGTTTTTAGCCCAGGGGACTGGAGACAATCTTCAGCCTGGGAACTGCTCACATCTTCCTTGGCAGATTGTTCCCTCTCCTTAAAATCTCACACTCTGGAAGGGTCGGTGTCACTTGATGTCAGATGCCTGGTCGTGGAGGGAACACCTGCTCCGTGGGTTGTTTATCTGTCTGGGAAGCCCTCAAAGCTATGCTGCCCTGGGCTGGGGGCGAGAGGAGCAAAGTAGCTGAGGAAGATGGGCTGTTGACATGCCCTTTGTCCTGCTACTTGGGGTGAGGGGGCAGCGGTTAGAGACACATATTTCTATTCCTTTCCTCTTTCAATTTCCTTTTTACCCTTAAGATAAGGTTTGGAGAGTCTCCCCCATTTTTGCCATTACCCATTATGATCATCTTACCTTTTCATTTCTGGGTGCAACTAGTTCTATGTTGTGCAAGTCACTTGGAAGCTTTTGCAATCTCCTGTTGCAACCCAAACAATGAAAGTATACCAGACACCTCTGACAGTCTCCACTACGTTAGCTACAAGTCTCTACTTCCCTGTCACCTTTTAGAGGTTAGTCAGCACCCTTCCAGACAAAGCATGGTCCCACCCCCATTTGCTTCTTATGTGTGGGTCGTCGAAGAAAATTCAGGTCACAGAACCCATTTGCACTATTTAGAAGATACATTTGTACTAATTATCTGAACTCTCCCCTTTTTTTGGTACTAATAACACCTTTATTCTTTTTAAAGTAATTGCATAATTTTTTTTATCTCATTTGGGCCTCAAAGCAATTCCATGAGTCAGGCCAGTGATGATTCTATCTTGCCCATTTTATATCCAGGGACAGAGGCAGAAAATGGCGAAGTCACCTGCCCAAGGTTTAGGAGGGAGTTGGGGAAGAACTGGGCTCAGACTCCATGTGTGACTCCAAAGCGAGTGCATCTTCTGCTGCATCTAACTGCACAGACCTCTCAGGACAGCTCAGCAGTCACCAGCACTCGGATGGTTGACAAGATGCTGTCCCAAGAGAAGCCACACGAATCAGCACCAGCTGCATGTGCTGCTGCTTGACAAGGAACAGGCCCTGAGGAAATGAAAAGAAATATTAATTGTGGAGGTAAAACATATACAAAGTACATTAAGAAATGACACAGAAGGGTTGAGTGGCATTTTGGTGGCAAGAGCCAGAGTTGAAGCCCACTGGAAAATGGTGGGAGATGAAACAGTTGAGCTACACAGTTTAGCCATGTGAAAGCCCCTTGGAATTGTATAACAACTCGGATAAGCTATGGAAAAGATAAAACGCTCACTTTGTACTGGTAAAAGCAACTATGGTAATATCTGCTAAAGCCACTAGGACAAATTTGGAGGGACTAGAAGCAGAACTTCCTTATTTACACATTTGTCCAAATTATGTTAATGGAGAGAATGAATTACAGACAGGGCCCCCACCCCCATACTGGCTTTGTAACACTGTGAAGGTTTAGCTTTAAGACCCGTATTTTTCCCCCTAATCCTTTATTAAAATGAAAGCATTATTAAACAGAAGAAAAAAAACAATAGACAACTAAAACCTCTGCTGTTTTGGATAACTCATATGCCAAATTATTCCACTTCAATGGAAAGAGCAAAGAAATGCAAAGGAATTCATGTGTATAGAAGGCTCGAGTGCATCCACCCATCTCCCAAAGCAGTGCGTTTCCAAAGGGCAGAGATAGCCTCATGCCATGCCTCTTTTGTTTGTTTAATTTCCTTGCCATGAATCATTCTCTAAGGAGACGTGCTCAAGTTCTCTCTCTCCCACATTGTTTTCAAACCTGGTTACCACTGAATGCATTTCTAAATGACAAGGCGACTGGGTCTAAATCTTGATATGTTGAGAGAAAACCCAAACTGACAGTTGGAGGCAGAAAGAGGAAGGCACTTCCCATCCCTCTCTCATCCCAAATGTCATCCCTTCCTTGCCCAGGCCACGCAGGCAATGCTGACGAAGAAACGAGCAGGCACTTGAAAGTTTCTGACAGGTGTCATGGGCGCAGCCACTGAGTGGCCACGAGGGATGAAGCTTGACATGACAGTGGCAGCGCCACCGAGGCTGGCTCCAGGACATGCAGAGTTTGGTGTATGTCAGTTACAATCCTTGTCATGCCCCAGCTCCGGAGTGGTATCTACAAATGGACAGAGCCAGCGGGAAGTGTTCGGAAAACTTAAAAAACATCCATTCCTGACCAAGTGATGCTGCCAAGCCGCAAAAATGTAGGATCAGCCACCCAAAGTGCCTGCACTCCAGCTGGGGTGTGCTGGGGCAGAAGGGGGAGACTGGGCTGGCCACAATGGCTTGTTGTTTGTTTGCTCTATTTGTTCTCTGCATTGCCCTCCAAGCCAAAGCCTTCGATCTGCCAGTTCTCCATATTTCCGCGTGTCCTTTTTGTGCTGCCAGCATTTTCCCCTTCCGATAACTTCTGATGATTCTTATTCTTTTAATGTAATGATCTCTGTTATAGATCCTCCAGGATCTAAATATTTGGCAAACCTGCTCTTCTGGCCTGGTTGGAGAACGATTTATAATGGGAGAGGAGAGCTAGCTGCTTGGTAACACTGTGCAAATAGTTTCATAAATATTGCTCTGTTGCATTATTTTGAAATATTACTTCTTTTAACAATCTGCCAAAGGCAAATATTTCTTGTAAATAAAACTCCGTGGCCAGGCCTCTTGCCCAGCCAAAGTAACAGGTGGTAACCCAGCTCACCTAGCGGGAGAGCCTGGCTTGATTAGCTCCGGCGCGGAAGTGAAGGGTAACTGGCGTTAGGTGTGATGGATGACAGCAGGTGTGTGCAAGAGCTCTATAGTGGCCTTCCAGCCTAGTGATGGGGATGTATTTATTTTAACAGTTCTAAACGCAATACATTGCCTTGTAGTTAAGCATTTTCAAATAACATAAGGACTGGATAAGTGCATTCATTAAAAAAAAATCCGACAAAATATTATTTGATAAAAAAAATTCAGTGGCACATATAGGCTCTGAGTCTGGTTTCCACTGAAAGTTCCTTGGAATCCTAGGCAGGGTGATAAATCAACTATGGTGCCGGCCTCCCTCTCCAAATGCCATGAGTCAGAGCTGAAGTGGAAAGAGAATTCTCGTGTCGCAGTGACCCAAATTGGGCCTGAAATTTGAGAATGGCACAGAGGCCCAGAGTAGATGTTTTTATTGTAACCTGCACCAGGGAATGTCGAGATAAGTTTGGGCCACAAAGGCTGCTACATCTTAGCTTCAGCCACTTTCTTCCCTGATTTTGTGTTTGGTGACTGGATATGACTGTTTCAACAGAGTCTCTCTCTTTCGAGGGGCCCTGCCTGAATGCAATGGTGGTGCCTCCTGGAATCTCATCCTTTTCCATGACTCCAGCTCACATTTCAACAGCATTGACTCCTAAATATGTCTTTCTAACTGGTACAATCTTCCAAGCTCTAAACCTGCATCATATACTGACCCCAACTCCTGAGATGCGTATATCCAACCAATCCTATTCTCCGCTGAGTTACCTATTCCGTTCCTGGTTCTGCCATTGTGGCCCGGCCTCTAAATCTTGGCAGGACTTTGACTTCTCTTCCTTTGTTCCCCATAACCAAGGAGTCTCTGAGACCTGTTCTTACATAAAACCTCCTACATCTGCACTCCAGTTTGACTTTTGAAATAATGTTTTCATGGTTTGTTTTTAAAAATTACACATGGTCACTGTGAAATTTTCAAACATGGCAAAGCACAGAGAAGAAAGAAAACCACAAACCAAAAAAATTTTTTAGGTAATATCCAAAATTATGCTACCCATAAATAATTCATAAAATTAGATAACATTCTTCTAGACTGATCTTGATGCATGTATACAGATGGATAGATGAATGGATAAATGGATGGAAGGATGGATGAAGGGAACATATTAAAACAGGATTATGCTGTTATTTCAATAAAAACATTAAATGTAATTTTAACGGGGAAAAAAAAACAAAACTAAGAATTGCTTAACTTCAGCTGTTTCTTTACCACAGGAGATATAAATGCCTAAATTATGCATTGTTAAAAAAGTATGAACTTCCAACTTTAAAAGATTGTGGAAGTATTATACTTCTTAAAATTCCACTTCAATTTTAATCAGTAGTGACTGAATTCACACTAAGAGAGGTGGGTCAGGTGCCCTTTTATCCTCCCTGTCAAGACCTTGCTTTCCCACCTCCCAAATACACTTACCAAGAGTTATGACATCTATGTCCTGTAATCATTATGTCCAAACTAAGACTAGAATCGTGTTAGTTCTTTATTTAAATTAATTTATGGCTCACCACCAGTCATTTCTCTGGAGCTTCCCCATTTTGAGTGTTTTGTTTTGATTCTTCCTGCTGGGTTAGATCGGATCTTGTAGTACTTTTCTCAAGAAGGAACTTCACTGCTGCCATCTCTCAGCGTTTTGCATACCAAGGTCACACTTTCATTCCATCATCAAGCTTTAGACGTTGCACCACTGGTTTCTAGGAGTATTGTGTGCTCTTTTTACTACACAGTGCCATTCCTTCTCCTTTGGCCAGATTTCATCTTTGGGTAGTTTCATTCCCATCCCACACAACCCCCAGAAGGATTAAAGGACTAAAAAGTGTTCTATGCTTAAGCTCTGTCATATTTGAAAATGTCTTCACTTTGCTCCTCTTCTTGGAGCAACTTGGCTCATTGTTAAGTCTTATTTTTTTCCACAGTGTTTATAGCGTTAGGTGTGTCTTGATGTTTCCTGGTCCTTGGTTCCCAGTGTCAGGAATGAGTACTGGTACCCAACAATGGCTTCATTGATGGAGTGATCACGAATACAAAGTGAACTAATACACGTTTTATTGCAAAGCGAAAGTACGTCTCAGAGGGAGAGGGAAGCAAGCGATGGGTCACTCTCCGTGAGTGGAGAGGACCCTGAAAAGTCTTAGCACACGCTGTCTTTTATATGCTCAGTAGTTTGCCCTGCATCTCTCCTGGGTGGGATGTGTTGTTTCGTGCCTTTGGGTGATTGACAGATTGGGGTTTTATAATAGGTTACATAACAGGTGGGGGTTATATAAGTTTCCTTTTTATGCATGCCTCTTCCCAGAATCCTCCATGAAAACCATAATGTTAATTAGATGTTAATGAGCCCCAGGTCAGCTAAGGTAACTGGGATCCCCTCACTGTGCATGCTTCGTCTAGGGAAAGTCTCTAGCCACAAATATCTGATATTGCAGTTTCTTTTCTGCATTCTGGTTGGTTTCTGCTCTCCACCTTCAGCCCTTTCCTCTACCTGCCTTGCCACCTATTTGCCCTCCACCCAGGCCTAACAATTGGTATAGTTCCCTTATCTATTATAGAAATTAGATTTCTTTCTATATTTTTATTCTCAATCATTATTTGTATATTTTATCACAAAATATATTTTAAGAATATAGAAAAACACATCACAAGCATGATATAATCAACACTCAATTTCATCATATTTTAGCATTTTATTTACTTAGGGTATCTTGGTTCCATAAAATAAAACATTCAAACCCCAAAACACCATCTTAGGTGCCCTTCACTTATTCTACTTCCCAGTATCCCTCCACAGGGAAATCTGTCCTTAATTTGGTGTTTGCAATTCCTATATATGATTTTATGGCATTCTTACATACGTATGTATCCCAGAAATGTATAGATATTTTGCACACTGTTTCAGATTCATTAAAATGCTATTATGCCGAATTTGTATTTTCTGTCTTGCTTTTTCCATCCAGCATTACTTTTGTGAGATTTGTTAATGTCAATACATGTGGGTCTAGTTCAAACATTTTCAGGGTTCTCTTGTTAATGGATATTGAGTTTGTTGCAGTTTTTCACTAGAGCACATAATGCTGTAGCAAATAATCTTGTTCATTTGTAGTCCTTGACATGTGTGAGAATTTCATGATGATATAGGTTCAGAGATGGGTTTGGGGTCATACAGAGGCTGTGTTTATTCAACATTGCCAAATATCTAGGAAGACCACATGCTACTTCCCAATACTTCACATCTATACCAGCACTTCATGTTGTTATGCTTTTTCATGTTTTCCCATATAACAGACATTAAATGGCACCTTACCATTGGTTTATTTTACATTACCTGAGTACTGATTACAAGTGAGATTGAGCATCTTTTCAAATCAAATGTTTAGTGATCTTCTATTGTTATTCTTTCATGATTGATCATATTCTTTGCCCACGTTTCTAGGGGGTTGATTTTCTTTTTCTTCTTGATTCTTAAGGATAATGTTTATATGCTGGATTCCAATTCATTGTTTTATGTGTTATAAATATCTTTCTTAATTCCATATCTAATTGTTTGACATTTTGTATATTGTTTTCTGTAATTAGAAGATTTTTAATATAGTTGAATTTATTTTCTTTCTTTGTGATCTGTGCTTTTTGTATCCTTCTTAAAAAATCCTTTAGAACCATGAGATGTAGAGATAGTCATAGATTCTTCTGAAGTTGGAAATCTATGCTTTTTACTCTGATGTCTTTGAAACAGTATATGAGTGAGATTGTGACAGATTGGCATGAACTACCAATTGCATATTTTTAATATGGAACAAAACAGTGGGAATCATTTTTCTTTTCCCACTAATTCCAGGCTCTTTATTCTGTTCCATTTGTTTATTTGTCTATCCCTGGGCCAGCAGTTTTACTCACTGTAGTTTTACCCTATTTTATATGAAAACTTAATAAATCTCTAACTTGTTTTTTCAATACCCTATTAACTATTAATTACTTTAGTCTTTGTTGGTTTTACATAGTGCTGATATCTTCTCCCCTTCTGTGACTTGCCTCTTTACTCTCTTAAACATATTTTTGGATGATCAAAAATAATTTTATGTACCTGAAAAGTTTAATTCCTTCATTATTAGTGTTCTTCCTTCCTGTTTAAAACCTCTTTGCTACCTCAACCTCACAAATACATTCTCTGTTATCTTCTATAAGCTTTATTGTTTTGTCTTTCATCTTAGATCTGTAATCCACCTTGAGAATCAAGACTATTTGTATGGTATAAGGTAGTAATCAAATTTTTTTTTCTTTTGTTTTAACAATGAATATATAGTAACTCAATGCCCATACTGTGATGTCATCTTTGCCACAAAATACCTCCATATGTGTGGGCCTATTTTGGGCTCTTTATTGTGTTATTTGTCCTTAAATAAGACCACATTATTTTAACTAATGTAATTGTATAAAAACTTGATATCCATGATAACAAATTCTCTAACTTCTCTTCACTATTCTTGGTCCTTTGAAATTCCATATTACTTTTAAAGTCATCTTACCAATTTCCACAAAATCCAACCTGCTATAATTTTGAATAGAATTATATTGAATCTACATATCTCTTTGGGAAGTAATGACATCTTTAAATATGTCCTCAAATCCCTGATCATGTTATGTCATTTATTTCATCTTTCATTAAAATATTTCTCAAGAATATAGTTTCAATAAAAGCCTTCCATATCTTTTATTTCTATGTATTTGATATTTTTGTTAAATTATAAATTTAAGTTGTACATTAACAATCCATTCTGATTTTTGCTGAAGCATGAATAGATGTTTAATAACTAAAATGTTTAATAGGTGTTTTCAGTATCTGTGGAAATAATCCTAAGATTTATTTCTGTAATATGTTATATTTTAAAATACTGAACCATATATTTGTGTTAATATTTAGGGAATAAATTCCACTGGATCATCTTGTTGTAGGAAGGTAAATGGGGTAATCCCTTTCTTCCCCATCATAAAGGTCATGGTCAACACCCCATAACAAGAGAACAGCATAACAAATTTATTCGATAATAGTTTTGTGTGACATAGAAGTCTTCAGAATGAAGACTGAAAGATACAAAGGAAATATTCTATTATATTTATTTCAGTGAAGTATAAACAGTCATGTAGAAATGTGATTGGCAAAAAGGGGATAATGTAATGGTCACAGATTGACCAGGGTCAGTGGGGGTTTACCCAGGAAGGTTTGTCTATTCAGTTTCTTCTTGGCTTCTCTGTGCAGCATTCCTTCCTCCCAGATATGGGGTAGAACCCCCCTGGAATGAGGGTCTTACATTTTTTATGACCAGATGTTACAAAGTAAGGTGGGGGAGAAGGTTAGAGTAATATTTTTAGCCTTTATGGCTGGCTTTGGGGAAAATGAGTTCTAGTTTCTATGACCCACCTCTGGGAAGTGGGATACTAGTTTTTTGGTTTCTTAAGGAAGAAAGTGTTATTACCAGGGTACAAATGCTTAGGTTACATGAATTGCTTTTGTACAGTATGAGTCAAAGTTAGAAGTGTGTCTATCACCCAGATAGTGTGCCTTGTACCTGTTAGGTGTGAATTTGCCCATCCTCTCTTCCCCTGCCACCTACTTGATTTCTATTGATTTACTACCATATGTGATGATCAATTAGTTCCAATTTAATAGTGAGTACATGTGGTGTTTGTTTTTTCATCCTTGTAATACCACGGCGTACAACTCAGCCATAAAAAAAATGGATTCTAGTTTCTGTCTTGCCTTGGTGGAGAATGAGGGTCAAGAGGCAGGAGGGTAGGAGGCAGAAATTGCTTCTGAGGCTGCTTCTTAGGATTTCACTTTGGGGCATTGTTTTCTGAGCCCCAAGTTTGCATTATTCTTGTAATATGCGTATGAATAGTGTATGAAATGATTTAGTTTTGTAGTTTTCAATTGATATACATGAGTCTTGTATAGTTTTCTCTTACTGTACAGTCTTCATTGGATTATAAAACCAACATAATGCTTACTTCATAAAATAAATTTGGACTTTCCCCCTTAGTTAATTATCTAAAATGGCTTATGAGGTCTGTCCGGAAAGTATCCAGCCATCATTAATATAATGAGAATGGTCTGTGCAACACTGATGTAAAGTGGCAGCCAAGAAGAGTGAACTAGGATGTACATGCGTGAACAATGATGACTTCACTGTGCTAGTCAGTGAGGCACTAGCCACTGTTGAGTGAGCATGTATACTGTGTGGCTGTGGCACTGAAAATGATTGTGTAGAGCAATTAATTTGTATCAGATTTTGCATTAAGCTTGAACAGTCCTCCATGGAATTTGGATGTTTCAGAAAACTTTCGGGAATGATGCAATGAGTGCTGCGCAAATAAAAGTGTGGCGCACGCACCTTTCAAATGTAGTCAAGAATCTGCTGAAAGTGATCCACATTCTGGAAGGCCTGCAACAAGCAGAACCCTTGAGAATGTTGAATGTGTATGGGTTAGGTGAAGAGATGCTGGGAGAACTGTATGAGGTCCCAAGGTGCCTACTTTGAAGAGGACTGAAGTGTCATTGTCCTATGCACAATATTTCTTGCATCATGTATCTTCAATAAATGTCTCTATTTTTCATATTACATAGCTAGATGCTGTCCAGACAGACCTTGTATACAGCTTCAGAATTTTTATTTATTAAAAGTTTACCAGACTTCTCTTATGAATTATCTATCTGGAAGTTTTAAATTGGTATAGGGGTAAAACTGATGCAAATACAATGGTGGATTATCTGTTGAAATTACAAAAGAGCCTAAGTTTTACAGACCCCCTCAAATACATACACTTCCTATCATACATGTTTGCGTATGTTTCCACCAAGTGAATTTATGTTGCATCATTTGTAATTTCTCCTTTTTCATTTCTTATGGAGCTTATTAGACTCCTTACTTTTCTGCTTATTAGTCTAGCAATCAAAGTGCAATTTTATTTTTTCAACAAACAAACTTTTTTGTTTTATTAATCTTCTGTATAGTTTTGCGTCATCAATTTTATTTAGTTCTGCTCTGATTTTTGGTATTTCTTTGGCTGGGTTTAGCCTTGGTTTGCTCATTCTTTTCCAGTTATTTGAGATGATTCATTGATTTTTGAACTATCTGTCTTTTGGATGTAGGCATTTATGGATACAAATTTTCCTCTCGGGACTGATTTAGCTGTGTCCCACAGATTTTGATAACCTATTTTTCCTTTATCATTTAGTTCAAAGAGTCTTTTGATTTCCATCTTGATTTCCTCTTTAACACAGTAATTGTTCAGCAAAAGGTTGTTTAGTTTCCATGACTTTGTGTAGTGATGACAGTTTCTGCTGGAGGTGATTTCTAGTTTTATTCCACTATGGTCTGAGAAGATGCATAGTATAATTTCTGTTTTCTAAATTTGTTGAGACATGCTTTGTGGCCTAGGATATCATCAGTCTTAGAGAATTTTCCATGAGCTGATAAGAAAAACATATTCAGTGGTTTTTCAGTAGAACTTTCTGTTTAAGTCCATTGTTTCTTTGAAGGATCTGTCCCGTTCTGTCAGAGGAGTGTTGAAGTCCCAGGCTATTATGGTGCTGCTGCTTATCATTTTGTTTAGATCAAGTAGGATTTTCTTTATGAATTTGGGTGCACCTGAATTAGGTGCATAAATATTTAGAATTCTTGTGTCATCTTGAATTGTCCCCTTCATCATTATATAGTGACCATCTTTGTCTTTCATTACTTTTGTTGATTTGAAGGCTAAGTTATGTGAAACTTATGAGAACTGCTACACCATCTTCCTTTGGTTTCCATTTGCTTAACCCTTTGTACTCGGATATTGAGTGTGACTCAACACGGTTAGTAAAAATTATAGAGATTAAAATTACTCTTTGAATGTATCAATAATTTGAAATATAAAAAAATCCAAATAAATAAGTTTGCATGAAAAGAAACTCCAGTTTTTTATTCTACTGCTGTGCTTTGTAAAATCTGGGGTATTTAAAAAATTAAATCCTGAGTAGAATAAAGGAATTGAGAAAAAAGCGAGTACAAAGGGTTAAAATATTATTTTTCATCCCTTCACCTTGAGTCTAAATGCATCCTTGTAGGTTATATGAGTTTCCTGAAGACAGAAGATACTTAGCTTGTGTGAATTTATCCATTAGGCCAGCCTCAGTCTCTTTAGGGGGCAAATCAAGCCATTCACATTTATTCAGAAAATTGATATGTGGCAGATTTCTGTTCATCCTATTGAGTTGAATTTTGTTGCTTTGTTTTCTCTCTTGAGCCATTGTGGTATTTGGCCTTTGACCTTAGGGTTTTGGATGGTTTTACATTGGTGAGTGTTTATTGTTTTGATCTGTATATAACACTGTTTTGAGTACTTCCTGGAGGACAGGTCGTGTCTTGAGAATTTCCTCAGCCTTTGCTTGTCTGAGAAGGTCTTTATTTCTCCTTCACATAAGAAGCTTCATTTTGTAGGATTCAAGATTCTAGGTTGGGCATTATTTGGTTTGAAAAGAGTGAGAATGGAAACTTGGTTTCTTCCGGCTTGTAATGTCTCTGTTGAGAAGTCTGCAGTTAGTCTTATGGGTTCTCCTTGGTAGGTTACCTGCTTTTTTTGCCTAACACCTTGTAGGAGGGCCTTTTTCGTGCTTATTTTGGCCAGTCAGATGACTATGTGTCATGGTATGTTGTTTGCAATGAATCTCTCAGGAGTCCTTTGAGTTTCTTGTGCCTGGATATCTAGGTTTTCAGCAAGACCTGGGAAATTTTCTTCTATTATATCCTCAAATAGCTTATGCAACCCTTGTGTATTTTCATCATCACCGTCAGGGATACCTATGATCATCACATTAGGCTTCTTCACATTATCCCACATTTCTTGTAGGCTTTGCTCTTTTGTCTATTTCTCTGCTCTAGCTCTGTGACTGACTTTTTAATTGAGAGTTGTTATCTTCAATCCCTGAGATTTTCTTCTGTTTGATCTACCATGTTCTTCAGGCTTTCCACTGTGTTTTGTAATTCCTTGAATAAATTCTTCTTTTCCAGAAGTCCTATTTGATTTTTATCTAATATTTCAATTACTTTAGTGAATTGTTCTTCCATGTCATGGAATTTTGTGGTTTCTTTGTGTTGGGTATCCATTTTCTCTTGCATATCTGAGTTTTCTTACCATCCATGTTCAAAATTCTTCCTCTAATTTTAGTGTTCTGAATTTGGTTGATGTCCATTGCTAGAGAGCTGATGTTCCCCTTTGGGGTGTGCTTTCCATTTGATTTTCCATACTTCTAGAATTCATTTGCTGATTTTAGTCCCTGAGCCAGTAGTTGGTGTGTGTGGGTGAGATGCAACCACACCCTGTATGATGAGTCAGTAGATACAGTAAAAGGGTGTGCATATTGACCTCCCTCTCAGTAGGTGGTGCTTGCTGGGATGAACAAGCTGCAATGTTGTTTTGGGGTCCTGTAAGCAGGTCTTGTTCCTCTGGAGAGGCACTCTAGTGCCTCAGGTGGTTGGTGGGACCCTGGGACTTCAGGATGTGTCCTTATTCTCTAACTCAGTGGGGTAGTGAGCCTGCTCTCAAACTCCACAAATGCTGTTAGCTGTGGTCAAAGATCTGTTCTCTGCTTCTTCTGGGCAAAGATGCCATGGAGGGGCTGAAGTGGTCCCACTCAGCCAAAAAGTCTGCTTGTGGGGGTGGGGCTGAGACCAGCAGTCTAGTGCAGGCCTCGCTCCTTTCATATAATAGAAGATATAATAGAAGAAAATTTCCCTAGTTTCTCCTGGGCCTCTGCCAGCAGGTGGGATCAAGCCAGTGGATTTCCCCTGACTGTGATGCAAGCTGTGAGGTTTTCTGCCCAGGATCACACCCTGAGCTGGGAGGAGGATTGCCCCTCAAGCATGCTGCAACCAGGATGCATTCTGATCTGCCCTTGAAGGAATACCCACCTCAGTAGACTAGTTCACAAATATCCTTCTGTGCCCATGGGCAATGTGATCGAGGCCTGGATGTATAGGATCTGGCCTGTCCCCTAAGCCCAGAGATCAACCCCTGACTAGGAGAACAATGCTGGTCTCGATGTCACCAATGGGGTGACCAAGATGGATCAATGTCTCTCCACCTTGGGATCTACCCTGCTGGAGTCACCAGGCTGGCAGGTAGGAAGCTCACAGTCTGGGTACTCCTCAGTCCACTGTAGGGCCCCAATAGGAAAGGTCCCATTCCCTGAAGATGCCTCTGGGTGGTAGCTAAATTGTCTGTCTAAGCAGCTGAGGGTAGCAAAGGGGAAGGGGAGAATGAAGTAATATGGCACCTGCTGATCAGCTCAGGTCTGCAGGGTGGGAGGTGCCCTGTTTGAAAAAGGTTCACTGCTCACTGGTGGCAGCCATCTCTGGGCTGGTTTTAGCAGGTCTCTCCAGCAGCTCTGGAGCCCATCAGCAGTCCAAGATGCAAGGGAGGGGAAATTTAACTGCTCCACCTCCCTGTGTCCCTCTTAGGGATTAGGCCCAGCCGATGCCTTTCTTCCAGTTCTGCTCCACAGTGGTTTCTCATGGGGTCTCCTGTTATTTCAAGCATCTTTCCTCTTGACCCTCATACAATCTCTCTTTCTTACACTCTGGCTAGCGGTTTTTCTCATCCACCATCTTGCCCCTTCCTATTTCTGCTTTTAATTTATATTATTCTATGGTATGCTTTTGTTGTTGTTTCACTTAAAAATACTTCTATAGTGCTTTTTTTCTCTGATTTTTGATTTTGTGATTCTCTGGATATTTAGGAAGGCTTGTGCTTCTGCTAAGGAGCCTATAATATCTATAACTACATATTACACCCTCTATCCTGTGTCTTTAAAATTTTTATTTTATTATTCTGCTTGCCTTTTTGGGGGGTTGAGCCACCCAGGATCTTGCTTTGTTGCTCAGGCTGGAGTGCCATGGTGTGTTTATAGTTCACTGTAACCTTGAATTCAAGTAATTCTTCCACCTCAGTCTGCCAAGTCATTGGGATTACAGATGCACATCACCATGCCTGGCCCCTAAAAAATTATCTCTGTTAGTTGGTATGATGCTCAACTTTAGTGTCCACTTGATCAGGCTATAGTACCCAGTTATTCAGTCAAACACTAGACTAAGTATTGATATGATGTAGTTATAATTAACAACTATAGTCAGTTGACTTTCAGCAGAGGAGATGGTTACTGAATCAAGGTGGACCTGATTCAATTAGTTGAAATGTCATCTTCCACTTCTGCTCTTAAGATTTTTCACCTATGGACCATCAGCTCCTGCCCAAGAGTTTTCACTCTGCTGTATACATTTTGGACTTGCCTAGCCAGCCCCACATAAGCCAATTCTCTGCAATGAATTGATTTATATATGTAATCACTGGTTCTGCTTCTCTGGTAAAACCCTGACTATACGTTATACTTAAATGGGCAATAAATGAATTAGTTTCTTTTTCTGTATCCTCTCATTTGTTATCTGATTGCATTCTATTATGTATCCTTATACTGAAGAAAAAAAATTATTTCTGTAAAATTGTCCCCTAAATATAATAGGATTTTGGGAAAAAAAAACAGTTAAGGGCAGACTATTCAAAAAAAAATTCTATGCTACTTTATTAGAGAAAAAACAATTATAATCCCAACAAAAACATTTAACTGGTTAAAAAAATGTTAAATTTCTAATAAAGGAATAAACAGTAATTACAGTATTTTAAAAATAAAAAGTAAGGTAGTTTGAAGGGAGGATACATAATGAAATATTTACCTCTGTTGGGTTCTGGAAAATGCAAATGATTGGAGAATAAAGTACAATAGGCCTCCAAAGTTAGCCCACATGGCCGAAGTGAGATAAGAAGAAAAATATGTAGTGGGGATTGGCATTATTACAATTCTGTACTCATCTGTGGCTTGAAATATTAGACCTGAATCAGTGTGACTTCCAAAGTATACCAGCATCATTGCATTTCAAATCACATATGAGTTTACACACGTAACAGAAGTATGCATTGTGAAGACCATACCTTATATGTGAGCTTTTAGAGGTGTGCCCTTTGGTTTCCAGCTGTTAAAGATATAGGAAAATAAACATACTTTTCTACTACCCATATTTTTCCCATCATTGTTCAATTTTTATTAGGATAATTTCTGTATTATTAGAGTATTATTTACATTCTGTACTATCACCCTAAGTACCAATTTTATTTTACTTTTCATCCTAATTTTACAGTTCAATCTTTGTTATAGACTCAATACTTAGCATCAGTACCACCATTAAACAAGAGTACATGTCTGTGGCCCCTTTTTAGAGAGCCCTGCTCAGGCCTTTCTCTAGGTCAAGGACAGAATGTTTGTGCTCCCCCAGAATTCATATGTTGAAGCCCTACCCCCAAATATGATGGTATTTGTAAGTGGGGCCTTTGAGAGGTAATTAGGTTTAGATGAGGTCATGAGGGTGAGGCCCCCATGATAGGGTTAGTGTCTTTTAAGGAGAAGAAGAGAAACCAGAGCTCTTTCTCTCTCCACCATGGGAGGACACAGTAAAAAAACAGCCAGTAACAAGATAGGAGGAGGGCCCTCACCAGGAATTAGGTCTTCTGGCACCTTGATCTTAGACTTTGTAGTATCCAGAACTGTGAGAAATAAATGTATGTTGTTTAAGCCTCCCAGTCTATACTATTTTATTATAGCAGCCTGAACTGCCCCACCCCATGGGACAAAAAAATCTATAAGAGCCAAGAGGAAGTACTCACCCCAAGTCCACATACTTCCATCTACACCAGCATTGTTCAGAGTTCACTCTGAACTCACTTCCCAGAGCTTGAAAGCATCCATCCAGTATAAAGACACACCACCTTCAAAAGGAACAATACTAGGATAGACAGTGGTTGTTCTTAAAGGAATAATGGTAACCTGCGGACAACAGAAGGACATATTTAATAGTCTGAAATCAGTGCTACCTTATAATTCTATACCCAGCAAAAATATCCTTCAAAAAATGAAAACAAAAATAAAGATGATTTCTAGACAAAGACTGAGAGAATTTGCTACCAGTAAACCTGGGCTAAATAAATACTAAAGAGTATGCAGGTAGAATGAAAATTATCCCAGAAAGGATCCATACAGGATGTAATGAAGAGCACAATGAAAAAAGTAAATAGGTGGGTAACCCCAGAGGCATAACAACTGCACAAAATAACAGTGTTTTCTGTGCTTTAAAATACATATACAGAATTAAAATGCATTATAACACAACACAACACCAAAGATGCTAAAGTGTAAATGGAGGTTAATTAAAGTACTAATAATTTACATTAGATTCTAATAGCTCAAGGATGCATTTTGTAATATTTAGGATGGCCACTAGATGAGTAGAGAAAAAAAACATTTGTAACAAATAAGAAAATAAACAGGAAAGAATAGTGAAAATATTTGATTATCCAAAATACCTTAAAGGAGAGAAAAGTAACAAACAGTAGGTGATGAAGAAAAAATGGTAAGATGATAGTTATAAACCCAAATATATTAGTAAAACTATTAAGTATAAGGTACCTGAAAATGTCAATAAAAAGGACAAATAATAGACTGGATGAAATCAAAACCCAATTATATTATGCTTAGAAAAGACAAACAGAGAGGTTGAAAATAATAGGAATGAAAAATAAGGAAATAATAAGAGGTATAATATCAGATAAAGAATGAAGCATTACTAGAGATAATTTCATAATGATAAACAAAAGCTCTATATTTGTATAAACCTAAAAATTACTTCAAATTCTATAAAGCAATAATTGACAGAAAAAGAGAAATAAATTGATATGCAAAAATGGGAGAGTTTAACATATCTCTTAGTAACTTATAGAAGACTATACAATTCATTAACAACATCATATGAATCTAATAGAGTATACTGTATCAGACAGTGATAGACCTCTTTTCCAGTAGTTGTGGAATATTTACCAAGATTTTTGACAAACTAGACCTTAAAGTTAGAGTCAATAAATTTCATGGTTTCTCATCCTTGGCACTATTGGCATTTTGAGCTAGATAATTCTTTGTTACGAGAGTCTGTCCTGTGCACGATAGGATGTTTAGCAATATCCCTGGCCTCTAGCCACCTTAAGTCACTATCAGCTCCCCTCCCACAGTTCTGACTACAACAGTCTCCAGATTTTGCCAAATGTCCTGTGAAGGGCAAAATCACTGATTTAGGGTATGGTCTTTTATGATGAAGCCAGTAATCAACAACAAAAGATCACTAAAAACTCCCTACAATGTGCAATTAAGCAATACACTTATAAATGACCCACAAGGCAAAGAAACAATCAAAATGACAATTATAAAGTATTATAAATTATTATAAAATAAAACATCAAAACTAGTGCATCTTAAGCTGTTCTTAGAAAAAACTATGTAGAACCATAGGTGTATATTAAAAAGAAGAAAGGATAATGAAGGTGAGGACATTGGGCTATGTAATGTCAAGTGAGATTAGCAAATCCCCTCCCCAAAATGTAACTATAGATCTAAATTGACAAAAAACCATCATGTGATCACCCAGTAATTCCACTAAAGTCATATCACTAAAGTCATATGACAATATGTGATAACTGCTGAGCTTAATGTAAGAACACTGGGAGTCTATGGTACACTGGTATGAGTCTGGGGCCGATCCAATCACCTGCTGCCCCAGTGGCTGATGTGGATATTCTGCCAAGGTGAGGAAGGCTATAAAGACCAATAGCTGACACAGCTGAAGAGGATTTAGTCTACTTGGGGGAGTGGGTAATGCCCATGGTCGGTGGAAGTTACTTCTCTGAGCCAAACAAGTGGGAAGGCCAGTGGTTCCACTATTATGGTCTGAGGTTTGTAGTCCTCATGGGGGCAACCATATTCCTGGCTAAGTCCATGTGTACTGACTGGAGACAGAACCTCTAGGCTATTCTCACAGTATCCTGGCTGTGACTGCACACATGATATAACACTGAAAAGGAATTAAAGGACAGAAAATCCCAGGGCAGACTGAAAGTATCCTGGATTTATAATGCTTTGCATTTAGGATATATAAAATAACTAAATAAGAAGATGACTAACAATGCAATTAAAATATAGGTAAATTATATGATTAGTTATTTTATCAAAGGACATATAGAAATGGCTAAGAACACAAAATGCTGCTGAGTATCATTTATTAGAAATATCAAAATTAAAATCACAGTGAGCTATCACTACACGCCTACTATAGCCTATAGAATGGCTACAGTCAGAAAGGAAGGTAATTTGAAGTATTGGTAAGAATGTGGAGAAACTGGAATCCGGGTGCATTGCTGCAAAGAATGTAAAGTAGTATCGAAATTTTGTAAAACTTCTTGGCAGTTTCTTAAAAATTTGAAGATATATTACCATATGACCCAGTATTCCTACTCCTAGTAATCATCAAGATTAAAAGATTACAAGAGAAATGAAAACATACGTCTACACAAAGACATGTACATCAATGTTTAGAGCTGCATTCATTTGTATGGCATTTATAAATTTATGTCTTTTTTCTTTTTCTGGAGAAATCTCTGGGAAGATTAAACAAGAAAAAAGAAAAATGGCACAAATTACAAAATCAGGAATAAATAAGGAAATAAAAAAATGCAGGTAGAAATCAGAAGGATACTGTGAACTCCTTATGCCATTAGATTTGAAAAACTAAGATGAAACATTCAATTATTCTTAAAGCAACTCACTGAAACTGACATAAGAAGAAATAGAAAATCTGATTCATATATCTGATGAAGAAATTGAATTTTTAATTAAAATCACAAAAAAAGAAAGATAAAGAAGAAAACATCAAGCCCAGATGGCTTCCCTAGAGACTTCTTCCATACATGTAAATTAGAAGCGACAACAGTCTTATGTAAACTTCTCAGGAGAAGAGAAAAAGTGGGTGTGATTCCCAACTCATTTTAGGTGGCAAACATAATCTTGAATAAAAATATAAAAAGGATATTATGAGAGAGGAAAACTATAGGTCAATCTCACAAGAGAGATGCAAACTCTAAACAAAATATTAGCAAATGCGATCTAAAAAAATTTAAATACAATATATTATAACAAAGTTGGGTTCATGCAAGGAATGAAAGTATGGTTCAACATTCAAAAATCAATTCAATAATTGAAAGGGAAATTTATTTTCTCTTTTTTTTTTTGTAGACAGTCTTGCTCTGTTGCCTGGGCTAAAGTGCTGTGGCATAAGTCTAGCTCACAGCAACCTCAAACTCCTGGGCTCAAGGAATCCTCCTGCCTCAGCCTCCTGAGTAGCTCGGACTATAGGCACATGCCACTACATTCGGCCTTTTTTTTTTTTTTCTATTTTTAGTAGAGACAGGGTTTTGCATTTGCTCAAGCTGGTCTCAAACTCCTGACCCCAAGCGATCTTCCCACCTCAGCCTCCCAAAGTGCTAGGGTTATTATAAGCGTGAGTCGACATGTCCGGCCAGGAAATGTCTGAACATATTAAAATCTTTTAACAAAATGTTATAGCGAATGCCAAACTTCATGATCAAATGTTGAAAGCCTCTTGCCCTGAGTTCAGGAAAAAGACAAAGATGCCAGCTATCACCGTTTTTATTTAACATTATAGGTAATATTCTAACCAATTCGATAATAGAGGTAAATGAAATATATAAGAGGATTGGAAATTAAGAAATAAAACTATTATTTGCAGGTGACATGATTGTTTAGTAAAAATTTTTTTTAAATGCTTATAGAAAAAAATAGTATTAATAAGTAAATTTAATAAGAATGCAAGACACAAGGTTGATATTAAAAATTAATTGTACCAGAGACTCCATGGGAAGAAGCTGTGAAATAGAAAAGGAAAGAGCAATGTATGGGCAGAGATCAACCCCTGAGAGCCTTGGAGTCCAGTGATAAGAGTAGGTGAAGCATTTTTTTCTTCCTCCATTGCATCTCTGATGGACAGTGAATTCCTAAGCTGCTGGGGAGATCTGCCCACATAAGCCCAGGGGCTGCTGCCACCAGTGAGCTGGGAGCTTCTCCGGACACGGCGCCAGGCCCCCAGCCCCATTGGGATGCCTCCTGCCCCACAGACCTGAGCCGGGATGCCAGGCACCATATTGCTTAGCTACCCACTGTGTACCTCTGTCCTCCCCAGGGGGCTTCAACTCCTCAAGTTTTGAATTGCTCCTTCCCACATAGACATATTCCAACTCCAGCCCAAACAGTAAGAGCCACGGGGGGCCAATGGGTCCTGGGTGACCTGTGTGATTCCAGTGCCTGGACATTATGAGTTGAAGGCCTCCCACAGGGAAGGACAGGAATGGCCATAGTGCCAGCTTTCCTCCATCCAGACTATATTTTTCTTCTCCCTTTCCTTCCCTTACCTGTGGCTGCCAGGGGAGAAAACTGAGCTACAACAATGAGGCTTCCACAGAGAATGGGGCTTTCCTCTTGGAATCTTGCAGCAGACTGAGGGGAACTTGGACTGTGAGCTCCCTGACCACCAGCTCTCCCTTGTGCTGCTTGCCTGGTGACTCCATGAGAGCAGGGCATGCCCCAAGGTGGAGGAACATTGCACCTGTTTGGGCATGCTGCAGGCAACTCAGGACCAGTGCACTTCTCCCTGACATAGTCAGGGATTGCTCTTTGAGGACCCAGGGATGGACCTGGAGGCCAGATCCCATACGCCAGGTCTCAATAGTATTGATCAGGGGCAGGGAAGGAAGGTTTCTGAATTAGTCTTGGGAGGCAAGGGAGCCTGCATGAGCAGATCAGTGGGGAGAGTGCAGTGTGGGTCCTAGATGGAACATGCTCACAGGACATCCATCGCCCCACAGGAGGGCCATGCCCTCAGCTCAAGCCAGGATCCTGGGTAGGAAACTGCCCATTCTGCATCACAGTCCTGGAGGAGGCTGGCTGACTTGATCTCCTGCCTGCTGGCATATGCTGGGGAAACCTCAGAGCAAGGGAGGGAAGAAAAGAGTGAGGGCTGCTCCAGACAGCCAGATCGTGAATCTCAGACAGTCCTACCTCCACAAGCAGACTGCTTGGTTGCGTCAGGCCACTTCAACCCTTTCCTGTTGGCATTGCTCAGAAGCTGGAAAAAGACCGTTGACACCTACTAAAACAGATACCTTGCCAGCTTTTGTGGAACCTAAGGGCAAGTTCACCCAACCCAGCCCTGCCCAGTGCACTCCTCTACCTACCTCTGCTAGGGTAAAAAATTAGGACTCACCTAAAGTTCCAGGCCCCCACCCACCACTTGGGGCATTTGAGTGCTTCTCTTGAAGGAATAGAGCTGCTTACAGGACCCAAAAATGACATTGCAGTTTGTTCCTTTTGGCAAGCTCCACCTACTGACAGGGAAGTCAATTTGGATACCCTTTACAGCATTTTCTGACTCATTCATACAGGGTATGGCTGATTCTCACCCACAAGCACCACCAGCTATCTTAGAGATTAAACTGAGCATAATATTATCTAAACAAAAGAAAATCCAAAAATAAGAAGGAACCGCTGCTCCCAATGAGAAGTAATTAGTAAAAGAATTCTGGAAGTATGAAGAATCAGAGTGAAGGGTCACCCCCAAAGGGAACACAAGCTCTCTAGCAATGTATACCAACCACAATCAGAATATTGAAATGACAGATAAAGAATTCCAAATATAGATTATCAGTAAGTTCAATGAAATACAAGAGAAAATGGAAAACCATCACAAAGAAACCACACCAAAAAATTCAGGAAATAAAGAACTTTGGAATAGACCAATTATGAGCAATGTAATTGAAGCAGCAATTAAAAATCCTCCAACAAAAAAGTCCTGGACCAGATGGTTTCACAGCTGAATTGTATCAGACCTACAAAGTAGAATTGGTACCCATCCTGCAGAAATTATTTCATGACATAGAGAAGGAAGCTGTCCTCCCCAACTCATTCTACAAAGCCATTATTACCTTGATACAAAAGCCAGGAAAGGACTCAAGAAAAAAGAATAAACAAAACAATATCCCTCATGAATATAGGTGCAAAAATCCTCAATAAAATTCTAGCAAACCAAATTCAGCAGCACATTAAAAAAATAATCCAATAAAACTAAGTGGGATTCATTCCAGGGATGGGTCAACATACATTAATCCATAAATGTGATTTACTACATAAACAGAAGCAAAAACAAAATCATATGATCATCTTGATAGATGCAAAATAATTTTTTTGACAAAATTCAGCACGCTTTTATGATGAAAACTCTTAACAAACATAGATGAAGCATACCTCAAAATTATAAAAGTCTTTGGGGTCTTCTTCATAAATTCTTGCAGCAACAAAAATAAATAAATGAGACCTGATCAAACTAAAAAGCTTCTGCACAGCTAAAGAAACAGCCATGAAAGCAAACAGACAACCTACAGAATGGGAGAAAATTTTCACATCCTACACATCTGATAAGGGGATGATTACTAGAATCTACTTAGAACTCACGAAAATCAGCAAGAAAAAAATCAAACAACCCTATCAAAAAGTGGGCAAAGGACATGAACAGAAACTTTTCTAAAGAAGACAGAATAATGGCTAACAAATGAAAAAATGTTCAACATCTCTAATCATCAGGGAATTGCAAATCAAAACCACATTGAGATATCACTTATTTCCAGTAAGAATGGCCTTTATCAAAAAGTCCCAAATTAATAGATGTTGGTGTGGATGTAGAGAGATAGGAACACTGCTACACAGCTGGTGGGACTACAAATTAGTTCAACCTCTATGAAAAGCAATGTGGAGATATCTTAAAGCGATACAAGTAGATCTATCATTTGATCCAGCAATCCCATTACTGGGCATCTACCCAAAAGATCAAATGACACTCTACTGCAAATGACACTCTACACCTGCACTCAAATGTTTATAGCAGCACAATTCACAATTGCAAAGCTGTGGAAACAACCCAAGTGCCCATCAATTCATGAGTGGATTAATAAAATGTGGTATATGTATACCATGGAGTCCTATTCAGCTCTAAGAAATAATGGTGATATAGCACATCTTGTATTTTCCTGGATAGAGCTGGAACCTATACTACTAAGTGAAGTATCCCAAGAATGGAAACACAAGCACCATATATACTCACCAGCAAATTGGTATTAACTGATCGGCACCTAAGTGGACACATAGGAATTACATTAATTGGGTATTGGGCAGGTAGGAGGGGGAGGAAGGGGCGGGTATATACATACATAATGAGTGACATGTGCACTGTCTGGGGGATGGTCACATTTGAAGCTCAGACTTGTGGGGGGAGGGGGAGCAAGGGCATGATTTGAAACCTTAAAATTTGTACCCCCATAATATGCTGAAATAAAAAATAATTATAAAAGCCATCCATGACAAATCCACAGCCAACACCATCCTGAATTGGGAACAGTTGAAAGCATTCCTACTTAGAACTCGAATAAGATGATGGTGTCCACTGTCACCATTTCTACCCAACATAGTGTTGGAAGTTCTAGCCAGAGCAATCAGGCAAGAAAAGGAAATCAAGTGTATCCAAATAGTAAAAAAGGAGGTCAAACTATCATTCTTTGCTGATAATGTGATCTTATATCTAGAAAACACCAAAGATTCTACCAAGAGACTCTTAGAATTGATAAATAAATTCAGCAAAGTCTCAGGTTATAAAAATCAATGTAGAGAAATCAGTATCATTCTTATTCACCAACAGTAAAACTAAGAAGCAAATTGATGACTCAATACCTAACAATACCTGGAAAGAAAATAAAACACCTAGGAATATATATAACCAAGAAGGTAAAAGATCTCTAAAAAGAGAATTATGAATTACTGAGGAAGGAAATTGCAGACGATGTAAACAAATGGAAAAACTTATTCTGTTCATGGATTGGTAGAATCAACATTGTTAAAATGTCTATACTACTCAAAGAGATTTACAGATTAAATGCAATCCCCATCAAAATACCAATGTCATGTTTTTGCAGATCTAGAAAAAATAATTCTATGCTTTGTTTGAAACCATAAAAGAGCCCAATAGCCAAAGCAACTTTAAACAAAAGGAACAAATCTGGAGTATTGCTTTACTGGACTTTAAGCTCTACTATAAGGCCCTAATAACCTAAACAGCATGGTACAAAAATAGAGACATAGATCAATGGAACAGACCAGAAATATAAAATCATCCCCATATTGCCATCTGATTGTTAACAAAGTAGACAGCAATATACACTGGAAAAAGAATCCCTATTTAATAAATGATGCTGGCAAAATTGGATAGCCACATGTAGAAGACTGAAATATGATCCATCTCTCTCACCACTCACAAAAATTAATTCAAGATGGATCATAGACTTAAATCTACGACATGAAACCATAATAATTCTAGAAGAAAATGTTGGAAAAACTTTTCTAGATATCAGCCTAGGCAAACAATTAATGAGGATCCCAAAGGCAATGACGGTAACAAAATAAATAAATAAATAAATTGGTTGGTTAAATTGGTTAACCACTTGGTTAAATTAAAAAGCTCTGCACAGTGAAGGAAACAATCAACAAAATAGACAATCTACAGAATGGGAGAAAATATTCACATGCTATGTATCTGATAAAGGGCTAATAAACAGAATCTACAAAGAACTTAAGGAAATCAGCAAGAAAAAAAAATCAAACAACCCCATTAAAAAGTGGGCAAAAGGAATGAACATAAGTTTTTTAAAAGAAGGTAGACTAATGGCCTATAAACATGTGAAAAAATGATCAACATCACTAATCATCAGAGAAATGTAAATGAAAAACACAATGAGATATTACTCAACCCCAGTGAGAGTAGCTTTTACCAAAAAGACCTGAAACAATAGATGCTGGTATGTTCCATCTGGATAGGAACACTTATATACTGTTGACGGGACTTTAAACTAGTGCAACCTCTATGTAAAATAGTATGGAGATTCCTCAAAGAACTGAAAGCAGACCTACCATTTCACCCAGAAATCCCACTACTGGGTATTTATCCAAAGGAAAAAAAGTCATTTTATCAAAAAGACACCTGCACTAGAATGTTTATTGAGTCACAATTCAGAATTGCAAAGATGTGGAATCAACCCAAGTGTCATCAATTCATGAGTGGATTAATAAAATATGATATGCGTACACCATGGAGTACTACTTAACCATAAAAAATGAATTATTTGCAACAATCTGGATGGAACTGGAGACTATTCTCCTAAGTGAAATATCTAAGGAATGGAAAAACAAACACCACATGCACTCACTATTAAATTGGAACTAACCAATCAGCATGCATGTGCACAGGTGGAAGTGAAACTCAAGTGGAATCATGCAGGTGAGAGAGGGAGGAAGGGATGGGTGAAATCATACCTAATGGGTACAGTGCACACCATCTGGGTGACAGGCACACTTATAACTTTGACTCAAGCAGTACAAAAGCAATACATATAACCAAAACATTTCTATCCCATAATATTCTGAAATTTTTAAAAAATTGTATTACTATATACCAACAATAAGCATTTAGAAAGTTAAATTTTAAAAATGCCATTTCAAATATCTTTATAAAACATAAAATTCTTAGAAATAAGTCTAAGGAGTGGTATACAATTTTTCTATACTGAAAAGTAGAAAGAAATATTGAGAAATTTAATTAGGTTTAAATAAATAGAGCAATATACTATATTCATGTATTAGAAGGTATAGTAGTATAAAAATAAGAGTTATCTCCAAAAATACCTTCAGTTTTATTATTTTTAAAAGAAAAACAACAGAAATACTGTATGTGCATTTTCCAGTTCTAGTTCCAGTATGGAGTAAACACACTTCATGCTGTCTCTGTCACTGAATAACTACGGGAATGAAGAAAGAGAGAAATGGTAAATATCTGGGTAACTATAATGGGCTGCACTTTTCTTATTAAGTTCTTTAAAAATGTATTTGTCCATTGACATGAACTAAGCATTCTCTCAAGGATTTTCAGTGTATGTAGATGGAATATATAAGACAACTGTAGTACTAAGAGAGTAGGGAAAGGAATGAAATAGTGGCACATTTTCTACATTCTACCAATGTGGTAAAATATTGATTCCATGTAGATTGTAAAAAGATTTTATTTTATAACCCCTGGAGCCACAACTTTAAGTAACTATCAAGAAATATGTTAAAATAACAGAACAAATAAATTATAATTGAATACTGAAAAATGTTCAAATGACCCAAAAGAAGGCAGGAAAGAGGAAACAGAAAGAAAAAAAAAAAAAGAACAGAGAAGCCAATAAAATGATAGACTTGAACCTAAAGGTGTCTATTTTACTAAATATTAATGGTATAAACACTCCAATTAAAAGACAGAGATCATCAGAATAGATATAAATATTAGAAAATTTAGAAACTTACTGTGGAAGTATAATTATATAAGAGTAAAAAAATATATATATACACACCCACCTTGAAAACACTAAAGAAAGCTGAACTGTTTATATTAATATCAAAGAATTTAGAGCAAATAAAAATTGTGAAGGATCAAGATGAACACTGATAAGTCAATTTATGAATAAAACAATAATCCTAAATAAGTATGAAGCTATTAATAACTAGAGTGCTTTAAAACTGTTATGTGTTGAATTATTTTCCCAAAAAAAATATTTTAAGTGAGCCTGAATCCAACATGAATCATGTCTTCATAAGGAGAAGAGAGTATGTACTGACATAGAGACATGGGAGACCACAACTAGATGGACACAGAGATTCAAGTAACATGCCTACAAGCCAAGGATTGCTGGCAACACCAGAAGGAAAAAGCAAAAAGAAAGGCACAAATTCCTCTCCTGGCCTGGAGACTTCAGAGAGAGCATGGCCCTGCTCGCACCTTAATTTCACACTTCCACCTTCCAATACTTTGAGAGAATATTATTTTGGTTGTAAAAAATGTGAAGTGCATTCCACTTTGTGGTAATTTGTTAAAGTAGCCCCAGGAAACTAATCCACTGACAAAAACAAAATATAAATAGGAAAATCCACATTTATTATTTTTTGAAAGTTCAACATTACTCTCTAAGTAATCAACAGAACTGTCAATACACAGAAAATCAGTGGGGATATAGATAATCTGAATGACATTATCAAACAATTTGACCTGACTGGCATTTATAGTAGAACATTTAACTGAATAACAGTAGTATACACATTATTTTCAAGAGCAAATTTACCAAGATGGGCCGCACCCTAGGGTCATAAAACAGTTTTTAAAATAAAAGAATAAGAAATAATACAACATGTTTCCAAACTATTATGTAATCAAACTAAAAATATGACAATTATATATGGGGAAAGCTGGTTATTTGAAAAGATCAATAAAATTGCTAAACCTGTAAACAGACTTATCAGGAAAAAAAAAGAAAAAAGAAAAGAAAGAGAATACATAAATTACCAACATCTGCAGAGAAAGAGAGGGTATCTCTAAAGATGTACAAACATTAAAATAAGAAAATACTATGAACAATTCTATGCCTATAAATTCTGCAACATAGTTGAAATAGATTCCCCCCAAACCAGAAACTACCAAAACTCTAAGAAAAAATAGTAACCTGAATACTCTTATGAGAGTAGTTGAATTCTTAGTTACAAGCTTTCAAATAGAAGAAGGAGAAGGAGAAGGAGGAGAAGGAAGATGATGAAGACAAGAAAGGAGAGGAGGAGGAGAAAGAAATTCTCTGCCCAGATTATTTCACAGTGAATTCCACCAATAGAGAAGACATAATAGCAATGCTATGCAATAAATATAAACAGCAAAATTTCTCTCATACACTGTTGGTAGGAATGTATTCACTGAAAATATACATATTCTATAACCCACCCATTCTGATTATATATATACACACACACACACACACACACACACACACACACACACACACACACATATACCCAACAGAAATACATACATATGTGGGCACCATATGTACAAAATGTGCATTGAAATCCTATTTATAATAACCAAATCTTAAAAACACTACAAATGTCTATCAATAGAGCAGACGACTTGTGATATATTCAATGAATTATAAAGCAGTGAGATTGAACAAGCTAGTACTAGACTCACAAATATAACAGTGAGCAAAAGAAAGCAGACATGAAAGAGTACATACTTTGTGATTTCATTTACACAAATTTCAAAACTGACAAAGACTAATCATGGCAGCTGTCACCTTTGGAGGGGCAGTGACTAGACAGGCATGAGGGGCCTTCTGCGGTGATGGTCATGTTGTATTTCTAGAGCTAGGTGCTGGCTAGGTGGCTGTGTCCACCTTGTGGAAAATCCATTGAGCTCTACTCTGTTTTGTGTAGTGTTCTGCATATACATTGTTATAATAAAAATTTAACTTAAAATTTCTAAAAATAAAGAAATAAGCTATTGTCACCATACCTGCCTCATATAGTCCTTTGATAGTAATTAATGTGCCCTCTTAGAGCTGACTTTGGCTTCTGATATTTTCCTCCAAACAAACACACACAGAGACAACTTATTGTCTTATTTTATTTTCTTATTTTAATGTTTGTACATCTTTAGAGATACCCTCTTTTCAACTTATTTTCTTATTTTAATGTTTGTACATCTTTAGAGATACCCTCTCTTTCTCTGCAGATGTTGGTAATTTATGTATTCTCTTTCTTTTCTTTTTTCTTTTTTTTTCCTGATAAGTCTGTTTACAGGTTTAGCAATTTTATTGATCTTTTCAATAACTCACAGGTTAGTGACAGATGGTGATGAACAGATTAAATGGATGGACGAATAGTAGAAATATATGTAGAGAGATAACAGATAGATACCCAGGGCTCCTTGGAGAGTACTTATTACATGTTTGGGGCAGGGGAGAACACCTTGATGTTATCACAAAGCAAGAATATCTACAGTAGTACCTGGGAACAGTGTTAAAAAGAGTGATCATCCTGAAAAGAAGACTGCCTAGTTGTCCTGTAGTAACAATTGGAGGCTTCATAAAATTTAAAAAAGCTATTATTATAATTATTGGAATTTGTTAACCTGTTTTAAAGGACTGAATGTTTGCAACCCCAGCCCCTAAATCCATATGCTGAAATCCTATCCCTCAATGTGATGGTACTAGTGGGTGGGGCCTTTGGGAGGTGATTGGGTCTCGAGGACAGAGCCCTCATGAATGGGATTTGTGCCTTTAATCTCCAGACAGATCTCACTCTTTCTACCATGTGAGGATACAAGAATTTGGCTGTCTGCAATCTGGAAGAGAGCCCTCACCAGCACCCAACCATGCTGACATTCTGATCTCAGACTTTCAGCCTCCAGAATTGCGAGAAAAAAGTGTTTTCTGTTTCAGCCACCCAGTCTGTTACTTTGTTATCACAATTTAAATTGACTAGAAGATGCCTGTGAAATACTGTAAAGTTTATCAACAATCTTTGATTCTCAAAGGGGCCAGAGAAAGTATACTAGTGAAAAATGCACAAAACATGGATAAACTGTTTAATTGATAAAATTGACTTGTTTCATATTGTACATTCCCCTCATTGTGTAATTTAAGTGATTATACAGACAGCTCATAATTTTTAAAAAAGATGTTTTAGAAAGACAAAACAACATAAAAACAAAACAAAAACCCAAAGCAACCAAACTAAATCTGCTGAAATCATATTGGGAGACTATTTCATCCTAGGTCAGAGGCTACATTTTAGGAATGGATCTTAACAAAGGCCTGAAGCATGGGCCTACTGAAGGTCACTATAACTGGAAAATTAACAATTTATCTAGTCCTGAAGTGAAGAGAAATGTGCTGAGATAGAAAGCATTCATCACTCATGCGTGATGAGCAAATAGGACCATAGTCAGAGACTTCACATCACACAGGTGGTTTAGGGGAGGCCGAGAGGGAGAAAGGTATTTTTAGAAACAGGAGAATGTCAGGCTTCTTGCAGCTGGCTGAATCCTCATTCCATGGGGTCTGAGCCACAGCAGATGTGTTTGAGGGACTCGGGAAGTGGGGAAGCCCCTCTCTGAATCTGGTATCTAGGAGCCAGCTGTTGTCTCATGTTTGATCAGAGCATCACCTGTTATCCTTGCCCATCAAAGCAGCATCATACCCTCCAGTCATGTCTGTGGGTGTCTTTCATTCAATATTGTCCCACTGAACCACCATACATGTAGACACAAGCTACACTTTGCAGGGGCTTATTGTCATATTGAAGATGTTGCTCTTTACAGTAGGTATGAGGGAGTTTATTGAATAATTTTTTCTTGGAGTGACATGATCATATGTAAATGCATGTTTCAGAATGAGTGTTCCGGCTATAGTGTGACATCAAATTGTTGGAGCTATTAAGAAATGTGAGGTTCTTTAGGAAGTTCTTGCAGTAGTCCAGTAAGAGATGGTAGTGGCTTAGACTAGGACAAGGGTGGGCAAACATTTTCCATGAAGGACCAGGTAGTAAATATTTTAGGCTTTATCAGCAAAGGTCCCTAGCATAATTACTCATCTCTGCTGCTGAAGTGTAAAAATAGCCATAGACAGTATATCGATGAATGGGCGTGGCTGTGGTTCAATAAAACTTTATTTACAAAAACAAGAGGTGAGCTGGACTTGGTCTGTGGACCGTAGTTTGCTGACCCTTGCATTAGTAAGAGAGACAGAAGGTTTTAAGAGATGGTTAATAAGTGTCTTAGTGCATTTGTGTGGCTATACAGGAATACCTGAGGCTGGCTAATTTATGAAGAAAGGAGGTTTATCTGACTTATGTTTCTGCAGGCTGTACAAGAAGCATGATCCAGGGTGCTTCCACCCATAGCAGAAGGGAAGGGGAGCTGGCATGTGAAGCGATCACATGTGAGAGAGGAAACAAGAGAGGAGGAGGTGCCGGCTCTTTTCAACAAGCAGTTCTCATGGGAACTAAGAGCAAGAACTCATTTCCATTACAACAAGCTGTTCAAGAGGGATCCACCCCCATGACCCAAACACCACCCCCAGGCCCCACCTCCAATACTGGGGATTGGATTCCAACATGACATTTGGAGGGAAAAAATATCTAAACTATATCCAGAAGTAAATCAGAAGGTCTTTCTCAGGGATTGGATGTGAGGCATGAGAGAGAGGGGTCAGTAATGATCCTAGATGTTGATCAACTTCCTAGTCCATCACTAGAGACCCTTAAAGCTATATTTACTGCCTCCTTTTCATGTCTAGTTGACATTGGTTACTATTTCAGGCTATTCGTCACCTTTGAACACCTCTCTTAAGCTTCCAGTTTCCCACCTGTGAATCCGCGCCACCCTATGGTAGCAGCCAGACACGTGGTTTACCAGTTTCTCTCATGGAACAGACACGTGACTCAGGCTCCACTGATCAGATACTCCTACATGAGACTCTAACTCACAAGTTAGTGACTCCATGAAGCAGATGACATAGACTCTACTCTGAGGGATGGTAAGAGAGATCCCCCAAGGACAGCAGGGACATTTCCTGACTCAGTGTCGGGACTGTGTGCAAGATGCAAGGGCTGGGCCAAGTGGCAATGACATCATCATAGCACATGGAGGAGACTGTTTCCCTGATCAGCCTCCAAGCCTGGTTCTCTCACTCCCCCAGATATTCTGTGAGTGACAACATATCTTCTAATAAATTTCTTTCCTCTTAAACTAGTCAGAGTGGGTCATGCTGTCCATAACTAAGAACCCTCACTGGTTCCCTACTTAATGAAAAAGGGCTCCCTCAGCCCTATATCTGGGCAAAAGAGAAGTCTGTAATGGAAAGCCATCTCCCCATCCATCCTACTGTTGGTCTCAGCTAAAATGCCTCCTCTTGGTATGGCTGCATCTTAGATCAGGTCCTCTGGAACTAGACTCTGAGATTTGCATCAGGTTTATTGGAGAGTATCCTTCAGTAAAGTTCTATAAGGGAGTCAGGGTAGCAGGACTAGCCAGAGACAGAAGTTGAACTGTGCTGCCGCTGCACCAGAGGCCTCAGCCGATCCCACAGGGAGTCTGGAGCTGGGATGGTCTTTGGGGCTGTACCTGCCCTGGAGCAAGGGGTCAGGCCTTGTATTCCTATGTGGGCCAGCCACTGAATGCAAGTATTCCAATTCCAAGTATTCTTGAGTGGGGCAGCTCTCTTCAGCTGTGGGAGATTCACTAAGGATAGAGCCAGGGAGGATGAGCTCCTTGGTCATGAAGTGAAGAATCTACGGGTTGACTACTACCTGCTCCTCTTGAGCAGATCCTCTGTTATTTTTAATAGCATGTTATTGTTTTCCTTCCTGGCACTTATGATTTGTAATTATATCTTTTCATGTACTTGATTAGTGAATATCTTGTCCAATAAACTCTAAGGGTCATGAATATAAGGACCATGCCAATCAGGATCAGCACTTTGTCCCTAGCATCTAGCAGGGTGCCTGACCCATAGTAGGAACTTAACCAATAGTTGTTAAATGATGAATGAATAAATAAATAATAAAGAATCAATGCAAGAAAGCAGACATGGCTGAGACATTGGTGGCTGCATCACAGCAGTGGGTTTTGGTATGGCCTGGACCAGGAAAGGAGGGTTGTGATTACAGTCACCTGAAGCCCCTGGGAACTTCAGAGGAAAAGACTACACAGTGGACAGGGCACCAGAAGAGGGTGTGAATCAAAGACGTACCTGACTGGCCTACGTTTTTTGAAAGACCAGCCCTGCCTTCAACTTTGATGATTAATACTTAGGGACTCAAACAGAGTTTGAAGCAGGAACTCTGGACTGGAAGTACAACCAGGAGATGTCCAGCAGCGGTTGGTACATCAGCAGATCCTTAGAACTCAGAGCACTTCCTGTCAAAAGGTGGCTCATCTCTCATGGTAAAGACTCGTAGTAAAATTAAAATGTCAGCCAGACAATTTCCTGTATGGGTGAGTGGTTTTGCAATTCATAAAGCATGTTCACATGGTAATACATTAAGGGTGAGATTTGACATCAAAGCTAAGATACCAGGTAATTAATCAAAACCCTGATTCATTTCCACAAACCTATGGGCCATGCATTGGGCTGCGCGTTGTGGTTGATACAGGACTTCCTATTAAAATGGGGCAGACTGTATAGCTCAAGATATTATGAGGACAGAGTATGAAAATAATGTCACTAAGAGGGACGTACCATGTAAACTTACGCCAGAGGCATTATGCCCCATTTCACACAAACTTGTGCTGCAAATTATAACTTCGGCCTCCCACACAAGGGTGTGTTTAAACAAAATATTTCTAATGAGAAATTGAACCAAACTCATAGTCAAAAAAATATATATAAACTCTTAGCTCTTATCAGTTTGGATAAAAAGCAAGAAATGGAAGAGGACTCTCTCATTGAGCCCCCAGCTCAAGTTACCGGGGAACAATTTGGGACATAAAACTGAGCCCTTTAAATTCTCAGGCACTGTCTACAGAACAGACACACACACTGTGAGTTGTTCCCCCGCTGGTGGGGGCTGTGCATGTACATCCTTCAGGAAAACATCTACGATTCACCATCTTAGTGTCAAAAGAATAGATCCCAGTATCCTAATAGTATTCTGGTAAATGTACTTCTCTATGTACATTGACTTTCCAAGGTACCTTTCCAATGAGAGGAACATAAAGGGTGTAAGCTTCATTAGGTCTGGGAGAACAACTGAGTGTTGGGAAAAAAGTGAAAATGCCCCAGTGAAAACCAAGGATACGTTTATTTGGAGTTTTGGAAAGGAATTCCAGGTAAAGCCAGGGTGAAGAGGGGGAGGCCTGGGAAGGTCAGGGATGCTTTCTGGAAAAGGATCCGTCAGAATAGAGTCCCTGTCTGAAGAGGAGCACTGGCTCCATTGTGCCTTGGTGCCCAGAAGTCCCTATATTCAGCCCCTGCAGTCTTGTCACTTCCCTCTCCCTTCCTTTGCCTTAGTAAGAGGGTCTTCTCCAGATCCCAAGTCACCTGGAATTCATCATGCCTTCAAGAATCTTGCACAGAGAATACCTACTAACTACATGAAAATGCAGGAGCATGGAGACTTAGGGCACCCTCGTTAGGAGAAACAGTGACACAGGACTTGAGTGACCCAACAGGACTACAAGCAGGGCCATGGGGAGCCACATTCCAGACTTCCTTGGTCTATCACACAGTGTCTCAGAGCTGGGCCAGTCTCCGGAACATATCATGCACGCAATGCTCTAGCTCCAGGTTGAGAAGAGGCAGCAGGCTGATCCAAGAAGAATCCCCTCTGCGTGCAATGGACCCCCTGTCTTGGTGGTTTCTCCCTAGAAGAATGTTCATAATGACTAGGGTAGGTGTCATTTATACAAAATCTATCATACATCCCCCAGAAATTTGTTCCCCTCTCAGCTAGACCCCAGAGGTTTCCAGAGAGGGGAGAGGGACTTCCCTTCCCCTTTCCCTCCTCTTTCCTCCCCTGCTCCCTGCCTCTATTGGAGAGCAGGGCCTCAAATAGAAAGAGCCCCAATCACTCCAGCCCCCACTGTCTATTGATGGAAGGAGCTCTTGACACTCCCACATTTCTTACGGTCATTGTCCTACCTTTTTACCCAGGATCTTGCTCTACTTATCTTTCTCACATCCTGGTATCCCTGACGATGCATGGATGGTTTCATGTCCATCAGAACATGGGAAATGAATCTTCACCCCAGTTTGGGGCATGGGAGGTAGTGAGCCAGGTTTGGGGATGTAGTAGAAATCTGATTACTGGTTCCAGGGGCAGAAATCACCCACTCCCCATACCCTCGACATAGTCACATTGTTCACATATTATAAAATGATAGAGTGCAACACGGTTAAATACATCACTGATTTGCCAATAACAGGTATTGGTGTATAAGTCTAACTGGCGGTGCAGCCGCCTGAGGTATTGATTTTACTGTCTAATGGTTGAGAGAGATGTTATCTTGATTAATTAGAAGTCAAAAACAAATGCATCTTCTATTAGATCTCTTGTGGCATTCACCTGAAAAAAAAAATTCTACACGTGTCTTGAAAATGTTGGAAACCCAAAAGGACAGGGTGAGCAGCGAGCAAACCACCCCTTCGCCACCTGTCCCCCGTGAAGATAATGTCTGTGAGTACTGGCCAAGCTGATGTGAGCTTATCGACGGAAAAAGGGGCTTCCATATTTTTCTTCCTTTCAACGGCAGCTGTAAATTCAGGAATTAAAAAGAGAAAGCGCCACTGAATACAGAGCCTTCACTGCAGCTCAGTACTGCAGTCTTTCTGTTCTCGGCTACGAGTAAAGATCCACTCATCCTGACATTGCAAAGATGGATAAGTGGTTAGGCACAGAATTTCCTCTGCAAGAGGCAGTACAGAAGCATCTACGAGATAATTTCCACAATCCATGGGTAGAGTGCTGTTATTCTTAAAGATGAAAGACATATGCATATCAACTCTGTGATTACTAAATTCCGGTCAGGGAATACTTTTACAGAAAATCCAAAGGAGTTTAGAAAAGAGAAGTATTACTTGAACATTTTAATAAACTCAAAAAAAAAATTCATTGACCTTAAAATACCAATCTGCACAGCATGATAAGCTATAATATAACAAAATGCTATAATGAGAGTTGATTTTCTTTTGGATTTGTGAGCTAATTTCTACAAAATAATCTTCAAAGGGCAGTTGTGTTTTTATATATTTTTTATGATCTACAACTTTCTCTAGTTCTTCAACTTGAATACTACCTGTAGCAAGGAAGCTGTAGGTGAATCTACCTGCCACGTGGGCATGGCAAGAGACTGAGTTATGAGCATACCTGGAAAACATTCTGAGCTACCTGTGCTGAAAATGAATGCTCTGCCATTTAGGAACTATTTCACATTGGAAAAATTGTACGGCATTTCTAGGCCTTAGCATTGGTCAATGGTTTATTCCACAAATATTTATCAACGTGAGGAGACTACAGCCGTAAGCAAACATACCTGTCCCTGACCATGTTGAAGCTTAAGTTGTAGTTGGGATCATGTACATAAAAGGGCTTTGGAGTCTCTGACGTGTTTAGTAACTGTAAGGTATCATTGATATTTTTATTACCGTTACTAAATGATTTCTGTCTTCATCAGGGCTAAGCTTAAGCCATCCTTGTAAAATGTGTGTTCAAAAGTCTAAGTTACAGATTTAAAACACTGTTTTGCCAAGTTCACTTTTTTTTCTTTAAATGGACATTTTTCCACTTAGGAGAGGAGCTTTTACCTGCAGAGCTCAGATAAGAGAACCTTATCAAGGTCAAGGTCACCTTGCTGAGGGCCCCAGGAGGCAGCCTTTGTCTGCAGTTTGACCAAGAGTCTATTTTTCTTGCCAAGAGTCAGGACGCTATTCTTCCCCTAAATGCTTTCCAATCTTCTTGCCATTCCTCAATTTCCACATTAGCCAGATCAAATCAGACCAGATCTCGGCTTGAAGTTAATTTGTCTGTCCGACCGACAGCTCCTGAGTTCCCATTTGGGGCCAGGCTCCGTGCGCTGAGTCAGACACAGCGGAGGGCTTCTCTGCCCTCCTGGGGCTCACAGTTTAGCTGGAGGTCCTCAGGGAAGTCCTGATTTCCTCCTTTTCTGGCAATTTTAAGGGAGAAGCACAGAAATGAGCCCTTGACTGCCTGGGGGTGGGGTGAGGACTTGTGCAGTAATCTTCCTCCTGACCCCACTCTTTCAGCGGCTCTGCACACTTAGCGAAAAGAATGGCCTGAGAAAGCTGCCCTCAGCACCACACAATTTATAGGCAGAGAGTGGTTTAAAGAAGCCAATTTTTAAAGCTTCATGTTAAATTTATGTGGGTTTTTCCAAGGAGTTTACCAGGAGGAAAAAAAAAATACATATAATGTGAAATGTCTACAGTTTAGCTATTCAATTATCCCCTTCCTCCTAGTGGGGAAGGGACTTCATAAAGGGACACTCCTTCCCTCTGACCCACCGAAATCATTCATTAAAAATAAGCAGCACAAAACTCCCGCTACAGAGACCAACACATGCATCAGATGTGCTCACGGGGAGGCCTGAATGGCACCCCAGCATTTATTCAAGTCTTCGAGACATCTTAACCAATTCAGTGGATGGGCAGTGACTATAGCAACCACAGTGTCCTGGGCTTTTCCTCCAGTGTTTGTGGGATATTTGCATGTGGCTGTGGCTAATGGCAAGTGGCTTTTGATTCTTATGTGTTTATGTTCTCAGGCATATTCAATCCCATCAGCATAACTCCTTCATAGGAGCATTCAGTCGAAATTGATTATTTCACAGAAGAAACAACTGAGGCCCAGAGATAAAAAGTGTTTTCCTGATACCTTAATGAATTAGAAGGGCCCATGATAGGCATTATTTCTCAGTGCCCATTGAAACCTCCCCTGTTTTGCAAGACCTAGTTCAAGTCCCCCCCTCCAAGATACATGCTCTGAACCTTGTTCTGCACCACTATGTGGGCTGATCTTTTTCCTACTTTTGGCTCCTTCTCATCCCTTGGGAACCGTTCTCAATGACACTTCATCAGAGAACCCCTGTCTGATCACTCCATCTAAATTAGATCTTCCCCCCATAATTTTCTCTGAGGGTAAGCAATTGTTTTCTGCCACAATTCTCATATTTATTTCAAAACCACAATGAAATATCACCTAACTCCAGTAAGAATAGTCTTTATCAAAAAGTCCCAAAACAAGAAATGTTGACATGGATGTGGAGAGATAGGAACAGTCTTACAATGCTAGTGGGACTGAAAATTAGTACAACCCCTGTGGAAAATAATTTGGAAATACCTCAAAGAGCTAAAAATAGAAATACCATTTGATCCAGCAATCCCACTACTAGGCACCTACCCAAAGGAACAAAAGACATTCTATAAGAGATATCTGCACTCGAATGTTTATGGCAGCACAATTCACAATTGCAAACATGTGAAAACAACCCAAGTGCCCATCAATCCATGACTGAATTAATAAAACGTGGCCTATGTATACCATGGAATACTACTAAATTACAAAAAACAATGGTGATCTAGCACCTCTTATATTATCCTGGATAGAGCTGGAGCCCATCCTTTGAAGTGAGGTATCACAAGAATGGAAAAGTTAGCACCACGTGTACTCACCATCAAATTGGTACTAAGTGATCAACACTAAGGTGCTCACATGGTTGTAATATTCACTGGGTGTCAGTCGGGTGTGGGTTGGGGGTGGGTAAACTCACAACTAATGGATGTGGTGCACACTGTATGGGGGAAGGGCATGCCTCTGGCCCTTGCTTGGGCAAGGCAAAGTCATTACTTGTAACCAAAATGTTTGTACTCCCATAATATCCTGAAATTAAAAAAAAAAAAAAATCAGTCAAGACAGTAATTCGCAAATTATATCAGCAAAGGATAATTTTTCTTTAGAAAAGATAATTTAAAACTATATTATTTTATGAAGTTCTGCTGTGTTATTTGTTGATTTCTGACTAATCAAATGCAAATATTTGCTTGTGTTTCTTTCATGTCTGACTCTCACTCTGCCCATAGATTGAAAATACCATGAAGGGAAGAACCAAAGTCTACCTGGTTCACTAAATTAAACCTGGCACTCAGAAGCCTGGTGCATGTCACAGACCGGGTACTCGCACTGAATGAATAAGTACAAGAATCTCCCACCCATCATGTTATATCTCCCCATAGACTCTGGTAACACGTGTTTTGAGCCTCACTTGACACTCATTACATCACATATGGATTTTTGGTTATATTTTTATATGTGCATGTGTTACTATTTTTGATATTATTTGTTATTAATTATATATTTAGTGTTTGATGTTTTGTCAAGAACCATGGTGTCTTACATATATTAAAACCATTTACTCTCAGAAAAATGATTTCAGAGGTGAGGGACCAGACTCAGAGAGACCAAAAGCATAATACTGTAGAGCTGGCCAACTTTTTTTATGGCAGGAAAGATGTTTTACACTTGGGGCAATCGCCCATCCCAATGTGGCCAGGACTGTCCTGGTGACATAGCCCTATGTCCCATGAAATACCTCAATCTCGAGAAAACTGGAACAGTTGGTTACCCAAGTTCTACTCCTTTGTGAGATAAGTTTCAGGGTGTGAGACACTGGATCAGTAACTTGCCATTTACAGAGTATCAGTCAGTCTTTATGAAAACATAGTTCATTTTCTAGCTACACAAGTGTTTGATATTACGGAGAAAATATCAGATGGTGTCTAGATACGATGATAGAGTTAAAATTTCACAGGTTTTCTTCTTTCATTTGCTTTACACTAACAAGAAAGTCAGGTCTTGTGAGGCACACCTATGCTCTTTTTGCACACGGGGGCTGACTCCCAATCCCACATGAGGAGGTGAAAATTCCTTTACTGGAATCTTCCCCCTCCAGGGTCCTGGTACCAGCTGGACAATGAGTCATCCAAAGGCACCCAGGGTTAGCACTGCCCTGGGGATCTGATTCGGTCAGTATTTGATCAAAGCAGCAGAACCACTAGCAGATTTTATAAACATAAAAAAATACATACCTGTACTGGGGCCTGAAGTCTGTGGCAGACAGTGAGGAAAGACGGGCACAAAGCAGGGAAAGCAAGGACAAACCAAACCCTCCCAGGTTGAGGCAGAGCTCAGGAGGAGTTCCTGGAACTCATGTTGGGCTCTCACCTCCTGCAGTCCTCCAGTCTGAGGGGTAGCTGGCCCCGTCCGTCATGGCTCCCAGGCCAGGCATTGGAGAAGCTGAGGCAGAACATCAAGCGAGGACCTGGAAAAGCCCCCAGCCTGGCTGCTGCCCAAGCAGATACACCAGCAGATAACTAAGAGCATGCAGCAGCTGCCTCCACTAACCGCCCGAGAAAGTGAAGGAATAGGGGCCACACCTGTGCTTTCCCCTTCTGAATCTCAGATAAACATCACCTGGGTCCTACATCATTGTGGAACTATGCAGAGAAGGGAACTGTGGGAAATGTAGCTCCGGTTAAGCTGAGCTGATATGATACAAACCCCCAACAGTCCACCCCTTGTCTTCATGACATCCATAAACATCCTTTGCAATCATAAATAAAAATAGCAAAATGACAAGGAGGGTCTTGATGCACTAATACTGCCCTAGGGATCCCACATCCTCAAAAGCCTTCTGAGAGCTTTCTAGATGCGTGTGGAAGCCAATGACTTTCCTAATCCAAAGCTGGTATTTCACCCTTGTTATCACTATACTTTGCAGCTAGATAACAGATTTTGCCTATATTCAGTTGTCTTTATAATTTTTCTAAATTTATTCCTACCAAGTATTGTCTGGGAGGCAGGATGAGATTATTAAATTCACGATACATGTTTGGATTTTGAGAGTCTGTGTCTCAGCCAAGGCCCAGGTAGAGGCACCTGAATTCTTAGCCTCCCGACTTTCCTCCCAGCTGAGTAACAAGGCACAGGTGAGCCTTTCTTTTCTGAAGTGCCTTTATCATTTAAAAAGAGAATTTATTTTGCCCACTTACTTTGGATAGCACAAAACAGAGCAAAAAGAGAAAAAGAAAAAATTCCCTGCAGAGAATAAACCAGGTGGTATTTCCAAAGGGGAGTTGTTTCATTGTGTTACGCTTTCCATCATTCTTGTACACGTGCCTGTGTACGTGCATGCCTCGTCTTACAAACTAGCCTGCATGCTCCTAAAGCAAGAGGATCAATCACGTCATTTCTTCTCTCGTGCTTCCTCCTAGCGTTCCACAGCCAGGAGTGCCCACTTTTCAAAGCAATGCTTGGTGGCGTAGCTGTCACGCCCCCAAGATGGTCTACTAAAATCGCATGCAAGGAAAACCTTAAACACGAGAACCATTTGCGCCATTCAATCACGAGGGAGCTCTTGGATAAAGCCACGAGGTGGCCAGAGGAACCTCCCACTTTGCCTCCCCGAAATGGGCCCCTGCACTGAGCAGCCCCCAAATGCCCCCGGCAGCAGCAGCAGAGGTACAAAGACAGCAGGCATGTCCCCGCCTCCTCCTCATCACCTGAGTCAGACCCGGCGGACAGTTAAGAAGAGTGTGGCTAATTCAGTCAGCTTGGCTCCCTCTGCTCTGCGCTGACTGACAGGCCAGGGCCCTGCTCACCCCAGAAAACTAGCATCAGGGAATGACATACAGTTTGATAACATAAGATGCTTAGGGTTTTTTGGCTCAAGTGAGATGTTCAGAGCTAATAGCCCTGTGAGCTGAGTTTTAGCTGCGATCTGCACCTTGAGATATCCGTTATGTCTGGCTCAGGAAAAAGGGGAAAGAATGAGAGCTTATTTCTAGAAAGGTTTCCGATGAGCAGCATTTGTCATTGAAGGGGAAGATGGGTATAATTAGCTTGTCAGTCTAGTTTGGGCTGAGCAGGCTGTCTCTGCTAAGAAAGATGGACTAACTGCCAGAGCCACTGACAGGCAGTCGATAGCGCAGCAATTAATGTCATAAATAATTCCAGAACCAATTACATCAAAATGGACTCAGAGCTTTAAAAAGGTACAGAATTCTCTTATTCTTCCTGCTAACAGCAAGAAACAGCTTTCATTTTTCTCTGTAATTACTTTTCATTGTATATAGCAATACAGCTGAGCTTTTCTGTCCATATTTAAGCTTTGCCTTTCTCCAAGCCTCTTCCTCCACCGCCATCCTCCCTCCTTCACCCCACAGGACAGGCTGTTAAAGTGGATCTTCCTTGCCAGAGCAGCGGGGTGAATGTATAATCTTTTAACTTGGCTGTTGCAGAAGAACTCCAGCTACACCTAAATGATTAAGAGCCAAGTTTTTGAAAATGTCATGGACAATGACAGCAGAGTGCCCCAAACAATGGCATTTGGAAATGAAGACATTTGTGAAATAAATGGATTTGTCTTATTATTTTAAAGGTTGCTGTGACTTTGCTTACACTGAGTTTATTGATTTTTCGTCCCCCTTCTCTTTCTTCTTCTTCCTCTTCTTCCCCTCCTCCTTCTGTACAGTCACAGGCATGGAAGCCAGGCCAGACTGTCCCCTTTGCACTGCAAACACAATTCAATACGACCCATGTGTGCTAATGGGCATTTTTTTTTTTTTTAGAAAGAGGATCAGTCTCTTTAACATAGCATTTTACTTAAAAGCTATTCTCTTGAGCTGTCTCAACTCTTCAGCTAGTGCTCTGTGCATTATAGTACATATGGAGATAGCACAAAAGCTATTATGCCCATAATAGCAGCAACATACCAGATACCACCGGTGCTAATAGTGGTTTTTTTTTTGTTGTTTGTATGTGGGTTTTTTTTTATCTCTAGGCCGGTCAGTTGCCTCTGCAGCTGGTTTAGAGAAAGGAGGGGATTGTGGGAGAGCAAATTGCAATAGTATTCATTCACAGCTTTGTTCCAGGCCTGACAAACATTTCCAACTTTTCAACCATGGTGGCATTTACTCCAGAGGGACCAGGGAAAATGGCTCATGAAGCTCCCACCGTTTCGAAACCAGAAACAGCTGCCGGTGTCGCTTGCAGTTTGCTGAGTGTGCTCTGGCTTTGAGCTCCTGCCGCTGATGGCTCTCCCTTTAGCAGTAGGTGTCACTGCGGTGAGTGGTAATTACAGCGGAAGATTTTAGAGGACATGGGATAATTAGGCCAGCCCGTGCAGGCATAAACACTGACATTTACCATATTAAAAACTGGAGATGTCGGCATTTTCCTCCCTCCCAAGACCACAACAATAGCAACCTCACCAACAAAGGCAAGCTTTCGAGAGAACAAAGGGTCTTTGCATTTGGGGGTGTTTGACTGGGTACCCGGCGCTTGGCAGTTGGTCCCAGATGGGTTCTGCTGACCAGGTGGGAAATGATCTGGCTGAGGGTGTGCAGCTCATATTCTGCACTCATGTCCCTTCCTCTTGAATCCTGGAGCATGCCACAGCCTGGGTTTGATGGTGGAGCAGGTGAGAAGCATAGTAGATTACACCACGCAGAGAGCCCCTCTCCCCTTCCTCATTGGGCTGGACACAAGGTAGTCACCCTCAGTACCACCTTCACCTGGACCTGGGTGATTCCATGGCAATAACACCAGGTATATTTCCTGGGTCTTTGGCAAATGACAGGCAGTAGGAAGGTAGGTGAACCCAAACTGTAGACCTTTAAACCCAAATCACCCCTCTGTGGGCTGAAGCTATGACAATATCCCTGAACTCTCTATACCAAATAGAAATGGAATAGGTGCTTGCAGATAAGTTCAATAAAACCTAGGCTGCAGCTGCTACATCAGCAAGAGAGCTCTTCAGAAGGATACCAGGGTGCTCCACGTGCAACACTGTGAAACCAGAAGGACCTGGGTTTGAATCCCAGCCTGGCCGCTTTCCTATTAAAGGAGCCTGGGTAACTCAGATCCTTTCCCTTCCAGAAAATGAGATGATGAAAGCACCTACCTCATGGAGTTGTTGTGAAGGTAAAATAAATACACGCATTCAACACATTGAGCCCATGGGAAGAATTTGATAAAATGGCAAAATTCCTTAGGATTGCAAAAGTTTATTTGCCTGAAATGGGGGGCTGTGTTTGAAGTTGATTTTCCCCAAAGAAGAAAGAAGGCTCAAGTCCCACAAGGGCTAAGTGGGAAATCCTCACAACTCTCTGAATGCAAGACCTTGAGCAACGTTTGTGCCAAATAATAAAGTGGGGTGGGTCTGCTGTCACCTCTGCTCCCTCAGCAGCACTGCTGATGTGGCCAGGTCGGGGGTGGATTTCAACAGTGAGACCACTCTCTAGCCTTTTGGATGGCATCTCCTCAGTACCATCTGGGTTTAAAAACACACTCTCCAATATGGAGGCCTTCGTGGTCAAGCCAAATCTTCTCCACAGCGAGGGCCGAGGGCCTGCATCCCTTGGAGTGGGATTGCTGGTAATGGGGTCATGGATCCTAGTGGTCTGGGAGAGAATGGCAGTGTGGACCCGTGGAAAGAGCTGGAAGCCTTTGATCCAGGTGGCGAGGCGCTAACTGTATGGCCCTGGGCAGATGACTAGACTATCGGAACTTGAGTTTTCCCCACTTGTAAATGAAGGAAAATAACTCGTCCCCACCCACCAGTGCTCAGGGAGGTGTAAATGAGCCAGCCAAGGTAAAACACCTGCCCACAAGATACTAAAGCCCTGCCACTCCCCCTTTGTGTCGTCCCCTCCGCACCGGTAAGGCGTGAGGCCTTCCTCACATGAGTTTGTGAGGCTCTGATTTCAGATAGAATACAAATAGGAAGTTCTTCCTTGTTGTTATTATTCATACCCCGAGGAGCTTTCTGGGTGTGGCTACCCCTGTCCTCAGGATGCCAGGCCCTGAGTGCCCCATCCTCACATAGGCGGCAATGAGGCCCTCTGCCAGATGAGCGGCAAAGGTGCTTGTGAGCTGAACCAGAGACAGGTCCTGCTCTCACATGCAGCTGTGCTTTCCAAATGAAAAAATAGCCCAATAATTCTTTTCAACTATTTTTAGGTGTGCGAGGCAGCCTAAGACTCTTTTGGGCACAAAAGCATTAGAATTTATAGGATATTTCAGTGACTTATAAAAGAGTATGGCTGCATATTTTCAATGGTAACCATCGTGGGCCATTTGGCTGCACTGGAGGTGTACCTCTCCACAGCAGAACTGAGAAGGTGGTCCAAAGATTTTCTTGCAGAGGGAAGGCCAAGGCTAGATTGGTGGTTAAGAGTGTGTGGCTTATATGGAAGCAGCCTTTGTGGATAGGGTGATCTCTTTGGATAAGGTCTGAGATGGCTCCAGAGCCATGCTCCCTGGTCCTCCTCTCTCAGGAAAATCCTGAGAGATTTTCCTGCTATTTAGGGTGTTGGGAAGCAATTCTCCTGCCTCACTTTTCCTTAGCCCTAAAGGAGCTAGACTGGTGTCCACCCCATAGATACTATGGATTATTGGATACATACCTAGGTTTTGGAATCAAACAAACCTGGATTCAAACTCTAGTCTCGATACTCACTTGGTACACAACCTTGGGGAAAGTATTTAATACCTCTTAGACTTAGTTTTGCTTTTTGTTTACTTTTTTTTCTTCTTGATATAAGGAGTATAGTAATACCTACTTATAAGGTTTTAAGGAGAATTATAGAACATCCGATAAGACAGTCATCATCATCATAATAGTATTAATGTTAAAAGTAATAGTTGTAGAGTAGTAGTAATAATACTAGTAGAAGATACTATGTTTTAAACTTGCTGAAGTCACAGCTAAAAATGATCCTAGCTGTAATTCCAACCCATTTTCTGACTTCAAAGCCTATGTTGAAAACGCTATATAATATGCATAAAGCACGCAGCACACAGTGATCTGTGATTATTGGTTTCTTGATTGCTGGAGTTGGATGACAGTTTTAAGTCTTCTGATTGAATTTTGGATTCATTTGAGACTTCTGGATCCTCTATTGGGGTCTTCTTCCTCCCAGGATCTTTGCAGGGGGACAGATGGGCTCTCAATACCACTGTCGATTTCAGGCTATGTCTGGTTGGAGGATTAAGAAGTGGGTTTGGTGGCAATGTTCACTGCGAAATTTCCGCATAGAGGTGAGCAGAAAACCCCAAACAAGGGAGTAAATAATGCTATAGAGTACTGGAAATTTACTAAACTCTTCAAATTGTGTGTGTGTGTGTGTTTTGCATAATTCAGAAATTCCCCAAAGCTCCTTCCCTCCCTCACTCCAGCCAGCATCTCTCTCATTCTTCTCACTTTCCAGGTCTTTCCCTTTCTAAGTCCTCTGCTAGTAGAGGTGAATGTACCCCTTGGTATGTTCCAAAGTCATGTCTCTCCATTTGATTGTAAGCCACAGAAGAGTAGGAATTTTTTGCCAATTTTGTTTGTCAATGCATGCCTATCGCCTAGAACTGCAAATGGAACGTGGAAACCACTCCATAAACATTTGTTGAATGAATTAATGAATTTGATTTGACTCAAGCTCTTTGAAATTATAGATGTTCAAAGAGCCTCTTTTCTCCAAATAAAGAGAACCAAGCATTCCCAGACAAAAACAAAAGGAAACAAAAAATCCCAACTTTTAAAATTCTAAAATTTCAGGTCAAATTTAATTCTCTCAAATTATCAAACTCTTTATCAAACGAAATTCAAATTCTTCTACCTGTTAAGCCCGCTACAAGCTCAGACTTCTAGCCACTGACTTAGAACTACTTTTTTGAGATATAAATAGAAAGATGGGGTAGAAAAGGAGAGTTTAATTCCTTATTTCCTTTTTGTTATTTTGAAACCCATCTCTGTACCTTGCATGTCACATGTATTCTGAATTTGGAGGACTAAAGGAAAGATGTCTCTTTGAATGTAGATTCCTTAATCAAAGCTTTGTGTCATCTAAAAATTTGATAAGCATGCCTTCATTGTCATCTTTCAAGTCTTTATACAAAAAAAATTAATAAACATTTTGAAAAGTTTTTTCTATCATATGATACTTATACGCATACTTACATTAAATATAAATATTGAATTACCAACACATATTTTTTGTACTTCTTGACTAGGCAAAAATCTAGCTTTGTGGGGTTATTAAAATTTTCTAGATGCTAACTTTCCCCTTCACTATCACCATCCACAAATAATCTTATACTGGTCAAGTGGAAATAAATTTCTTTCTCTCCTGACAGAGTCATTTCTCTTAATGGATACCCCAGAGTAACACCTGAGTTTTTTAAAAAATGAAAATATTACCAAGAGCAGAACCCAAGAATGGGGACTAGGACATTCTTGACTGATGCATCTTATGAATACGTGCATGATAAAGAAAGGAGATAACCCCCTTGGGGGGGGCAGCATTGCTAAAAGGAAGGCAGAGTTGAATTCTAGATTTTCAATCAATTTGTCTACCAACTTCCCACTATTCTGCTGCTTTTGATATCAGCCTGAGTTGAACATATATTTTCAAGACTTAAGAAGACACCCCAAAAACCAAATTTAGTAATTATATATCGCTTATACTGAACAAACTGTGTCCAGGTTTGAAGAGTAAAGAAGCAGCATTTAGTTGGAAAGTCTATAAAATGAAGTACAGATGTAGAGTAGAAGGGAATGATCATTCCTCTGTCTGGTCTTGTAGTGAGCAGATATTTTAGATTCTTACGATGTTATATCAGCGCTTAACCCGGCAGTATCTCAACTCAGTCATGTGAGCCAATATGTTGACTTGGATTGGGTTTCTGTGCCTATTAGATAAACAAGACCTAATACAATAACAAATTGTTCCCTTTTCCATTTAACTTATCCTTCCTACTTCTTTTCTCTTATCTTGCCCAACTCAAGGGAATATCTCACTCTTTATGTCCTTAGGAAATCTGCAGTGTCACTTATTTAGTATAACTTATTTCATACTTTATGATATAGATTTTTATGTACACACTTGGTTTTTATCAACAAATTGCAAGTTCATGGAAAGTATGATAATATACATTGTCATTTTCTTATACCCAGGATAATTTCCTTTACACAGTAGGTGCTCAGTTAACATTTGGGGAATGAGGATTAATGGCAAATTCACGGAAAAGTCCATATGCCAAAGGGTTAATGAAGTAAGTCTTCATTTGTTAATTCATTCAAACATTTATTAGCTATTTACTATATAATTGGTAATGTGAAAACAAAATTAGTCTGAAGATACATGTGTTCTTCAGAGCTCTCATAAATTGCTGGCATGGTTGCATGGAGGAAGTAGGGAAAGGAGACTGGAAGGACCAGTTCTTGGGATCATTTTGTGCTCAGATGCAGCATACAGCTTGTTGGAGAAAATACAGATGAGAATTCTCTGTGTTTAATATCTGTCATTAAAATGACAGCAATAAAGCCTAAAACCCAAAAAGGGAAAATCAGCTGGGTCCTTATAGATTGTCACAGCCAAGAGCAATAAAAACTAAATCAATCACAGATCGTGGCAATAGATAATTTAGCTAGTACTGGAAATTAAATGAAAGGACATTTCCAGCACTCATCTCCCATTGTAGGAGAACAAAATGCTCTCGGAATTCAGATGGGCTCATTGAACAGTCTAGGCTGAAGATGGGGGGAAGAAGGGAAAATCATTTAAATGAGATTTAAATTGCTTTGTTTCCTTAGTCCTCCGAAGGTTGCCTTTGTTATTACACTGCAGTGTTTCACCATCAACATTTCTGACACATGATGGGTTTCTTGGCATTTCTACCCTTGTTCAAGGGGAGGAAAGGCGGCTCTCCCGAGAGTGGTCCTGTAGTCTGGGAAGCTGGAGCCCAGTAATCAGCTCATCCTTAGGGGCCAGTTTTAGAGTAGGGTTTTCTGGAACAGAAGCAAAATAGAGAGGGACAAAGAGAACCTCCAAGACCCTGGAAATCTCCATTCCAGACCTGTCTCTGCCACTATCAATCACAGATCAACAAATCTGGGCTTCAGAATTCTCACTGGCAAAGGGAAAAGATTAGACTCAATGACTTCTCAGAACCTGTCTATGCTAAGGCTCTGTAATTCTATTATAAACAATCAGTGGGAAGACTAAAGTCCCAGTATCGTGGCCTTGGGCCTGAGGAGTCTGGCTACTAGAGTGAGTGAATGCTTTGAACACAGCACATTTAACATCTAGAATTAATGGATGAATGAATAACTATGGGCAGCCTTCCATTCTTTGTGGATTGGACCTAGTTTACTACAGCATTTGCAGGGAGGCAATAATTTTCTTATTTCAAATACAATATCATCTCCCCTTTTGTGCTGATGTACAGAAAATCTCTGGATCCATTTCCAATGTTTGCTTTCTCTGAAGAAAACTGCCTTGTGTTTAGTGCCTGGTTAGAATATTTCCACTGGATATTAAGCTATCCTTCCTGACCCTTTCCTAGTATGGTCTATTGTCTTGGTATACACCATGGAGGAAAGAGGGGTCATGCCACTTCCAGAAGTGGATGAGGTTCTGGGGTATTAAAACTCCCTGTGCAACAGACACCAAAGGCAATAATTTAAAGAACAAAACACCTACTCTCTCCCATTGGCATGAATAGTTGAAGTGGGCCCAGTTGCTTGAATCTAGCTGAATGAACTTAGACATAACATGTGCTACCTGTAAGCTGGGAAGTCCAGCCTGTGCCAACAGCAAGGAGGGGAAAGAAGGGACTAGAGGGTGATTGGGAAGACTCCTTGGAGAATGCCAGTTGATCACTGAGTTTTAAAACTATGTCCAAGGCAATTCTAAAGGACTAAAGAAATGTCTTTGGGTTTGAAAGTAAAGGATATCTAATGAACTATTGATAAGGGACATTGATGGCATCTTTGGAGAACTTTATGGAAGGAGCAGAGTTTAGGAATAGAAAACAATAAGGTGGACTCAGAGATTCCGACCTTCATTTCTCTCTCCCGAGGCAGCACTTGTTTCTGGCACACGGGAGCTCTCTGTTCTCTCAGGATTCACTTTTCTTCACCAACAGACACGATTTCTTTCTCTACTTGCAGATCTACTGCCCTCCCAAACATGAAGATTTGCCAGCTGTTCTCAGCAATGTCATCACTATCTATTCACAGAACTCACAATAGTGGTACGCATTTGGTGAATGCACCGGTCCCTGTGCTAGGCACATTACATATCATTTTCATTAAAAAAACTGAGACTTGAAGAGATTAAGTCAATTTGCCTAGTGTAGCAAGGACTTAAACTCAAGCATCCTAAATCCAGGCCTGTGACTTAAATACACTACACTGTGACACTGCATGACCTCTACAGTAATGGTTAGAACTGGCCTTTTAGAAAGGAATTATCCACTCTTTGCTTTTGACGTAGTTTTTATTTCTACATAACTATAATGCCATGTCACTGTCTTCTGCCAACCTGGCTCCAAGCTTCTAGAGTCCCAGACTCATATCTCTTTCTGTCTTTGTCATCTCTGTTCTCTGGCATCTCCAGCCTGCACCCACAGTGCAATGACCTTAGTATGGTGGGTCCCTCCAAGTCACGGTCCTCTCACCTTAGGACCCTGACTAATTGCTCATCCAAAACCAGTTTCCTTCAAAATTGTCCTTTTGTCTGCATCCTTCTCTCTGCTGAGCTGCAAGAAGCCCAGGAGGCAATGTGAAGCGATTAGTCTGTGTGTGTGTGTGTGTGTGTGTGTGTGTGTGTGTGTGTGTGTGTACAGCCTCCGTGCAGCTGGGCTGCAAATCCAGTTTATTATCTTAAGAAAAGGATCTGGTTTAGCCTAAGTTTACATCTCATCTGCCTCCCATTCATTAGATGGGCTCCAGGGCTCAGCTTACATCGGATAAACTCAGCTGGTATGTATACAACGCCAGCAATATGGAGGAGGCTAACATGTGTTGAATACATCTACTGCATCTTGGGTCTCTGAAGGTCACTCACTAAAGTAATATATGGTGCTAGTGTTGGTGGCTGAAGGTCAAGTCATCTTGCTTTTCATAATGCATAAACCTGAAACTCACTCAGACACCAATCATATGACCTAAACCTTGGAACAAATATTTTACTAAGTAAATCAGTGAGCATGCTGGCATTTCTATTAACCTTCAATGCACCGCTGACAGAAAATGAATAATGATAAATAATAACTCAAGCCTGTAAATCATGCTTAGCATCAGAAGCAAAAAAAAAAAAAAGAATTCTCGTGTGTGCTACCATCTGTTAGGAGGAGAACAGCGGGGACTTGAGGGGCGAGGTAGGAGAAGGGAGGGAAGACTGTCAGTGGCTGGGGTAAGCGCCTTTTGGATTCAATAAACTAGCTAAGAAAGGGTAAGCCACTTCTGGACAGGATTGATGGAGTGAGAAAAATCCCTTTTCCTCCTGTCTTCTGTTTGATGGGCATTCACTTCTGACTTTCATCTGTCACTCTTGGTTGTTTCCTCTTTTCCCCATCTTCTGCCTCATTAAATCTGTTTCCACTCTATCCACTGGGTTCTGGGTCATTTGTAAAGGGGGTCCTCTAACTAAGCAAAACACTTTTGGGGGCAATCTTCCCTCCCCTCACCTCCCACTTGGAGCATTTGGTTCTTATTATCCCCGTGGACAGGGTCAGGAGATGCATTACTGCCCTGAAGTTGCCACCCTTCCTCATAAACATCTCCACAGAGCAAGGACCCAGGCACAAGGGCCTCCAGCCTTCCAGCACATTCCAGGATAATGCACTGTGATCACAAACAATCTTGCAAAACAGAAATGACTCCCAGGTTTGTAAAGTATGAGGGATAGTGTGGTCTCCATTGGAAGCTTCCCCTTATAGGAAAACGCTCAGTACACTTGGGTGGAGAAAGTTCTAGAAGTTGATGTTTGACATCTAGGAGTATCTCTTTCTGGGGTTGGGGCATACATTTGCTTTTTTCTCATCTCTCTCCTCATTCTTTCAGTGGGGCCAGTAATTGCCAAGTTGGCATTGCCTTCAGTTACATTCTAGCCAAGAAATAGACACATGCATGTTCTCTGGTCAAGTTTCTTGGAATAAAAATCCATCCACGATATTTTGCTGATTGTGTGAGCCAAGTGCCAAGGCAGCTCTGGCCTCAGTTCATTGAGAAGTCTGACTGGAGGTCACCCTGACCCCTCTCTGTTTTCCAGATGACCCAGATGGTCCCGACAACAGGCTGCTCGAGAGGAAGCCGGGGCTGTCAACAGGCTTCCCACCTCGGAACCCCGGATCTGTTTCTCCACAAGAAATGGGGAGCAGCTGTCCCTGTAAGGGTGCCAGCTCCCTGGGCTGCAGGGAATATTTCTGATCATAACATGTGGCCAGTGGGATTCTGTCCATGCAGGCTACTTTGTGAGTTGAATGAATCTTCTTCTTGGGAAGTATACAGTCAAAGAGAGAATGCATTCCTTTTATTGTTTGTAACATGAGTTTTCTTTGAATGCTGGTAAATTGAAAGTTATTCTGCACCTCTTGAGATCAGAGTTATGCTAAGTGATGATAAACCGGATAGTGTAAATAGAAGAAAAGTAGTTCTAGCTCCTCAAAGAAGTTTCAGCTTTTGCCCTTCCTTTATTTGCTATGGGATCCATTTCTGCATTTGGATTTGGGGTCTCATCAAAAATTTGGTAGGAAAATGAAGCTAAAGAGCTCTGAGTTTACAGTGGGAAACTTACCATAAGGTCACTACTAAGTTGAGTAACCTTGGGCAAATTACATCCCCTGGGGCCTCAGTTTCCCCTCCCATAAGCTTGTCTGACATTGTGAATTTGTGTGGTAGGTTTCCTCCTCATCGGCTTTTTCCCTTCCTTTCTCCTTATTTCTTTACTTTCCCTACTTTTTTAATTAGGGAGGGAAATAGATGAAAGAATAAAATGAAAGGAAAAGCAGAAAATTAGCATTTTCTCGGCTGCACATTTCAGTTATTAATATTGCAATTTGAGGTAATGAAATTCACAAAATGCAAAAGGTTTAAGGTTTGCCTGGTGGGGTGAACTCAGCCACATGGTATATGGCTTGAATTTCAAGGTGAGGTTCATTATGCAGAATGCACAATGTGGGCAAGCTAACAATGCCATAAAGCCTTCACTTCTGCATTTCTTGACTTTAATGTTGCATTACTGTGGGTTTTGGGTTTTAATATGCTGTATAAATACAGAATACATATTTGTAAGTACAGGTGCTGTGAAAGGGAGGATTTTTTTCTGTTCTAAATCTCAACTCTGTTTGCTCTCCGGTTGACTTTGTTAGAAAGCAGGTGGGAGAAAGTAGGGCAGGGTGAGTTACCTAGGAACAATCCTCATTTATGCCCAAATCTATTATGAAAGGCAGAGGCTTGCTTTTCGCCCTCACTGCAGTTTGCAGAGGATTTAGTAACGGAGACCGAAGGCTCCTGGGAGGGGAGGCATCAGGAAAAAGGGAAGATTTAGCCTGGCTTGTCCCTGGCAGCCGCCCAGGCTGGTCCTGCTCAGGTGCATCCGTGCGGCCCTTCCTTTGCCTCTGGGATGGTCAGTGCCAGCTCCCTGCCTCGTTTTCCTTCAGATTAATGATGTTGCTCATACCGAGCAGCGGGCGGAAGTCTCTGGGCAGCAGAAGAGATGGGAGTGGCTGTCCCTCTAGCAGAGAGCACAGCAAACTCCCTGCATCTCATGTGGATGGTTGGTGAACTGCCGGATGCTCTACTGGGCGACGGTGTCGCGTCTTCACTGCCAAGGGCTTTCCAGGCCCCAGCCTGTCTGACCAGCTCCTCTCCATTGTCAGGGGCAGCAAGGGGCTTGCTTCTTCCTCCCTTAGGAGTCATCATGGTCAGCGTTAGCACTCACAGCTGCCTGATGGGAGCCAACTCACAGTTGGCTGGGCTCCTAATAGCCTTTCACTGGACATAAACTGAGGATGGGATGGGAAAGGGTTTGATAGTACAGGGAGACTAATATTGGAGGAGAGGTAGGTTTGTGCAGAAAGGTAAAAACCACCTTCTAGAATTCAAAGAGCATCAAAATAAAATAAAATATAAAAAAATATAGAATTCAAAGAGCAGATGCTCTGTATTTCATCTGTGAGCCTTTACACAGGGCTCAGCAATCTGCACCCGGCACTCTGACTCTGTCCTGCCCCTGTGGTACGTGTGTCTGTGCATCTCAGCATCACCAGTGCTCAGAGCTGAGAGAGGCCCTCAGCATAACACAATTCTTCTCAGTTCTTCCCCCACTAAACTGCCATAAAGACATGCCCCTCTGTTAAGGGGCTTGGCGCTCTCTGCCTTAGCTTGGGAGTAGTCATATCATCTCTTATTTCTACTACTTTCCTTGGAGGGAAGAGTCTATCGCATCGTATGCAATCCACCGCAGCATTTATCAAGGGCCTACTATGTGCCAGGCCCTACCATATCTACCATGTCCATATGATAGTTCATATGCCAATGGTCCTCCCGCTCGAGGGGCTCACAGCCTGGTGAGGAAGGACATGACATGAATAAGCAGTGCTCAGCGGTTGGGATGAGTACGTGGTAAACACACACACACATTCCCCCTGCCTCAGGAAGCAGAAGCCTTCATGCATGGAACAATTAGGAAATGTCAAATAGATTGGTGTGATGGTCACTTAGGATAAAGAGGTGGTTGCAGTTGCAGCCAGGAGGTCAAGGGAATGTTTAGGTCCTTGCCTGGCATTGCATGGGGACATCTGGTGACCCCAGGACTGGATCTAAGGGCCCAAGAGGACCCACTTCTGAAGAAAGTCTTTGTAAGACCAAACTTGGACCTTCTAGTATCTGAATCCATCCCCAGGACATCCAGACTGCAGTGAGTAGAGTTATTTTGGTCTCCTGTGTCTACATGCTGAGTTTTGAAGAGCACACATAGCCGCCCTGCTTCTCCTGATAAATTTCTATGAGATTTTCTTAAAACTTAACATCTCCACCACTGGTATTATTCACACAGGTTCAGGCATGGGGTCCTAAAGGCATATGTTAAGCTCCCAGCCTTTTACCTGGTGAAGGCAATGTGTTCCCATGCTAATTGTCAGGAAAACATAAGGCCTCTTCAGGACAACGGCCACCACCGCAAACCTACCAGATGACACATCGGCATGTGTCTCAGGGCATCCAGGGCAACTAGAAGATCCTAAGTCCCTGGTAGGATGGAAGAAGCCCTCTTGAAGGGGGCATGCATGTGGTTCTAGAAGCAGAGGCTGCCATCTGTCCTGGCCTAGACAGCCTAGGTTCTCTCAGAGCCCTTATTTCCCAAGTCTGTACTCGGGGCCTTCGTTAAACCACCCTGGGGAGCGTGTTTGTGTGCGTATGTGTGCTAATAGCAAGGAAATTACACTCTCGATGCCGGTATACAGAGGAGTTAGCTGACACATTAGCATCCCGATCTGACATGGCTGTCAGAAAAATTATCCGTGACCCAGAAGGGGCCACACTAAAGGTGATTTATCCTCTAACTTGGCTTAGCCTGAGCTCTCCCCAGAGAAGGCCATGCCAATTAAGCAAAAAATAAGGCAAATTGTGTGTGTTGTGGTGCCTGGTGTTGACTACCCCCCCAGAGAGACCTACAAATTAATTTTCCCATCGCAGCCTCGCTCTGCAGCCAGCTCCAAAATGGAAACCTCAGCAGTTTATCTCCTTAATCTCTTATTCCCTTTTTCATTCACTTTTTTCCCCCATACAAAATTAAATCATTTAACAACCATTTTAATAAGCACTAAAAAGTGTAATGAACCAGATAATGAAGAAGAACTCATATTATTTTCTTTATCTACTTTGTACTTAATTTATTTTGTATGTTTCCTTTGCGTGCCTCTTCCCTGAGAGTATTTCCAACATTAGGATTTTAGATAAATGTTTCACTTAGTTCCATTGAAATCTGGTAAACATCCTGATTTGAAAGCTGGATGCTATCCTGTTCAGACCACTGGGGACAAGGTTTCAAAGCTCATGCCCAAGACATAACGCCCCTGGGAACCCGGTGTCACTCAGGCCCCCATGAATTCCGTCTCAAGCCTCAAGCCAAATGGGTCCCTCCTGGGGCTAAGGAAACTATGCTGGTTAGAGTCTGGCCTGCAGTTGGAATATGAGTGGCCCATGTTGAACTGGACTCTTCTTGTCTGTGGTTATGACACTTGGGTGACAGGGTCCAGCCTAGGGCATGGCTGAAGCAACAGGATCCCAAGTCCAAAGTCCAAGCATTCATTCATGGCTCCTAAGAGTTCTGCCATGGACCTTAACATGGTCTGCCCATTCTCTATAAGATGCTCACAACTATTCCCTGACACGTGATGCATATATATTGGGTAAGATAATTTAGCCAAATATTCCTTCTTAAAATTCCTCGATGCCCCCCACAGCTGTGGTCCAGGTGGTAGAACAAGCAGAGCAGACAGAGAACTGAAAGGGTGCTGCTCTCACAAACACCGCGTCCACATCCCTTACAGCCCACGGAGTGAGGTGGAGTAACCAGCCTGGGGTTTTTAGACAGGATGCAGACCAGAGAATATGTACAAAAGCCATCTTTTTTTGTTTGTCTGTTTTCGAGTATGCTCTGTTTCAGCAAAAAGAAAATGCGAGTATATTTTTTAAACCCCACCCCTGGTTTAAAAAATAAGAGAAGGGAGGAAAGAAGAATAGAAGAGAAAGGGGAAGAAAATTAACTTGTTCAGTTATATGTCAGGGCACTTTTTTTCAAGGAAAAATGCATCTATTAAATGACAGCAAACATGACCCTATTTGGAATATCCTTGAGGTTGGGGCCAAGGATGAGATTCCTGGCGACTGTTCGGTGTACAGGATTAGCAGTGGCACATATGTCTCCCCCAGAGAGGCAATCCAGGGGTACATGTGAGAGGAGAAACATAGAATCTGTGTTGGAGGAGCACCCCAGAGCTCCGGGACACTAAGGAGAAGTGTAGATTGACCTCTGTCCATGGTGAGAACATTGGGTGGAACAGAATGAGTCTGTAGGATGTGGCTGGGAGTCCTGGCTCTGCCCTCGCTGGCATTGGCATGACTATTTCGCAGGTCTCAGTTTCCTCATCTGTACAATAGACATGATAAAAACAAAACAAAACAAAAACAAACAAAAAAAAACAGTACCTACTACACAGGATGATTATGAGGATCACATGGGATTAAGCCCATAGCCCAAGCTCGTACACACTGGTAAGTCCTCGGTGCCAACGTGCATGTTGGGTGCTTTCTGTGACTCTGAGTCTTTCTAAGGCTCTCCTCTTCTGCTGCAAACTCCCGATGTCCTCAGCTCTGTGCTAACGAGGGGTTTTCTTGAGCAGGGGTTGATTAAAATGTAGTGGCATACCCTCATTTTGCGTCACCGTGTGTGTGACTAATAGCCATGGAATTCGTGCCACAGATAAATAATTGGCCCTTCAGCCATCCTCCATGTCTTCAGAGACATGCAAGCATGATCTATCATAGCCGCAGACATCTCAATGAGCATCATCTCTAGATCATAATAGATCATGCTACATTTGTATATGCTCAGGAACATAATTTACTATTAAATGGGGCCAAGATCAGCACCAAAGAAATTATCCTTCCGCGGAGGAGGACTCTTCGGCTGCATTATATGCACGCTGTGGTTTTTAAAATATTAATTATATTGTAAACTAAAGGTTTACTTTATGTATCATAAATCTGGGTGTCTCTTCTTTCTGTGTGCCCAATAAATATACTTCTCATCAACTTTTAATTATGCTGTTTGCATTATTCTGTCCTGAGGATGAGAGTGCGTGCTAAATCATGGCCTTCTAATGTGGACTACAGCATAAGTTTAGTTAATTAAACCATATATTTTATTAGTTCTTGCACCTCCATCTTGTAAAACCATGCATTATTTTGTTAAAGTGGAAGGGGGCATAAAATAACATAGAAAGGGTGTTTTTGTTGTTATTGTTATTACTATTTATTTTGGAGATTCAGATAACTTAGGAAAAGTTAAAGTGTTGTAACTCTGGGTAGCTCTGCTGCCCACTGGATGCTGGGCACACACACTCTCTCCGAAGGCAGAGGAGGGGTGGACGTGGTGTCAAAGGGCCAGGCCACAGCTTTGAGACTAGTTTCAGAGCCGATCATGGCAACTCAAGCGTGTGGCAGAGCCCAAGCCCTCAGCCCAGCTAAGAACAGCCCCCAGTCAGACCGGCCCACTCAACTCTTTTCTTCCTTTATTCTATGCCTTTGGGCCAGTGGCCTCTCTCTGGTCTTTAATTTCTCTTCTCTCTAACCCATGCACAAAATAACAAGGACTTTGAGACTGAATAATTCTTGTTCCAAGTTTTAGAGGGGTTGGCCACGGATTCTAGAATGGAAGTTGAAGCCACCCCCGAAGACAGGCAGCCTGATAAGGGGGTGAAGCAATGGAGGGGTCCAAGGCCTGACTGGGCAGCAAGGCCATCTGCCCTGTACCGCAGGTCCCGTGGCACTGACAACCAAAAGGAAGTCCTGGGAGTCAAAGGAAACTGGATTGAAATCTTGCTCTGCCACTTACTGGCCATTTGACTATGGAACAGATATGCAATGATGCTCACCTAGATTTCCCTATCTAAAAATGGGGTGCACAAAACTACCCCTTCAAGGCATTGTAAAGATTGAATGAGATATAACGTAAGCCAAGTGCTTGACATGATGCCGATATATTAATACAATCGGTGTGTAATAATTGTGTGACCTGTGGCTGCTCCCACCACACCCCTTATTGCTGACATTCACAGAGTCTAGCAGGTCTGACCAGCGGACACACAGCACTGCCATGAGCTGCAGGCCCAGAGGGCCACCCCTGGAGGGTCAGTCAATGGTTGTGCCACCACACAACTCCACCAGGATGAAGCGGACTGGCACTAGTAGCTGAAACTATAGTTCTAGCAAATTCCTTGAGTTCTTTTCTTGTCCCCATGGTGACCATTGAGTTGTGCTGTCCCACAAGACAGGGCCCAACTGCTCCCTCCATCCAGCCCTTGGCATTGCCTGTAGACCTTCTCCTGGCTCTCTCATCTGGGCACGCACCCCCAGGTGTCCACTGCCTGGGCCTCACGAGGTCTCACTGTGCAGGCAGGCGGAGGCCTCCCAGACATTTGCAGGTGACGGCCACCCCCATTCAACAGACAAAATGCCCCTAAGGCATCATCGGACCCCTTTCAGTGCCAGCTCCTTTATAAACAACTCCCAAGGAATGTGCTGGCTTTATCAGCAACTTCATTCTCCTCCCCTTCCCCCCACCAAAAAATAAATAAAGAGCAGAGGCAAGATCTGTTTTTCTTCAACGTTTAAAAGCCTTTGAAGGCACAGCTATTTGAGAACAATGAAAAAAAAGCATTTTGTTCTCTTAACTGCTGCTCAGGTGGTGGAGGCCCCCTGCCCTTCCCACAGGGAGGTGAGGGGGGCAGTTGTGTTTTATGGTGGCTCAGGCCCTCCTCCTGCAGCCCCCTAAGAGAGCCCTCCAACGCGCTGCCCTCCAGGACAGAGACTGCTGCACAGCTTGTGATAAACAAAGGCAATGAGTCACAGCAGCATGACCAGGGGTGGCTGGAAGAGCCTGTCCTTGCTGTCCCCTCCCCTGCTGGAGCGTGGCCGGGGACCAGGGCAAGGAACCCCCAGAGGAAGACTTCTTGCCTATAATGGATCCCATATGCCAAGGGCTGAGTTCTGATATTCTCCAGTCCCAGAGCACCTAGGCTTTGATTTTTATTTCATTTTGGATGGGTGGCGGATAGAACCAGTATGCTAGGGCCTCAGATCTCAAGCTGACAGTTCGGCATTAAATAAAAGCATTAAACACAAACGTTAATTTTTTTCCCCGGTGTGCCTGCGTGTGGTCTTACCTCCCCCTTCTGCCCTATGGCTTTCGACTCCCTTTCCTTAAGGCTTTCTTTATCGACTAGTTTTAAAAGTTACAAAGAGGCTTATGCTCTTAACTATGAACATGCCACACACGCCCCTAAATCTGAGGAGGCCGAAGGGAGGTTGATGCTTTCCATAATTTCTTTGCCTGTGGTTGGGGTGGAGTGGAAAGGTAGGGGGAGGAATGGAAGGAATTTAGGCCCCAGAACCAAGTATCTACATCACTAGGCCAGTTGAGTAAGCTGGCGGCATGAATACTGAATCGAGGTTTTTCTGTGCATTAAGTTTAAACGTTATATAGGCTCCTCCCCTTTCTGTTGCTATTCTGAAGAAAGAAAAGCAAAGAAAGTTTCATCGAGATCCTATCCTGCTGACAGACAGAAATCCACAACTATGTTCTGGGAGTTTATAAGCTCCTAGGGCCAAGCAAGGGCTCCCCTGGCTTTGTTTTTACAATCTCACGTCAAACTCACAGTCCTTCATGAGTCAAAGGAATTTCAGTAATTAATGGCTGAAAGGCTGGGAACTTCTGAGAGAAGGCAGGCTCGAACCATCATACTCTGCAAGGCCTTCCCCAGTCCAGTCCGGATGACAGTCCAAGAGGACCCGGATGGAGCACAGACCTGGAGCGGTTTTCTGTTTGATCTGATGGCCTCTGCATGTCCGTCAAGACGAGGGGGCTTTGCAGGAAAGCAGAAGCCAAACCGTATTCCAGATGGAAAGGAAATCCCAGTGTCACCCTGGGACGCTGATGATCTGGTTTAGTCATTAAGCATGCCCCAGCTAACAGAAAGCTTCCATCTGAGCCGTTAAGAATTTACTAGTTTTGTCTCTCAATCCCTACTGCGGGAGACCCCTGAACCTTTATTTTCCTTCCGAGGCTGTCCTGGGTTTTCTTCTTTAACATTGTCCCTGATTTATGGTATGTCCACATTTCCCTGGATAGTACCATCTTTTGAGTTATACATCATCAGAGTGACTCATTCTGATGATGTATGGCCCCAATACATCATCAAAGCTCCTTGCTCTGCCGTTGCACTAATGATATGTTAGTGTAATACATCACCGGGCTGAGCTGCAGCCGTGATGGATGGAGCTGGGGGTGATGGGAGTCCATGGAGCAGAGGCTGAGAAGCGGGTTCCGGGTAGGCACAGGAGGAAAATTCGTCAATCCCAAGTAGACCTCCCTTCCTGGTACCAATGCCCGTACTAAATTAGCACTGTGGCGGGCGTCCTAACAGAGAGACGCAGAAGCATGCATTACCCGCCAGCTCAGTGTGCACTCGAGGCTCATGTATAGATCATAGGCACGTTGGAGGTTACATCTATCACTGTGGTCAGGAGGTGGGTGGCGTCAGTTGGATTGAACTGGGGCAATGAGGAGCAAGAGAGAAGGAGAGCTCTGGAACCAGGACTTCTCAGCAGGAGGGCAGTGAGTGCTCACAGGAGGATGCGGGAATCAGAAATCTGGTGCCCGTACTCATAACCCCCCAGCAGAGTTTGGATGGAAGGGCGCCGGGGGGTTCTCAGCTGCTGCTGCTGTCTCGGTCCACCTTCCTGCGTGTGCTCAGGCCTGACTCGCTGTGAACATGCACCCTGAGGGAACTGGGAAGTATCTGGGGGACGGGTATCCTTGAAGCTCTGACTCGGGTGGTGCAAAGGCAATATATGTAACCTAAACGTTTGTACCCCCGTAATATTTTTTTATAAATAAACAAATAAATTAAAAAAATACTTCTTCTAAGTCCAGCATACTATGAACTGGGTACCCTGGGTACCCTGAAGTCCTCCTGCTAAAATACACCAACAATTGGGAAAATTACCGCAGGTAATTCTTTTATTGAGATAATATTTGTCACATAAAATTAACCATGTTATAGTGTACAATTCAGTGGCATTTAGTATATTCCCAAAGTTCTGCAACCACTATGTCTATCTAGTTCCAATTGTTTATCACCCTGAAAGAGAACCTTGTGCTCCTTAAGCGGTCACTCCCCTTTCTCCACTCTCCACAACCCCCCCACCCCCGCCCACCCCCAGCAACCACCAGTCTGTTTTATGTCCCTGTGGATTTTACCATTCCCAATATTTCATATAAATGGAATCATACAATATGTGACCTTTAGTGTCTGCCTTCTTTCCCTTAGCTTTGAATTCATCTACACTGTAGTGTGTATCAGTAACTTTATTCATTTTTACGGCTGAGTAATATTCTATTCTGTGTACCTATACACCACGTTTTGCTTATTCATTAGTCCATTGATGGACATTGGGACTGTTTCTACCCCTTGGCTACTAAGAATATTCATGTACAAGTATGTTTAGTATGTGTTTTCAATTCTTTGGAATATATACCTAGGAGTCGAACTGCTAAATCACAGGGTAATTCTATGTTTAATTTTTTGAGAACTGCCTAAGTGTTTTCCACACTATCTGAAACATTTTACATTCCCACCAGCAATTTACAAGGGTTCCAATTTTTGCACAGCATCATTGGCATTTGTTATGCTAATTTGTTATTTCTTTTTGTTTTAATAATAGCAATCCTAGTGGATGTGAAGCAGTATTTCTCTGTGGTTTTGACTTGAATTTCCCAAAGATGTTGATCAATCATCTTTCCATGTGTTCATTGGTCATTTCTACATCTTCTTTGGAGATATGTCTCTTTAAGTCCTTCGTCCATTCTTTAATTGAATTCTTCATCTTTTATTGTTGAGTTGTATCATTGAGTTTTATTGTTAAGTTATTGTATTCTAACACATCTTTATTGGATTCATGGTTTGCAAATATTTTCTCACATTGTGTAGGTTGTCTTTTCACTGTCCTGATGATGTTCTTTGTTGCAAAAAGTTTTAAATTTGATAACGTTCAATTTATCTATTTTTTATTTTATCACATGCAAAATACATTTATCCCATCCCAAGAGCTCCAAAGGCATTAACTCATTCTAACATCGGTTGTGAAGTCAGTCTAAAGTCCAAAGTCTCATCTAAACATTATCTAAATCAGATATGGATAAGACTCAAGATATTATTCATCCTGAGGCAAAACTCCCCCTAACTGTGAACCTGTGAAATCAGATGAGTTATGTGCTTCCAAAATAGAATGGTGAGACAGGCATAGGCTAGACATTTTCTTTCTAAACTGGAGAAATAGAGAAGAAGGAAGAAGACACAGGTCCCAAGGAAGTTCAAAACCTAGAAAGGCAAACATCATTGGATCTTAAGGTATGAGAATAATTCCCTTTGGCTTGATGTCCCACCTTCCAGGCCCACTGGGGTGGCACTTTTGCCCCCATACCTCTGAGGGGTGGCTGAGCCCCTTTGGCTCAGCTGAGAGTCAGCCTTGCTACTCTCTGCAAATGTCTTGCTCACAGGGTTCTCTCTGAGGGCCACTCCACCCTGGAGTACTGGGCAGTCCTAGCAAGCCAAAATCAGTGAGGCAATGCTACCTTTTGAAAGGGAGGAGAAACTAGCCCTGCCCAGGGGCTTGCAATGGGAGGGGCAGCCCTGAGGATCTCTGAATCACTCTCAGTTTCATTCTCCCCCTTTCCTGAGGAATAGCATGCTTTCACAGCCAAATAGCATCATGTTCCTATCTATTACAGTAGAATCCAAAGAGTCCAACAGCATTCCTTCAATTCATCCCACTTTAGCCCCTGTAGTTCAGACTGTCAGAGTCCTTGCTGACATAATCCTGTCTTCTCTTTAATGAATGATAGTCCAGTCACACTCCTGATGTTCTCTTCTGAACATGCTTTCTCATTGTTTTACAATACAGACAGGCTGAGAATTTCTCAAATCTTTAAGTTCTGTTCTTCTTTTCTTAACAATTCCTTTTTAAATTCAATTTTCTCTTCTGTCATTTTACTACAAGCAGTCAGGAGGAACAAAGCCACTCCTTCAATACTTTGTTAGGAATCTCCTCAACTAAATATTCAATTTTATCCCTCACAATTTATATCTTCTTCAAAACACTAGATCGCAGTTTAGCCAAGTTCATCGCCACTTTATAAGAGGGATTGATTTTCCTACAGTTTCCAAAATCATATTCTTTTCTGTCTGAGAACTCACAAGAATCATCCTTAACATTTATATTTCTACCAACATCCTGTTCATGATTATTAATGTATTATCTAGGAAGATGGAGGCGTTCTCTTTAGCTCTCCTGCTTTATGTCTGAGCTTTAACCAGAATTGGCATTAATATCCATAATCCTAATGCATAACGCACCTCATCCACCCATCATCCAATTATAAAGTCAATACCACATTTTTAGGTGTTTGTTATGGCAACATCAAAAAATGTCCTAGTAAGCATGGGCTACTATAATAAAATACTGTAGACTGAGTGGCTTAAACAATAAACATTAATTTCTCAGAGTTTTGGAGCTCAGAAGTTTAAGATCAAGGTGTCAGGAGATTTGGTTCTTGATGAAGACCTTCTTGCTAACTTGCAAATGACTGCTTTCTCACTTTGTCCTCACATGGTGAGGAGAGAGAGAGAGAGAGAGAGAGAGAGAGAGAGAGAGAGAGAGAGAGAGAGAGAGAGAGAGAATGTGCACTTGGTTTCTCTTCCTCTTAAAGGCATTAATCCCATCACAAGGACCCCACCCTCATGACCTCATCTAA